>NW_027176153.1:10414222-10636722 GCF_023055335.1 Clinocottus analis
GCATTTCTCACCAGTGGGAATGCGTGAATTCAGACCCTGGGAACAAAATGTCGCCGCCCCCCTACTACCACAGCCCTCTGCTTTCCCGGTGTAATCCTGTACGGAAGACATGAATAGCAGGAGACAGAGAGACCCTATTGAGACGAGCCTTTCTTTACATCGAAACTTAACTCCATTCCCTCTACTACAACACCTTGACAAGGAGAATCCCTCCAAATAATGGGTTGTGTAGGGACACCATTGCTGCAGGCTGCATCCCTGTAATTGCTGAGCACTTCCTGGTACAGGAGGCGGTTGAGATGACATGGGATTGGGCAAGTCTCCAAAGACACACACACACACACACACACACACACACACACACACACACACACTTTATGGTGTAACCGTCCTGAGACAGACAGACAGACACACACACACACACACACACACACACACACACACACACACACACACACACACACACACACACACACATACAGTACTTCTCATCTAAAGATATATATCTATATATAGATTTTCAATAGTTTTATTTTCATATAGCTTAGAATACATTTTTGTAACACTTATTTTTGTAAAACATCATTCTGTTTTTGAAAACACTTACAAACTTTTATCCACCGGTCTTTTCTTGGGAAACGAGCCACAATTGGGAGGAATGATGTCGTGAGGTTTTTTTTTTTCATGTGTGTGGTTTGTTTGTAGTAAATATGAGAAGAACTGGCCTGTTAGCATGAGCAGAGGTAGTTGCCATGGATAAACAAACAATGAGTAGAGTTCAGATGTAAAAACCCAAGGAAAACAAAAGGAAAAGTTAGGTTCAGATTTTTTTTTAAAGTGTCGCACATTTGCACACACTGTTTGATTGACAGACAGAGATCAAAACTAAACAGGAAAGGTATTCATTAACATTTTAATCGTGTACTATGTAAGACAAAAAAGGGAACATACAGATAGCAACACAAAATACACAAGCTTATTCTAATACACACACACACACACACACAAACACACACACACACACACATTCACAAAGACTCTTGGCAGATGGTGGACCATGAGGTCGACAGGGTTGTAAAACAAGCCTGTTCTCTTTGTTCACCTATGCAGCCCTTTGCACAGTGTGTCTATCAGATGGCGGCTCTTTATCAAGGTGTGGCCGAACACTGGCTCCACACAAAGCTCTGTTAAACAGGAATATGGGAGGCCCGCTTCTAATAACTGGGGTGCCGTGGCTGCACTTGCTTCATTGCCAAGCAGCTCTCTCATGTAGCTGCCATTTTGCAGTGTGTGTACATGACTGTACTGACATCACTGCTTCTCATCCGTTATGACGCTGCACAAACTGCTTCAAATGGTCTACATACAGTCCAAAATGTCCTAAAATAGTAGCCCATGTCATTTTTTCAGAATTTTTGGGTAATTTAGGTCAATTAAAACGGCCTAAGTGACATTATACTACAGGGGTAGCGTCACATGATCTGTTTAACTGAGGTTGTAGGAGGTGTGTTTACTAGGAGTTGTTGATCAACAGGATGTGTTGATTCAGGCAGCAAAATATATTTCTTTGGCCATTATTAGGTGAGGAAATATAACATAATTCGTGCCTAACCTACAGGAGTTGAGTGTTTGCGTCCCTCCTGGTTACCCTACTGTATGTGTAATTATACGGTTGTATGGATGCTGGTCTAAGAGGCATGCACCCCTGTCAATTATCAGACTGTTGGGAGGAAGAAAGGAGATTATGCGTAATTGCCAACCGTGGCTGGGCCTGGGTGTTTCCTCCCCTGCCAAATCACTGAGACAGAATGAGTGATAAGTAGATTTGCCAATGCAGGCAGACAAATACTATGTTGCTCAACTGCGTATCTGCCACTGGATTTGGCTCGAGAAAATATGATTCATGAAAATGTCATGCCATGAAAATAATGGATCCAGCAATGATTTAGCTGGATGACTGAAAATACAGATGTTCAAATGAAATGTAATATATAAGATACTGTCTGGGGGTATAAGGTTTATTTACATGCTCAGGTTAACTTACAGCTAACGTAATTGTATATCTAAAATATTTGAAGAGATACTGGGCTAATAATGCATTATATCATCCCTGCTACACTTTTCCTTCAGATGCTGAAACAACTTTTATTCAGCGTCTAAAATGTAGCATTAGATATAGGTCAGCATAAGAAACAGTAGCTGTAGCAGTATACAATGTAAGGGGGATATAATTAACCCCTTTTTGCTCTTTTTGTATGTAGAAATGATTATTTTGCCCCTGGTGTCAGGATATAATACCCTGCAAACCTGGCAGATCCATTTTGATTGACACTCTGCTCTCATGTTACCACAGGGTTCACACAACAGAGGCTAACAGGCAGTTAATATTGAATGAAGCTAAACTTAGAGGTGGGGTAGTTGTGGGATACATAATCTTGAGTCATTAGTTCGTCTTGAGCTTGCTGTTCAAGCTGCAACTGTTGCTAAGGGTCCCATTACCAGAGTAACCGCTGATTGTTTACTTTGGTCGAGTGGGTTTGCGTACTCGCAGTGAGACAGACGACGGTCGATTTCAGTGGTTTCAACTGCTGACACACCATGTGATTTCACCTCTGTCAAGTCTGTCCTTCAGTCTTCGGGTTGGCTGTTCGTCTCGGCCCTGCCGTTGGACTGCAAGGGTGAGTGCACATGGAGGAAGAGGAACAGGCTGAGTGGGTTTTTGTGGAGTCTGGCTGTCCTTGTGACTGACGCTGGAGTTGCAGGTAAAACCCCTTTGCTTCTAAATGTAACTGCAATCAGGTCACAGAGTTCAGCTCCTGTCTTATACAAGAAAACAACACATTTATTTTGACACGGCACTTTTTTTTTAATTTGCCAAATGTGATGTTAATTTGACCTCTCCAGTGGGAGCTTTAAACAAGTTCAGGGTAAGTGAATGAACAAACATTCACTTACCCTCACCTTCACTTATTCACTTATTCACTTAGTACCTTAAAGAAGATCATATAAAATATGATATACAGAGGGGCTGTCCACACTGTCAGACATCGCAAACCCCTAAATGTCGGAATAAACTAAACAAAACTAGACAAAAAGTTTTAGCGGGCGTGTGCCTGAGCATTTACCGTTTGATCTGATGGTGGAGCTAGAACTACAGATTGGCCAAGGTGAAGGTCAAGTACATCGCTTTAACTGTTGCTCTTACACAAAAGGTCAGGGAGGTCACCACAATAATTTGCGTGTTTAACAATTGCTAGTTAGCCCAAACGCAAAGATCATGGTGTTAGTATCATTAGTTTTGTAGGTATTTCTGTCAAAAAAATTGGTCAAATAAAAATGTTCAACTCGATGATGGCACTATATGGAAAGTTTAATGGGCTGTGCAATTATTACTGAGGAGGAGATACAAATCTGTACTCCAGTTTTAAATTGTTGAGGCCATGCCAGATGTACGGTACTGTTAAAGAAGGTAAACCGGTTCTCTTCTTCTTATCCTCTTTTACTCCTCCAAGTCTTCAGTGCTCTTTGACTCATGACAAACAGCTCATTCCTGTTCTCCACGACTATCTACAGCGTCACTGCACACCAATAAAAAAAGTCCCCTGTGTTGGAACATCTCCAGCCATCAGTAGCAATCTGCTCCAACAGGAAGAGATGTCATCTGAGTGCTTGGTGGAGTCCTGCAGTGAAGCCCGGCCAGAGGGCACCGGACTGGAGAAGCAACAAGGGGACGAAGCAGAGAAGGCGGCAGCAGAGGCTCCCTGTGAGGACAACCAGCCTGCAGGAAGCAGCGGCATGCAAGAAGCCACATCAGACAGTGGACTAGAGTCGGTCCAGAGGGAGGAGAAAGCGAGAGAGAACGCAAGAGTGAAAGCGAGAGAGGGGTTTTCCCACATATCTGTCAACCAGGAGCACCGGCACAGAGAGTCAGGTGTGTGTCGGGGAAGGTGGGACGCCAAGTGTGTGGTCATTTGTGAAAAGAATGTACATAGTGACAGAGCTTGTGCGTTCGTGCGAGTTTGAGTGACTGTGCATGCACGATTTCTCTGTGTTTGTGTATGTAAAAGCATCCGCCGGTGCGGGCCTGGAAAAGCAATGCATTCGGAGGTCCTTCTCCAGGGGCTTGCCGACCTGCTCCTATCCAGACAAGGAGCGGCAGCGGCGGGCAGAGGAGCCCCGGGTAGAGGAGCCCCGGGGTCTTGGGCCTTTCTACTTCATTGGAGGAGCCAATGGGGCTGAAATGTAAGAAGAGACATATGAAATAAAGGATCATTAATTCGTTGGATTGAAGCGTTTTAAAAAATGTAATCAAAACTTAAACCTAAAATTACAAAGTTTAATAATAGTGATGATTTCCAAAGAAAGATTTGCTTTAATGCTATCAAAAAACATTATTCAGCAGCTGTATATTTTGTTTTGGCCGCTAGTTTTAGCCTTTTTGTTTGATTTAAGCAGAGATGTGATTGGTTTCTTTTGGGCCTTTTCGTTTAGAGTGAGCAGTTACTGTGAGAGCAGAGGATGGAAGAGGATTTACAACAAGCACAGGGACGATATTAAACTCAAGTGGTGTGAGAGCAAATCACCAGCCACCTACTGTCACTTCAGAGAAGGTCCAGTGCTACAATGCTGAATGCTGTACTTTACTGTAAACTATAGTACCACAATGTTGATAGAAAATATGTTTATTGCCATCCATTCTCCCAAAGAAAACTCAAAATTGGCATGTGTTGTTCCAGGCGAACAGCTCGTGTACCAGATTCCCAACAACAAGGTGCTCACCACGAAGATCGGCCTCCTCAGCAGTCTGCGGCAGTACGAGCGAATCAACAGCAAAGTCAACCACGGCCAACGACTCAGCTTGTATGTATCAAACAGAGAGATCTATAACAGATATTTCCTTTACTGAACGTAGAGTTGAGTAACAATCTCCTAGCAACAATCGGGCACCATCATGGAGGTTCAATAGAGGCCCGGCTCTGCAAATACTATTAAAAGACATATCAGCCTGTGAGTCTATTTAGTAAACAAGGCCAACCGGCCCTATCCGAGATGAGAGCTGAGCTTGGTATTGAGCATTATGTGAGTCAGTTATATAAACTATAATTATTGATGGTGAATGAATACAGTTTGACAACCTGATGTATTTAACCAGCACATGAAATATCTGGTGAGGAACAATACCTCCGATATATCAAAGCATTACTTTAATAAGAAAATCAGGAAACAAACCATGTATTCATAAAGTACTGGCTAATAGTAACAATACATCAATGAATTTAAACAGCAAGAAGGCCTCAAGTCATCTTTCAAGGCAAAGAAGTTAAAGTAAGTTTTGGCCACTAACTGTGTGTGTTTGTACGTCATGTGCATGTATGAGGACAAACATGGCAATCCATAATAAAAGGTAAATCTGTAGGCTTTTGATTGTCCAGATGTAACACATTTTTAATAATAATGGCAGGTTTAACCAGTTGAAGACACACAGCCATTGATTTGTGCATCATCTTTGCTTTTCTGTGCCTCGCAGGAAGCTGAAAATGGAGGAGTTCATTCCTACAACCTTTCGCATGGACGTGAGGGAAGAGAGGGAGGCTTTCTTTGCCCATCAGGAGGGTAAACTGCCCAAACACTTCCCCTTCATACACAGTACAGAAGTACAACATCAGGAGCATCCAGATGCAAAAACAACACAACACTGGTTTAACTGGATTTGTGTTTATTTAGAAGGCTTCACTTTAAAGATGAGATCAATCAAACTCGACTCGTCGTCCATCCTGCAATGCAAGAAAGAATAGTTTGTGCCAGGCGGCGTTAAGACAACAGTTGCCTTGGCGATTGTTTAATCAAAAGGCTGCGAGGACGTTGGAAAATAATGCACTTCCCATCCCATAAGGCTGATTAGATCACCGGGGGAACATGCTGTTGCCATAGAGAGGAGTCAGCAGAGGGCAGGGCTGAGACACAAACACGAGGAGAGACGCTGAGCTGGAGTCGGATGTGGAGCGGCTTCAGCACCGGACACTAAAAGACATGCAACATTTAAACTGAGAACATTTTTAGCACCTGAGACGGCATGAACCGCTGGTTCCTGTATTGTTTAGTAGGGATATGAACAGACACACAGCATCATGATAAGTGGTGAGCGGGTTTTGACAAACACGGTTATCACTATGTAAACAGAGGAAAGACACAAACAGCTGGTAGAGATCTCTGGGTGCCGGATAAATCTGTGGAAAAAAAGACAAGCACAAAGAACAGATCAGAACACAAAACCTCTGAATAAAAAAGCATCATGTCTGTCAGTGGTGGAAGAAATATTGATAATTAATTAAAAACTATATTCCTTAAAGTGAGAATTGAACCATTACGAGAACAAGTATATAGTAAGCCGTGCGAAAGTTTTCATTACACGGTGTAATTATATGATATGTATATATTGTTTTATTAAAATCTAAGCAGAATTTAAATGTTCGAGTTACTTTCTACAGCTGCACAATGATAATTTACACAAGTGAGACTTTTAAGTTGATTTTTTGGGATTCAAACATTCAAATAAAGTTCATATGTTGTCCTTAACAATTCAGAAACAACACTCATTGTCATTCTATTAAACCATAATTACACAGTAAAGAAAGACACAATAGAAAGAGAGTAGAACAGCAACCTGACAAGTCTCCTTCACACTGTCTCCAAACAGAGAAGGACTTTATATTTCATACCCTCACATGTCAAACGTTGCTGATTAACCTGGTGCAGCTTTATGACTGTTACCAGGTGTGAGCAAGAACGAGAGTCACATGTGGATCTGTAAGCCCACGGGTCTGAACCAAGGCAGAGGGATCTTTCTGCTGAAGAGCCAGGAGGACGTAGCCGCCTTCAGGCTGAAGCTGCAGCACACGGAGGACATCCGATCCAACGGGAGGACGATCCACCGCCAGCCTCAGGCACGGATTGTCCAACAGTGGGTGAACACGTACATAACTATGGGGTTGTTACAATGAATATCATGCCATGTGGTACGTCTCCGAAACAGACAACACCTTGTCGACGAATGATAAAGTGCATTGATAAAGTGCATTTTCCTATCAGGGAACGTTGATGTAGCTGTTGAACCTGAAGGCAAACTGACATTTTGCCCTCAGTTACATCCAGAGGCCGCTGCTCCTGAAAGGGAAAAAGTTTGACGTGCGCTCCTACCTTCTGATCGCCTGCACTGCACCTTACGTGGTCTTCTTTTGCCATGGATATGTGCGACTGACCTGTGACCTTTACGACCCCAGCTCCAACAACCTGTCTGCCCACCTGACAAATCAGGTAAGCTCAATGCTGTTCGAACTCTGCCCGACATGTTCAGGGTTCACTTTTTTTTGTCTTAAAATAGGAGTTGTGCTCATATTTTACTTGCTATCATGAATCGCCTTCTGCTCTTACCGGCCTCTAAGTGTGCTTTCAGTGTCAGTGAAAGCTGTGCAAAAACCTATTCCAACACGTATCTAAAGCTATTCAAATTCAGCAGTTTGAATTAGACATAGCAAGTTGATCTCTTTCACACTTTGGAAGACATCCCCTTGTTTTCAGTTGCTGGTGATAATCATCTTCAGGGAAAAGCTGAACAATCCCCAAACACTGCTGGTTTGATTTCATTCTTTTTTGTCCATGCAGACATAATTGCAACCACAAAGCGGTCTGGCGTCAAACCCACAACCCTGCATGTCAATCACTGGCATGCTTGCATCGGATATGAAGAAAAGGGAATTATAGACTGAAATCACTGTTCATTCATGGAGTTTAAAGGCATTCATTCACACATGCCATGTAGCACAAATGAAAAAGGACAACGATCATCCACAATGACACTTGAGAGGCATTTGCGTCCCATCCTTCTTTGCGTACTTGTCCTCCATTACATACAGAGAGGTTGAGTGGCTGAAGCATTAGCTGTGCCGTTGACGGTCTCTGTGCTCCTGCTGACTGCTTGGTGTGTCTCTGGTCCCCCTGCTGTCCATCTCCAGTACATGCAGAAGAAGAACCCTCTGTACAGCCAGCTGAAGGAGGACACTGTGTGGTCGATGGAGAGCTTCAACGCCTACGTCAACGACAGATTTCGGGTTGCCAAGGGTCTGCCCAGGGACTGGGTGCTGGGCGCCTTTGCAGTGAGTACAGAGTGTTGTAGCTCTCGGGGACCAATTAGCATTATAATGATGGTTGTTAAGGCTGCCAGCTAATTGAGATTGGGGGTAGGATTGGATGATCTCACTCCTATCTGAGCAGACGTTGTGTTATTACTAACATGGAATATCATTTGCTTGTTTGGTGGTTGTGTTTATCCATAGTGCCGTATACAATACAACAAGCAGAACAATGTATACATTTTAATTTGGTTTTGCTTGCTCCTGTTGGAGAGAGAAACCTCAAACCTTAAATGTGTTAATGTGGCTGTTTGGAGGAACAGAAACCTGCTGACTAACTGAGAACTGTTATGCTGTGCACAATTCGAGAAAAAAAAAAATACAAGAAGAAATGTATGAATGAAAAGCACATGCCATTAGAATGACTTTTAATAATGTTTAATGACTTACCAATTGTTATGGCTTTTAACATTTAATTTAAGAGTGATGACTTACATTTCCAGTAGCAGCTTTTATACATTTGACTATGTAGGACATAAGATAACTCACATAGTCAAATGTATGAAATATAAGTAATGAATATAATTATAATAAATTAATAAAGATAATCCCGTCATCTCCCCATCCTTGCTAAGACTAAGACTGCTGCAGGCAGGTGACACATTACACATTCATTCATTAGTAAGCTAAAAAACACCAACACGCTTAAGTTAGCTTTAAGTCTTTAGGAGAAAACCTAACTGCAATGACAATATTACAGACAAATGAATCATTGAAGAAATGCAACCACAAAGCTCATGGTTCAATCACCTGCGCTTCATGTCTGCATGTTAAAGTGCCAGTGAGAGAGACACTGAACCCCAGTTGCTTCCTGGCAGCAGCCCAAAATGCTAAGGATGGGTTAAATGCAGGTCAAACATAATGTACGCTTGTGATGGAGTGAAAAGTTAAGAATATTGTTGTTAAGAGCTACAGACATCCAACATGGATGCTTAAGGGAGTTTGACATGCTATGTCACTATTTAAGCATAATTAGAGCATCTTGTGTGTCTTTCCTCGCATCAGAAGCGCATGCAGCAGATCATGACCCAGTGCTTCTTGGCAGTCAAATCCAAGTTTGACTGCCGACTGGGCTTCTTTGACTTGATTGGCTGCGACTTCATGGTCGATGAGGACTTCAAGGTGGGTGATATGTCATCGGATGTCTGGATGGAGGCCAGTCCCACACGTGCGTTGACGTGCATGATCTGGAACTAACCGTGTCTTTACGTCTATGATAGGTTTGGCTGTTGGAGATGAACTGTAATCCAGCTCTCCATACGAATTGCATAGTGCTGAAGGAGGTGATACCCAGCATTGTTGTGGAGACGCTCGGTAAGCTAACGTTATAAATTAACACCCCATTTTTATTCAGGTTAAGATGTTCAAGTCACATTTTAAATCTGCTGTCCCCCCTTCATGCTCTAGATTTATCTCTGGAGATCTTCAACAAGTGTCGTGCCCATCAGAAGATTCTTCCTTTGGACAGTCAGAGGGACTTTGTGCTGCTTTACAACAAAGTTTTCCCTCCAGATTCAGTGCTAGCCTGCAGTAAGAGCTACACAAACAGAGACTTCAACCGAAAAAGCACCAAAAAGACAAAGCCCAAAAGATGTAAGTCAGAGGGCAACGTGGCGCCCTCATCATCCCTTGATAGTGTGAAAGTCTCGGCAAGTGGGGAAGGAAGAGGCAGTTCAAAGGTTCGCCAGTGTCCCTCCACCGCCCCCTCACGTTTCCACCAAAACTCTTCATCAGTACAGGGACCTTCGCATTTACTCAGCGGATGCAACAGCAGGACTGATAGGAATAAGGATCCCAGTCCTCGGGTTGAACTCAAGCTGAGCAAATGTGCTGTGCATCATCATTCAAAAGCTGCAGGCGACGTGAAGAACTCCAAGTCGATGCAGGCGACTATGATTATGTCGCTATCGTCACCAGGGATCACCGCCTGGGTACCAGGGATCCCCGTGTGTGGCTTTCCGGAGACCACCACACCATTCCCTCCTCATGCTGGACCTCCTCCGCTGCGTGAAAAAGAACGAGCGCTCGGAGAAGAAAAAAACAAAGACGTTTATGAGGCAGAAGAGGAACATTGATTCGTTACGACAGTGAGGATCTGAAGAGCTTTGCCAAAATGAAAGAGGAGCTTTGAATTTCTTGGATGTTTGTGAATTTGGGGAGAAAATGAAGATGTGAAAGAAAGGTTTTGGAAATAGATGTATAGACGTGAGTCATTGAAAATGCTTGAATTGATTATTGAAAAATACAACAGAAATATATCGCTCACATAATATTGTAGATTGTTTTGATATTTTGTGTTAGAGAAGGCAAGAGACCACACAGTCTGCCATCACTGAAACACAGTCCAATGGAAGTGTTCACACTTTTCAACCTCTCTCCCTCTCCCTCTCTCTCTCTCTCTCTCTCTCTCTCTCTCTCTCTCTCTCTCTCTCTCTCTCTCTTCCTCTCTCCCTTCCTCCCTCCCTCCCTCCCTACCTACCTACCTACCTACCTACCTAGTTCTCATGGTGAATATTCTCAGTTTTATCACGTCATTGTTCTCCATATCTCAAACTGTGTCATGGGCCTCATTCACAAACTCTCATAATTGGTGCATATAAAATGATTTATCAGGGATTCGTCATTATTTACTTCCTTGAATATATTTCAATACAATTTCTTTTGTTTGGTCGTATCCGTTTGTCCAATATATCGAAGGGCTAGATGGTTTTTAAATGCTTCTTCTTAGCAGCCCTGGTTTGTTGCAATCCCTAAGTAAGTAAAACAAAGTTAATAGTCAGAAAAGGCATGAAAATGCGATATTTCAACACGTCCAAACAAGTACAATAAAGCTATGATATAACATGTTGTATATTCAAAAGCAGTCTGAGTGTATGTAAAAAAAAAAAGAAAAAAGTCATATACTTTCATTTTGTATCATGACAAAGATGACATGTTATACTTTGTTATAAAAAGTAAAATCATAGTGTTGAAGGAAGTCATGAAAAGCTATAGTTTCCATTTACTTTAAGCTTACTATTTCAAAAAATATTAAAAGTCATAGTATTGTCTGTCAAAATACTGTAAAAAGCTACAGTGTAGTATGTCACTGTCCAAAAGATTATTGGCAGACTTGTTAACTTTAATCAAAGCAGAAATCAACAGCTGAGGCAAATGCAAAACATATCAGTCATTTGACATGGAGTTGCTTCACTTCACAGAAACTCTCCGGCCTTGTGGAAAGCCAGAAACACTCAGACGTGAGTGTGTAACCCTCCCACCCTCTGACTGTAATTTTAACCATGAAGATCAACAAAATAAGGCTACAGATGTTGCGGCTTGTTGTTTTGACTGCAGCCCTTTACCTCGACATTTCATAACTTGTAATTATTTCACCGCTCTATCAATATTCATGAGATTTTGCATGTAAACATGCCGGTTTGCTGCCATCTTTGCTTCATACTTCCAACAAAGAGGCTGAGAGCAGCAGAGCCTTACGCATCAACATGAAGCGGCTTAAGTATCTGTAGCAGCTGCATTTTTTTAACATCCGCAAATGGGAAGCTTTAATTAACAATAGAACCAGTTTTTCTTCATCATGGTGAAGCGTCAGCAGGTTCCCATTGTGAGTTCAGACCGTCGTTTGAGAAAACCACGGAGGAAACTGTTCAATTTTCTGCAGAAAGCCAACTGACAGGAAGGAAGGAGCAACTACGAAGCTGCGACTCAACAAAAACACTTTTTTTTTTTTACCACTTTTATCTCCAATTCCTCTTCAAAAGCTTCAACACCTTTCGTTCTTGCAGCTCTGTTTGAATATAAACTTCATGCTGGCAAAAAGGGGGAACTAGAGCTTAGCGACACATCCCCCTCCCTTCTCTACTCTATAGCCCACAATATCCTCTTTTGGACCAAACCAGCCCTATCTCTTTGATTCAAGTGTGGCACACACACACACACGCAGCAGGGATGGTTGTCTGGGCAGATGGTGCTCAGTGTGTGGACTAGAAGCTGAGACAGGAGGAGAAGGACAGACTCCTCGTCCGACATGGGATGCTGCAGTGTGACCCAGAGTCATACTGGAGTGGACGAGGTGGGCCCGGATGAGATCGAGCTCCTGGAACTCTCTGGAGACAATTTAGGGTAAGACATGAATATGAGTTTATGTTTTAAAGAATCAGAATCAGCTTTAATGGCCATGTACATTTTCACATACATGGAATTTGACTCCAGTTTCTCTTTTCTCTTCGTATATATGCAAAAGATGAATATAAAAGACAAAAAAAAAGACATTAAGAAAACAGAAAAACAGTAAACAGTGGTCCAGAAAGTGAGAACTGCTCAAACATAGGAAGAGTAGAAGATGTGGAATGTACACAGTTATGTCTGCACTTTGATCCCGGAACAAAACATGATGGGTCGAATGTATTGTGTTCATCCTCACATCTTTAAAGAGAGAGTACCTTTTTGGCTCTGTGTATCGGTGCATTCTGCAGGAGGAAGCCGTGGCACGTGGGAGGTGAATAAAGCATTTTAGCGGCTTCTCTTTCAACCTCTGTGGTTTGTCTCCGGCAAGTCATGCATTTTGCAAGTGAACATGTAAAACACAAGAGGAGGAGGTCGCCTTCCACGTGACTTTAAAAAAGAAAAAGCTGCAGAGTACCCAATGATACCATTTCCTAGGACGTGGACACTAAATGCTTGTTTTCACAGAGTAACAGGATGTAATTTTACATAGAAACACACAGAAAACGAGACATTAAATTCCCTTGAACCAGGAGGACAACAGCTGCAGAACAACACACATTACATCCATATGATTTCCACTCATCAGCACCCGACAGAACAACAAGACTGGAGAATTAATTGGCTCCTATTTACTAAACATGAACTTGGGGACTTGGTGATGCTGCACTGACATGATTAGCAGCTTACTATAAGACAATGGCTGAGTCATGGAGGGGTTTAGTACAGAGTCAGGGCGGGACAAATCCCCTCTTGTTCTAAGGCTAAGGGATTACCAGAGGATAATTACAACAGAAACTACCAGTTTTTATGTGCGGCTGTACAATTACTACTTATCGGATTGATTAGTACTAATGGTTGCAGCCCATTCACAGGCAAAGATGAATACTTGAATATAGATATAGGCTATTTCACCAGCCATTGTTTATCACTTTATATAAAGTACTGTTATGAGTACTGATTTTCACTGCGTTGCGATCCAAATAACATCCTTTAAACTAAGAATTTGAAACGGGACTGTGAATTAAAAAAAATGGAAAAACATTTTCTTGTAAATGTAATGCTTCTCCTCACTACCGTCATCCACATGTTTGAATTTTTATGGGGCCAAGAATATGGCATGGACCAATGACACACATACCCGCAATTATAGCTTAACATTTCAATACGAGGCTCTAGATATAAATATATCTCAAGAAAAAAGACACCAAACTCAGATGAAAATACATTCATCACTAGTGACCACATGTCTGATACCTTTTTAAAAGCTGCTTTGACTCCAGTTTAAAATAATCCCACTCCATTTGGAGTTCCACATATTGATCCACAAAGCAGAGAACAGCATTTTTCCAAAAGAGGATTTACCAAAGGACATCTTCCAATGTTCCCCCAAAACCCCTGAGGGGTCCATATGTGCCACATTGGCTGCAAAATATGGCAATAAAGGGGGAGTGGGAGGAGGGGTAGTGTAATCTGATTACGTCTGTCTGCTGCGCGGCTGCAGGAGGATCAAGGCCAGTCATTTAAATTGTGATATCCCAAGCACAAGTACCATTATTTGGGCACACACGTGTGCAATCATGTTTCGTATCTGAGGGGCCTGCCTGAATTTGCTGGCGGGACAGAGACAAACAGAACGTGCACTTTGACGTTCACATTGCACTTTGACGTTCACAGACGGGACCATAAACTGAACCCACATCCGTGCACCAATGAGGCCACGGCGCTAACCACGGAGCCAATGTGACTGCTGCTGTATGTGACTGATGAAATGTGTTTATTCAGGGTGTGGAGTCTGGGAGAGACCAGGCTTCAGCTGTCTGTGAGGACAAGCAGAGATGAGCCGCCCTCGCCTCCACCACGCTACCCTCCAGTACGACACCTGGAACAAGAGGTCACTGTGCGTGTGATGTGTGACGTGTGATGTGAGTGTGTGTGTGTATGGCAGAGACATCATGCACTTTTCACAGTATAAGAACACAGCATGTGGCTCACTTTGGCCAAACACTGTCACACTTTTTAAGAGCTCGAGCAGAGGGTGTGAGAGTGAGATGCGCACGCCCATGAATGTGAACAGTTTCCACTGTTCCACAGTGCAGTTATTTGTGTTGCGGGCCAGACACACACTGTTTACACACTGTGGGAATTTCCGCTACAAAAGTGAGAGATTCTGCATTCCCTGTCCGGTGTGATTCAAACTTTACGGGAAACAAAGGAGAGACACTGCCACACAAACTTGAGTTTTCACAATTCTTTCCACTTGAATGACAAATGTGTCTAAATACGAAGCTTCCAACCCCCAACAGAACAACACTTTTCAGAAACCAAATCCCCCTTGAGGGGATTGAGCAACAGTTTGAGCTTAAATAACAATGGCTGGAGGCTTTCAACAGTGAAATAAACTTCAATTTGCTGCGTAATGCATGACTCATCTTTGTGTTGCCACATCAAAAATACTGATGGGGCAGTGAGATATCACCAAAAAACCAACCAAGGGGAAATGGCCGACCAATGGAAAAGCTACACACTATTCAAATGTACAAATCATAACGGCTGCGTGTGGGCTGATGAGGTTTTGCGTCTGCAGGTGGTGCTGTGGGGCAGGAGCAGAGACGAGTTACATCACAGGATCTACTCCCACAAGCCGATCGGGCAATGGGAGGGCCAACCTGCTCACATGTATGGAGAGATCTTCCACTCCTCCCTGGTGTTGCTCTCCAACAGCTACACACAGGTAACCCTGCCACACACACACGGGTGACAGTTATGAGGTGTGACTCCACTCAGAAAGCATCCTAAAAGGGTTTGTTCTGAAATCATCTTTAAGAATATGAGTCGTAATACTGCTCCACTTCTTGATCCAGTACACCTTAAACTTCTGTCTGGCGAGCAACATCTTTAATTGGAAAAAAAGTGAAACAGGTTTTATTACATGACACGATGACACTATGAGCCTACAACTCCTGCACTTTATTATTGTTTCTATTTGTTTTGAACTGTTGTCACATGTCTTCATGTTGTCCCTCCACAGGAAACCAGTGAACACTTCCTGGTGTTATTCTCCTTCCACCTCTTGATCCTTTCCCTGGACCACACTCGACAAGACTTCATTTATGAGGTTTTCTTTGTGAATTTTATTTTAACATGACATGTAAAATAGTGGCTAAGATTCAAACACACTCTAAAAGTGTAACTTCCGTATTTTTCAACTTTGACCCGATTTTTCCATTTCTTTTTTTCTTAAAGTGTCAATTTTTAAAATTGGTCGAGTATTGAGAGAAAACACTAAAAATGTGCTCCAATATAATCGCTTGAAGCAATTTTGCACTTTGAATGTACTATACATCTTGCTTTAGCCACTGAGGGTTTGACAACAATGTGTATTAATAAGAGTAATAACTCTACAGAGAAACATATACTTCCTCTTTACACTTCGCTTGATCCAGTCGGTTGGTACACGAGTAAATCTGTAAATTCTAAAAATCTAAAAAGCCCCTTCAACCTTTTCCAAATTAGTCAGCCATCACATTTAAATATTTTAGATAACAAACACTAAGCTATGCTTTTCACACTCATACAAACTCCAACAACACAAAAACATTGGAAAATAGGATCCAGGTTAAAAAACACACAAGCCGGACAGCATATAGGAGCTCAGTATCTGCTGGATGTGTAAATAGCACAACAGCATTTTAGGGGACCATAGTTATAAAAATGCATCACGATTTCTTTTTATTTTACTGTGACACTTTGTGGTATCTTATCTCACAGGGCATCCTTCCTCTTTCTGGACTTTCCTTGGAAGTTGTCTCCATGGACCCTAAAAGGTCACATTCACCGCACATGTTCAAGATCAGCGGTGAGTTGGCGGAAATTCAGCTCAGGCACGGAAACACCGTTTAAAGTACTGAGCATGACTTATGTTGTTCCCTCTTCCATCCAGGTCCAATGGTGGAGTCCAAAGTCTTCATATGCTCCAGCGCCGCAGAGCTACAGAAATGGACGCAACACATAGAAGACAGGAGATACAAGTTAATGGCACAACCCATGAGTCCCCCCCACTGCGCCCTCTCCTACCTTGTAATGACCAACTGCTAAACACCTGGTTACAACTCTACATTAAGTTTAATCGTAAGGAATCAATCAATCACATGTCTTCTTTCGTCCCTAGTTGCCCTGTGATGAGCACTGGAAAAGAGAAGAACTGAAAAAGTACTTACTGCAAGCTCGCATTTGGCAGTGGGAGGGCTCGCCGATACAGCACATGGGTCAGCCGGGATACATATCTATCGTCCATATCATCAACACACAGAGACAGGTAGCACACACTCTGTCACACTGGATTAAGAATCTGCAAATGAACATGGATAAAATAATTGGAGAGCAAGAATTACTCCTTTATCAATATGAAAACTAGTTTGCTTCTGAAGCTCCACAGCAACTAAACCAATGAGATTAAAACAATAATTTTTTTACCCATTTCCTCTACTTTTCATATTTACTGCCTGATGACAGATTAACCATCATTCACACTAATATTTATCTAAAAATCGAGACCACATTTCCTTTCATATAACAATTAAGATGGGTTTTATGTAAAACTTGACCCAGTGGCACATGATGTGGCATGTAGAGGCTGCCCTTATTCATGGTCCATCATTTATTTAACAGAGGCGCAAAATGGAAATTCTTTATTTACGTTAAATTAAAGTATCACTCATGTTTCCTACAACTTGGGTCTTATTTTGGTTATTTGGTCATCTTTTCAATTTATTATAGCATTGTAAGTTCAGTGTTTACATCACACTAATAAAGCCAAATGAAGTCAAATAGTTTTGTAATAATTAGCATCATTACTAATTTGAATAATAGACCCAATTACAAATGGAAGAGTCACAAGTTGAGATAAACTGCTGTTTTCTACTTGTGGCGCATGTCAATATGGTAAATATAATTGTCCACCCTATATTATAGGGACCATTATTATTATTATTATTATTATTATTAATAATAATAAGTGTCACAGTATTTTGTCAGCAGTACTATATGTATTGAATGGCTGATACAACAATAGCAGTGACATGCCTTTGTTCTTTCAGGGACTCCATGAAAGACTGATGGTTCTCTTCCCTCAAGACGTCCTGCTGCTGTCAGTTGACAACAATCGTCTGAATATAAGATATGAGGTAGTGTAAAATGACTATGGGAAAAATCCATAATAATACCTCCTTAACCACTGTGGCATAACATGTCCCTGTAATCTTTACACAGGATTTGACATAAAGCACGGGTAGAACATTTTTGTAAGACACACTCACCGTCCATTCTGTAGTTTTTTTTCTTGTACAGTCATCGTATGATTGTAAAATGATTTAATGTGTTTCTATGTCTTTCATGTCATCTCTAACAGGGCAGGTTGCCCCGACACAGCATCAAAGCAGTTGAGAGGTCTGCACTGCCTGGACGGCTGGAGTTTGAACTGATAGGTATACTGTGCAAACATCTTACATTAATACTTGTTTTGGCTAAATGTAGCATGAAATGATACTGAAACTAAGTACAGTGAGAAATACAATAATTTCATAATCGTTGCTGTGTTCTAGGTGAGCTAGTGGAGCCCCTGCAGGTCTCTTGTACCTGTCAGGAGGATTATCTGAACTGGATGTTTCAATTACAACAGGTGAGACTGTGCTTTCTGACATCTTTTATAAAATGGTAAAGTATAGTCTTTGGGTGGTAAAACAACGAGCTTCTGGAGAGAGATTATGAAGAGCGAAATTGATTAGAAGGGAACCGCAAAGTTGGTAAATTATTTTGTGACGACGTCGCTATTTTAATAGCTAAAGAGCCATATATTTCCAGTAGCCCAGTTGATGTCGACCAAAACAAGACAGTGAACATTGGACCCCCATTCATCACTCCAATGAATGTTAATTCTCCCTCATATTTTCAGGAGTTGCCAACTCAACAACAATTTTCATGATAACTTAAAAAGTGGTAGAAGATTGGAGGTGCTGGGGCCCAGGAGTTAGAGCGTACCTCAATTAATCACAGGGTAGTTCAATTCCCGGCATGTTTGAGTTGAACCCCAAGTTGCAAACCCCATGCATCGAACTACATTAGTGTGCGAATGGCTAAAGAGGTATTAAAGCACACAATAAAGTCCATTGAACATTAGTATACCAATGTGTGTAATTGTGGATTATAGTGCCCTCAAGTGGCAAAAAAACAACAGTTTCCACAGGTTTGATAAGACCAATGATTTAGCTTAGCATTTACTACACATCTCTCCATTCCTGCTGACTAATAATGCATGCTTCAGTGCTTTACAGCTCAAACATGTTATGTTCCTAGTTCCTGGGCTGCTTTTCTTCGCCAGAGGGAGAGCAGGCGGCACACCAACTAGCCCGCTCTGGAAGAGGACAAGCTAGGTAGCTAATGGAGCTACCTCCTGCTCTCCTTCCCGGCAAACTAGTCGGCTATGGTTCCATTGGTCAAAGTTAAACTTACTCAAGTAACACTCACAGAGTGTGAGTGACTATACATGTTGAGAGAAAATTGTATTATCTATTGTCTTCAGCCATTAGAAAAAATATCCTTTCTAACTAGCATTAACTAAAGTGTTCAGAGAATTGTTCTGCCTCAAGGATCCGCCCCCTCAGAAATGCTTCATCAGGTTTACGAACATAAAAGGGGTCTGTAAGTAGTTATACTCACTTAAATATCAGAAAAACACCTCTAACTTAGAGCCCTTTAATATATATATATATATATATATATATATATATATATATATATATATATATATATATATATATATATATTAATTCTGAGAAGAGGTTGTGTGCTTCGGTTACGTTGAATACCTCAAAATGTGAATTGACTTTGCACCAACAAGATTTTGTTCTTTGACCTGCAGCCAGACAGAAACAGCCACGTTACTGTGAGTCACAGGGCACCTCCAATCATGCCGAAGCTGCAGAGAAGCAGGAAGGAGTCGCAGGAACCGATGATACCAGTCGACCAATGCCACATCAATGGCCGCAACTGACTCATCGGAAAGTGGAAAAAGTTTGACTTTTATTTTAATCTGAAATAACGTGTGGATAGTATGTACATATGACTGTTATGTGTGATTGTGCCACAACATGAAGATATGTTCTCGCCCAATATTGATGTAGTTAGGTGATTTTGTTACACTTTTAGTTCCCTTTCAAGGTCATGACCCAGTTTGAGGCCAGAACACAGCTAAAACACATGTTAGTCTGTAGAGCTTTAAGGGTTACTTACTGAAGGAAATAGTACTGAAGCAGCTGTACATATTTAGCTCTGATGGCTTTTACTATAAAATACATAATGTTTGACTTTTTCACAATAAACTTTTTGAAAAACAATTACGAGTTGTTCATTCAACACAACAACAAAATGTAAATATCTGTATTTATTTCAAAGGTTAAACATTTACAGTAGTGTGCAGAGATCCGGTAAACATCCAGTGTATTACAGTATGTATATGTCGGTGTTAGAAATTAATCAAACAGAAAACCTTATAGTAATGGGATGTAATATATCTGTTGAATCTTTGTTTGCATAAATTACAGTCATAATAGTAAATTAATCATTTTCTACTCTTTATACATGAAGCCATCTGCACTTAAGTACATTTACATCAGAATCTCCTTAGAGAACAACCAGCTAGAGGAGTATAAATACACATGCTGCAACAGCAACCAATTAAATTACAACTCACAACGCAGATATAGAAGAAAAGAGGGGTTATAAACATTGCATGTGCCACTGGAAGAGTTTACAATTGAATGTGGATTGTAGTGGTTCATTAAAAGCAGGTCTCAGCTCAGTTACACTGCGCTACAGGTCACTTGGCTGAGGAGGGGAAAAATGTGGACGATTGAGGCCTGAATATAATTCAGTCCTTAGTATATGACAGTATTACTTTATCCTGTATGATAAGAGGAATGTAACATTTTCTAGTGTTTGTTAAACTGGGGTTAACATTTATAAAAGTTAGTTTAGGGAGGGTCAATGTGTTCTCAGATGAATTTGGGAGGTGTCCATGTCCTTGTTTTTAAAAGACAATTATTTGGTATTTTTCTTTCCGTCAACAAATGCTGTGAAAAGAACTAAACTAACAATCACTAACATGTCTGTGGCACTCAGCACCAAGCCCAACTTGATCCCACTGGAGATTTAAAACAAGTCAAACGTCAGAAAAAGGCATAAATCCTTCCCTAAAACACAAGGGCACTGTAGTTTTTCAGCAACATTACTCTAACAAGAGTACATGCATTTGTTGGGGAATACTTTAAGCTGTGCATTACAGCTTGAATTTACGTATACAGTATGTGAATTTACGTATTTGGTGCTCTAGTCAGTAATTGCTTCAACACGATGGTTTATGTACTCTGGGTTTAGCTAAAATGTGTGTTTGTGGTAATGAAGCAATGTCTGTGTTTAACAGTTTGGCTCATTATGTGTTTTTAATTGTTTTTGGACACCAAATAGCAGAGAGAAATACGATCAGTCTACACAGGCAATACTTGTCAGTGGGTTGAATTGTTAGTTCTGTTGACAATAACAAAAAAATAATAACATGGTCAGCTTAATCCTTATTTGTGTACTGTGGCCTTGTTAATGGGATAATCTGTCCTTCATTTGTTACAGCAGAATCTTTCAAATAAATTAAGTATCCTTGTCTGGACCTCCTCTTTAATAAAGAGGCAAAGATACTTTAACAACCCACGTGGATGGAAATCAACCCCTGCACACTGATGCACTGTATTGTATCAGATATTGGATGGACTAAAACACAACATCTGGTATTTGTTTCTTTTCGTAACATTTCACCTGTCGTCAGTAATTAAAGCAGCAGTCAGTGTGAACAAAGACAGAAGACGACGCAGGATCAATAGAAGCGTCTGCCTGAAGCGACCTGCTGCTGTTGCATCATCACGTGAATGACTCTCCTGCACCTCACAGAGCTCAGCTGACAGCACAAGACAGTCCAAAGATTTATATCTGACCACAGGAGATACGACAGACGGAAAATGTGACAGACTCGGACGTGAGCCGAGAAATGTACTTATTTATCTTTGGATGCGATTACACTACTGCTGTGCAGGTGTTTCTCAGACTTGAAACTGGAAATGAAATGCGTTCACAGAAAGCAATCGCTCCCACAAAAAAATGTCCTCATGCGCTCTCGTTGTAATGAATTTGCGGTTAGCTTGCTAAAGATAAACACTCACACGCAGTCGAACATGTTGGCTTGTTTAAGCACCTGCATAAAGTAGATCCCACATCCATCTAAAAAGTAAAACTAAAAACATCCAGAAGCTTAAAAATGACACACCTTTGACACATGAACCGTTGCAGTAACAGTGATTAGTCTTCCCCCTCCAGTTTCTGCGTGACACACTTGATGCGGATATTTTCCCGCAGGTTGCGGAGGCGAGCGCTGCGACTCGTGATTTCTTCCACGTAGGTTTTGGGGAACCAGCCCCGTTCCCCGTCAGACAGTCTGATGCCTTCCACCCAGCCTGGCGAAAGAGAACATCCCTCAGATGTCAAATAAACCACTGCACATGCACATCGACCACACTAGAGTGAACCTCAGATGGCCAGTGGGACAGACACACCACACGTTACATTAATCTAGGTGCAGGTTGCGCTCTTACCGTCACTTGTAATGGTCTTCGCATGAAGAATGTCGGCCTTCTCCAGTGTTAACTCGTCATGCTCTTGGGCCTGATAGCTTTTGATGCACTGAACCTGGGATATATCTACAAGCGGAAAAGACAAGAAAAAGATGAATGAGGGGATTAAAAAGGTTTCCACTGATTCACAGTGCACCCAAAGCTCTCAACTGACCATCATTCTCACTGGCCTGCTCGATGTCTTCGAGTGGATCAGATGGAAACATGGCTGTAATCCACCTCTGCTTCTCACTCCTTGGTAGACGAGAGAAAGAGCCGTTACATCACCGTCTGCTAAAGCTGCCTGTTTCTACTTGGGCACACTTTATGATCGCAGTGACTCACTCGGTGTGCGACTTGAGCAGGATTTGATGTTTGAGCTGTTGGCCTTCACACAGTTGCAAGTGGAAGATGAAGCCGGAGATGCCCTGCAGCTTCTGACTGAGGTCCTTCACTTTCAGCTCTCCTATCTTGGCGTGGACAAACACCATGAACTTCCACGGACTGCAAAAAAAGATGGCGGCTTATTGTCAAGATTTATTTCTCTCTACATTATAATAACCCGCTAGTGTGTTTTAAAAGCCACTATGTGTTAAATGTTTAAGTAGTGGTGTGGTTTTCAAACCATTATTATTATTACATTGTTGTCATTATTATTAGTCGTGGTAGTATTAGAATTATTCTAACTCTCGACAAGTAAGCAAATTTCTCCAAATGTCAAAACATTTTTTTTTACAACAAGAAAAAGGAACAAGGGAAAAAACAATGAGGCTTCAAAAGTCAAAGTTACACTCCTTTTACTTTCTTTGTGGACCTACACAGCGTTTACCTGCTGAACTGTTGTGGGAGGACACTCCAAGCATCTTTGCAGAAGATTTAGTTTCCTATTTTGTCACTAAAATCAGTAAAAAATAACCACTTTTTAAACCCAGCTTGCTAACCTCAGCCCACAACATTGTTTAAATATAAATATATATATATATTTAAACAATGTTTAAACAATGTATATATATATATATATAAATATATATATATCCTTAATTCAGTCACCATCAATAACCCAATTTAATGTAGCTTCTATCACGTGTTTTTATGTAAATCTGTTTTAATGCGTCTTGTCTGGTGGCGATGATGTATAATGCATTTTATTGTACTCTTTTAAATAGCAGATTATGCAAATGCGAACCAAAGGACAATGCTTTTCATTTTGCACGCAAAAAGTAGAACATAAAGTATTTCCTACTACTATTTGAGTCATTACAGTGTTATTTGCGTAGGAAGGGAATGCTGCAAGACCAGTTTGGAGAGGAGGAATCATCACATCAACCAGTGTGCCTCTACGGCGTGTTAGCATCGCATTCAGACAGACTTATCATTTAACTAAATAATCCTTGTTTCTCATCATGACTCAGCCATCAGTGCCCTATTTTAGCCGCTGGTCTCTCTGTATCCACTACATTTTACTCACTCCTTCCTCCGGGACAGCAGGAGGCAGTCATTGAACAGATGAAGGTACACAGGCTTGGTGGGCAACTTGAGCTTTGATCCAGAGATGCTCATTGTCTGAGTGTCCACTTCCAGGAGTTCACCGTGCTTCACCAGCCAGCGGGACTGAGAGATCAGAGGAAAGATCTGCAAAGAAAGGAAATGCGCCGCTGATTAAGAAACACTGCAAAATGTCAACAACGCAGATTAAGAAAAAGAACACTTTACAATGACTTTATTCACCTTTCCCTCAAAATTGATTTTCTTATTGAGGTGAATAAGTTCCTCCATCCTCTTCATTGACTGCACACTGGAGTTACATTCTTTGATGATCTAAGAAGACACATACCAACATGGTTATTACTGTTGTGCCTCACCAGTGATGATACCAGTACTCATCCAACTGGCTATTAGAGATGATAATCACCACCTTTTTCAGCTCATTGAAAGCCTTCGTGGCAGTGTCCTCATCTCGGGAGCCTGGCGTCGTCCTCTTTAAGATGTTCTGAAAAGTAAATTGTTTTGTTTTTTTGAAGATACGCCAACAGAGTGAATAATACTCTTGTTGGGGGTAAAGAAAAACCCTGCTTTGGCAAATTGATTAGCCGGTCCACATATTACCTATTTACAGCACGTAAATGGCTTTCGAGAGCGAACATGAATTTGGCAGTGAAAGTTTAATAGTGTACCTCCACCAGCATTTTGAGCCGTGTGATCCTCTGAAACGGGAGGATTAGAAAAGACGTCAGCGGAAGTCTTTGGCAGATGGGATCCTCCTCCAGACGGGCCAGGATGCCAGGGAAACGAGGGATCTCAAGCCTGAGAGGACAAGAACGAGCAGATTTAGAGAAACATTTTAATGACTTTTAGTGAAAGTGGGTGTAAATTCCATTGTGCCTTTTTTTTTTTTTTTTTTTTTGAAAGAGAAAAAAAATGCTCAGCCTCCTCCAGATGAAACATCTGCAAGTTAAGTCATGCCGGACTAAAATAACACCTGAACACCCTGAGAGAAAATTATGGATATCCAGCATGAAACCATTGGATTGTATGCACTTCAGCCACACAGAGAGACATTCACATACATGTTTAGGTCTCAAGCAGCTGATTTGTTATATGTTAGATGAAAGCAGTTGCTCACAGCAAACGCTGGTACGTCTGCTCTTGGTACGCCTGGTTGGTTACGTAAGGTAAATAAACCCGTCGCAGAGCCGGGCAGTGTTCCAGGACGATGTCGGACACGTCGAAGCGCAGAATATCTTCCTCCAGGCGGTGCTCCAGGTCCTGAAGAAACCTACAACGGCACCGAGTGAGCAGAAAACACACTCAGAGGAGGAGACATGCCGGCCGCGAGGTTAAAATAAAGAATTAGACGGCAACAGCGGCACGTCATCAGCATAACGCTTCACCTCTCACTGACACCTTTGACTTCAGGCAGCTTGGAGAAGAGCCACTGCTTATCCTGAGCGCCGAGACACTCGGCGAGCTCCTGCGACAACATGAAGTGGTCCACTGCGATCGTCAGACTACGAATGTAGGACGCCTCAGACGTCACCAGCTCAAACTTTGCCTGAGTTGAGGGAGAGACAGTGAAAGGTCGGCTTGGTCATCCACAGTACATGAAGTAGCAAACAGCCGTAGCGGTCGCCGCATGTCTTCATTCACCTCTTGTAATTTCCGCTCCTCGTTGCTGAAGTTGTCGAGCTGGCCGCTGGTTCGGACGTCGGGGATGTCCTGCCACAGGGCAAAAGCAGAGCCTCGCGAGGAGCGAAAGGAGCTGGATGGAGACAGGTTAGAAGGAGACGGGGTCCCGTCTAACTCATCCCGGTGTCCCTCCTCCTCTGTGCCAGGCTCCTTCCCTTGCTGCCTCTGGATCTCTCTGTTGATGGCGACATCGCTGTATTCCTGGTACAGAATAGCTGCAGGAAAGTTAAAAAAAGGGGAATGTCACAGAAAAATCCAACCGAGTACTGGCTTTAATGAGGTGCAATAGCTGAACTTACAACTAGGCAAAAACCGTGATAATCGATTTGAACTGGCAACGGTTGGAAGTATGCAGAGGTCCTCCTCGATAGATTTCTTTCTCATTCTGTGGAAAAAAGAAAGTGAACTGAGATCAATACACATTCTTCAACCTCTGCAATTTCAGAATAGTTTAAATCTGTATTTACCCGAGTTTTGCGCTCCACCGATGCAAAGGCATGCCATTGTCGCTGCTGGGCGGAGGAGGTGCAGGTACGACAGGACTGTGGGGGGCGCTATCAGCGGAGCCTCCCGAGCTGCGGTGCCTGCAGTTGGACTTCGCTAAACAGGAGGAAAAGCCCACGGTGCAGGTGTGAGGCACAGGGAAGAAGCAAAACACCTCATGTAATGAAGGCTGATGAAACGATACCATCACCTTTCTGGATGTTTATGAACAGCTTCATGAGAGGAATAAACTGCAGCAACACTTGGCACAATTAGCCGCGAAAGGGCTCGCTGATAGAAGTTCACCTACTTGTGCCAACTTCTTCTTCGTAGCCTTCTTCTCATCCTAACCCCTAACCCTATTTATTGTTTGAGTTGTGTTTAGAGGTTGTACATGAGGATTATATATATTGTTGTAGCCCTGATTTTTATGTTCAATTTGATACCTAACATGTTTTTTCTTTTATTTGTACTTTGGAACCTGATATAAAAGGGTCCTCAAAAATGGGGACCCTATGGATCAAAGTTAATCTACCAAACATGAAACGGGGATAACAAATATTTTATTTAACTATTTCAATCAATACAAACTATATCACGTTTTCGTTGAGTCGAATATTTGACTCATTGTTTTAACACCGAAGTAAATCTGTGAACGTCCACTTGTTCTAAATGTTGGGAACAACGCTGAGCACAACAAGTTCACATGTATATTTCGTTCAACTGCGCAGATGGTTGAAATTTGACATTGAGTGATGTGCAGGAACAATGAAGCTGTGAACCGGACCCCTTTTGACTTGAGTTTTCCTTTAATTTATCTCACATCTTTAGCCTCGTCTTTAGTCCTTGTTCCAGGAGAAGGCCAGCGCTAAGCCACATGGTGTCAAGTCTGTGCTCTACTCACGGTCTGCGTTGGGGCTCAGGCTGCTGGAGCCCTGTCTGTCTCTGGAGGCGACCCGTGCCGACAGCGACTTTCCCAGCTTCAAGGTGAAGGAGCTCTTCCTCTGAGAGAGCTGCAGTCTCGAGATCAGTTCTGAGGCCGAGAAGCGCCGCCGCTCTTGATCCCCCTGACGGCTACGTGACAAAAAGCTCCCCCCCGTGGCGCTCAACGTCTCTACACTCCCGCCGTCTTCCCCCGCCGCCGCCGCCGCCATCGAGTCCTCTATTATCTGCAGTGGTTCCTCAGGTAGATTGAAAATGTCATTGTGGCTGAGGTTTGGTAAATCTGGGAGACCGTCTGTGGATGATGGCCATGAAATGGCCTCCAGGGAGGATAATCCACTGAGGTCCTCCTCCAGGAAAGATGCAAAAGGTCCCGGGAAGATGTAGTCTGCGTCCAGGAGCGGGCTGCTGAGAGATTCATCGCTCTGGCTGTCTGGTGAATAAACCTGCATCTTTCGCCCTGGAAACAAGAAAATAACTTAATGTGAGACCAAGAGGAAGAGCATGCAAAAGAGATTTTAAAGCCTGATTTGTCACGTAAACGCTGTCCGTATTGCACACTCACGGATAGACTTCTCTTTCAGTGAACCTTGTGATGTCCTCCTCTGCAGCTGGCAGGAGTCTAGGCTCTGAAACCCAGGGCCTTCAGGGGAGGATGGGGAGCAAGGTAATGGAGATTCCCAGGAGTTTCGGTTTGTGTATAAAGAGGACAGCGGGAACGGCAGCGGGAGGCTGAGAGCAGCGTGGAGAGGACGACACACTGTTGTGACAGCGCGAGGTCTTTCCGTCCGCTCCTGCAAAGAAGTCCTGACGCCATCATGGCATTTTAGCTCACAGTCACCTGGGGGCGTACAGGAGTTCAAGTTCGACGCCATTTCGCGCTCATTGTCTGTCCGCAGGCAGTCGTTCTGCATGCCATTCAGTTCATTTAGTGTATGTGTGAAGCCGTTCAGGGGCAGGGAGTGCGTCGTGCATTGGGTCTCCGGGATAACAGCCGACCTCGGCAAGCTGAGACCGTTTAGTTTCGGGGTCACCGGTGGTTGTAGCTCAATAAAAGCCAATGTTTCCTGCTGGCACACGGCAACATGCTTGTGGTGGCACGGGTGGAGGAGAGGCCTGTCCTCCCGGGCCTCGCTCAGAGCCTGGGACTCCCCCGAGCCGGGGATCCACATGCTGGGACCTTCTCCTCGGCAGCGAAAAGCGTTAAGGTGGGGTTGGAAATCAGGAAAAGGTGAGAGTCCATACCCAGGAAGCATGGCTGGACGAACACATGAGAGCTACCAAAGGAGAGAGGGAAAGAACAGCTTAATGGGATTTACTAAAAACACTGTTGTCTGTGGTCTTTGTTCTGCATAAACGTATATTTAAATTCATTTTAATGTATTAATGCAAATGTAGGGATCCATTTATTACTTGATCATAATTTAGAACAAGGGACTGCACAACGCTTATTGGTGCTGGTATGACCACCAAATTAAACCTTAATACTGTCAATTAACGGAATAATAATTAGATAGAATGCACTTTTCTGAACTAATAAAAACATCCATTACACAGATATTAGTCAAAATGAATTGACATTATGCAAGAAGGTGGGGAGGTGATGTTTAAAGGTCTGTTTAAAGTTTACTGGATTAAGTCTGGACTATAATATGCATATGAAAAAAGATTTAGGTACCTATGCATTAAAGAAGTTAGGATGAATGTAAGTGGGACCACAAATACGTTACAACAGATTCAAATATTGTTTTTCTTGTCATCTAAAATCAGTTTCTTAGGTATTCAAGTGGACAACATATGATGAACTATTGAACTAGTCCAAGCAAACAGGAGCAAAGGGAGAAAACTGGAATGCTCTTAAAAAAAAACCTGCCTCATTAATATAAACCAGAACAGCGATAAACTGCAGCCACCAAATACAGTTGCCTGAAAACAATTCACTGTCACACTGTCGGAGTATATTCTGTTATAATAAACAATGTGCACAATTCATAAACTATTCAGACAATCGTGGAGGTTTAATCGATGGAAGAATTACTTTCTTTTGGCTTTTGAAAATGTTTGGGATTCAGCCTCACACACACACGGAAATAGCAAGATGGACCTTGAAACAATTGACGCGTGCAGGATGTTTCCCAGTCTCACGCACACACACGTACCTGCATGGACAGACTCACGCACACACAATTAAGTCTAGCTTAGTGTGTCTTCCTGCTTTAATTAAAGACCACTCTACTCAGCGTACAGCCCCTGTACTTAACCACACACACACACACACACACACACACACACACACACACACCTCCAGACAGAATACCACAACAGACAGAGGAAGAGCGCACATCCTCAGCACTCTCACCTTTCACCTGAGATCTCTACTCATCCATCACTCTGGCGGATGGTTTGCCTTCCTGTCAGCTGGCAGCACCTCCTGTGATTGAATATATTCACAGTGAGCGTCTGGTAAATCCCAGCAGCGGGGTCATGAAGTGAGCTCTCCTGACAGGCTGTTAAAACACACTTGTGGAGCTCTGTCTCTTTTTACCGTGCTGCTTCCTGAGCAGGTAATCCTCCACTCATTTGAAGAGGCGCTTAGAGGAACTGTACAGATGCTCATATGCAGTACGACACGCACATGGCCTGAAACATTTCATACCTGTTCTCGCAGCTGCCGTGGCCTGTTCACCTTTGTGAAGCGGCGTGATAGTTACGGTAGCATTTAGCTCTTCTAGCGAAGCCAGAATGAATACTTTTTACATATTTCCTGTCTGAATGTCTTTCTTTACTGCGTATGGTATATTTTGTGTCTATTTGTTGGGAGGGCGCAGACAAAAAAAACTCACAAGCACACAAGGACACGCACTGTCTCTCATCGAGCACCTCACTCAACACAAGAAGTGTGAATCTCAATAATTGTTCTCTCGTAGGGTCATGCGTCTTGGGCCTGTGGCTTGGTTTTGGAGAACAATGTCGGCTAGATAGTCGCAGCAACAAGTTAGCTTATCACACAGTTTATTCTTGACCTTGGAAACATTAGCTGATAAAACAGTCTCAACACAAGTTCACTCAGCAGCTGTGAGGGAGCTTTTGTCACACCAGAGGTTTTTGAGTTCTTGAAAAAGATGTTTCAATATTTTCTTCTAATATCCACGTCAATAAAGCGGTAACTTTGTCTTAATAATAATTTTAGGAAAAATGAAAAATAGTTTGTCATAGCAGTCACACAACTTTTCTTTTTCTTCTTTTTCTCAGTGAGATTATTTGTCATTTAGTGTTAAACAGTAATCACAATACACTTCACATCTGTAATTTACACATGGACTGTATATAAGAAGTGGACGCAGTCATCATGATGCAACTCATTGGTTTGTGGTCTGCTGCTTGATGAACATGATGCTGTACTGAAGAAGACTTGAAACTAGCTATTGAGGCCATAAACTCTTGTGTACAATGATTATAAAAGAAAACCAGGTGAAAAGTAGATTCATTTTCTTATAAACTACAATACAAACAAACTTTTTTTCTGAGGAGTTGCATGGACATAGCAGTCTCTCTTAAAAGGTGCAGTATGCAAGATTTAGTGGCATCTAGCGTTGTTGCAGCCATTTAAATACCCCTCTTCTTAATCCTCCTGTTCCAAGACCGTGGTAACGTAAGCCATCGAGTGCAAAAGTGTGGCAACGCCATGTTGCTCAGAGGCTGTCATTTTAATATAACACGACTTTAAGAGTCGGTTTTGGACTCTGCGGCTAACGTTCCAGCAGTTTCACAAGTGCATCAAAGGACTGCAGTGGATTTCAGGTGACGTACAAAACGTGAGGGCCCTATCTAGACTCAGTGTTTGGTGTGTCCATTCTGGGCTTCTGCAGAAACATGGCAGTGTGACTAGCTTCCTATAAGAAAAGCTCATTCTAAGCAAACAAAAACACAACAATGCCTATTATGAAAACTAAATTATGAACATTGTATTCCATGTCTGCCAATAGAGCCACCCTAAATCCTGCACACTGTGCCTTTGAGAGGATTAAACCATGAATTAACACTTTCCCTGCATGTCCAACTAGGTTTAAAATGGTGTTTGTTTGCTTGGGGAATCACAGACTATAGATACTAGATAATAGTGTTCCTTCCTTCTTATTGAGCACACGTGTCGTGCTGTATGCTGCGAATATGAGGCTGTTGAAAAGCCACACCTGCTCTTGAGGCAGCCCAGTCAATCCTATCTCCCCCTGTTTCTCTCATACACTCACACACTCTCACACACACACACACACACACACACACACACACACGCATGCACATACAGACGTGCATACACACACTGTAGTGCAGGTACAAATGGTTACCTGTTCCCTGCTGCAGACAAAGACAGCCTTTATATGTGAGCCTGGGCCCGGCTGCCCTGAGCACAGGACACCTGAGAGGGTGTGGGAACTCCTCATACTGATCCGCTCATACAGTGCAGCCACTGAGCCGTACACTCACATGCAGGCCACTGCTGCATAATGACACAATCTCATTGGGGCCTGGATGTGATAACTGGCTGGTTTTATGGGAACCCAGTATTAATCAAACTTTACGACGTGTATATCACAATAAATATCAATTATTTCCTCGTCAACAGTGTTTTGTATTGAAAACACGACCTTGGTTTCCATGATCATGTTATTTTTCATTATTGTCCTGATAAACAAATGTTCACATAATCCTCCATCAACAGCCGAGTGGTAAAAAAATCGACAATTTGTCATCTGCGTATTTGATCAAGAAACCTCAACGATCCCAAAAACTGAAAATAAGCCTCGCCGCCACATTCATCAACATGAAAGCATCCGATTAAATGCACTGCACATTCCTCGAGCCGATACAAATATATCAGGCGATTAAAATCTCAATTCCAAAGACATGTAATTTCCCTTGTCATAGCAGGGTGTTATTTGTGACTGTTATGGATTTTGCTGCCAGTGTTCTCCCCTGTAATTTCGCTAGGCTGCTCTAAGACGCCATGTCTGCATGCAGCAGTTAATGAATGGCACTCTGGCATGCCTTTAATGCTAACAGCCATACAAGGCGCATTTTTAATTGTGATATTATTCATCTTAAAGCTCTCAGAATAATCCTTTAATGAAGTGTAGCACATAAATTTGAGCATAAATCCATTGCCGAGTCAGCTTCACGACAGAGTCAAATGTTGTGTAATCGCATATTTAGAGCTTGTTTGATGTTTGCCGGGGGGAGATAAGAATATTAAAACAAATGGATTCAAACGTTGGAGCTCTTTGTGGTTCATGGGAGTGAAGAAATACATTTTTTACACTGTTTACTTTTCTAGTGTGAGGCAATGTGATGGTAACGGCGCTCTAAAGCAGCAGTATGGAGGACGCTAATCGTTTCAGAGAGGACAATGAGAGTGATATATATCTAGGTCTGGTTTATAAGAGCAGTCGAACTCAGCGGATGTAGACTGCGGGTATAAGCCAACCATAAGGTCAATTCTCTCCTCCGCGACCTGCATGTGACTGTTTTGCAACGGCACCGTCCCTGTTCCCTTTGCTTAGACAAGACAAATTTCATTACATTAAATTAAAGAGACTTTTCCCCACTATAAAAGGATGATAACGTGCTTTACCACGAGAATACTCTGTGTGTGGATGTGAGTTTGGGTCTTAGGGTTGATAAATCCTTTGTTTAGCTGAGTGTGATCTGCTTTCGCATTGGCCCGGTACGGATTGCTTTAAGAAATAAAGTATGACATAATACATTACTTATTGTCAACAAATTTTACAAAGAAAATGCAAACCAACAATTAATTGAGCCAACTATGAACTTGTAGTTTATTTTAAGTTATTCCGACACCCACCCTGCCGCTGTTAGGACTCAATAGAGGACCACATGGGTACATGTGTACTCTTTCAGTTACATTTGCTAAAAAAACACAGTGCCCAGCTCTTTTGTGAATTAATTTAGTCTTAAAAAACACACCAAATAACCCCATATTTAATAAATCTTTTTAGAAGATGTATTTCATCAGTAGGAAACACAACCACTCGTGTGTCAGTACTACAAAACATGTGGAGTCAGAAAGTACTGAGAGTCAAAGAAAAGCAAAACAAAAACACTGACTGCCACCAGTTGATGGTTTCATCGTGCCACACGGTAAACACAAGTTTCTCTGCAGCCTAACAGCGGCAGATAAAACTGTTTGCTCGGTAAGTGAGTCAGTCGCAGCCGAGTTGTGATGTCTCCTCCCTCGAGACGTCACAACTTGGCACTCACTGTAACGTGAAGCGAGATTCAGATCTCATGAGGGTGCTTTTTGTTACTTTGGCGCTGCTTTCTGGAACACAGGTTCTCAGTGGATGTTTACCAGGCTAAAACTAAGCTTGTGAGATTAAGTCAGGGTTTGCCAGGACGGAGTTGTTCAGAGTCCCTTCTCTCTTGTGCGATACGACGAGACATTTCCAAACACCCGACTTAGTTTTCAGCTGCTTGAACATCAATGTTGCACAGAGGTGACCCCGGATGCAACCCAGATCAGACTTCAAGCCTAAAGACCTTCACTCTGAAGACAACGACGAGTGCCAAAGCAAGTTATTTTTCCAGTAGCTTGTGAGGTGACCTGAAAGAGTTAGTCACATGGTTCCAGCCCGAGCCAATCATAACTTCGTATGCTTTGTCTTAGATATTTACCTTATCAGTTGCCGTGAAACAATGTCAGAAGAGACGTGTCACTGCCTACGACATTTCTATTAAATTAAACATTTGTTGCAGTACCTTCTGGTCACAGATGGAAGTCCCAAGAAGACATATTGGAGAAGCATTTGTCATGTCTGCAGTGCAACTTGTGTGTCGTATCTAACCCACGATCAGCCTGTGGAAACTCAGCGTCTCCGCCTTCCCCCGCACACAATTTCTCTCCCCGAGCGTAAGTCTGGTGTGTTTGGTCAGACAGACCGAAGTGTCCCGACAGTGTGGTGTGACCGGCTCATGTGTGTGTGTGAGATCGCAGTTTAACTCTGTCACATCGGACCACTAATTGCCAAGCGGTAGACTAAAGAGCCCGGCATTGTCTGCCGAGACAAGACATGACATCATTCAGCGTCACTTTATGGGAGAGCCTCCCTCACGCTGCGTTTTTGGAACATTTTCGAGCAATACTGCGATGGTGATGAGCAACTTTTAAACTACTTAAACTTGTGTGTCTGTTCTTTATTAAATTATTTGGATGCTATTTATGACGTGTTGATGTAAAAACAATAAAAGGTCAACTGGGAACTTGTCAAAGGTAGGCAGGGTTTTAAAACATTTTTTACATTTTTTTAAAAATTAAATGACATGGTTTTGTATATCTTGAAACGGTAAACATGATCTCCCACATGTCTCCCGTTAAGATTAGATGATTGCTAGTTGCCAAGAGATTTGCCTCGACCCAGCTGATGGCAATGCACCTAATTTGAATGTTGGCCTTCGCACAGCATTTCAAAAATGTACACCTTAAATACCTGGATCAGAAGCCAGGACGTGTCTTTTTGGTATTTTAATGGGCTTCATCTAAATCTCTCAATCAAAACAAACTCCTCAGCGAGACTCAAATTCCAATGAGAGAAAGGGCACCAGATGTCAAGGTGACGCGCTAAGCTGCATTTTCTTTCTTTCTTTGGAAGATCAGACGCCTGAATGGTGTGAGAATGGTTGAGCGAATTCAGGTCAGGGAGTTTCTTGGTGTTCGTTGCTCTTTTGGCCTCCACCCACTGAGACAGGTGAGCACCCCAGAGGCTACAGAGGAGGCGGGTTAGAGGGTGAGGAGGGGAGGGGGGGGGTTACCCAAATGTTTACACATGGTGCGGGTCCTCCTAATCCGCCTTTCCAGCCCCAGGCAATTTACACACGACCTTCTGAGACACTATGAAGATGCATACTGACAGCCTGGCTTACTATCACACAATGCTATGACACACACACACACACCTGAACGTGAGAGTGTGTGTTTGAGATGCAATTCGTCTTTGATTGAAAGCGACGAGATGTAGCGAAGCCTGCCGTGACCTCGTCTCACCCGGCCGGATTCCAGCCGAGACGGACAGACGGCAATCTCTGTTTTTTAAAATGCCTGAAAAAAAATGGAGACCATCTCGCATGTACACGCCAACATTTTTGGACCTTTAACCTCTCCCACCCCCACTTTGCCACCATTAACAGCTGCAGTCAGAGCAGCAGACACACAGGAGACACGCAGCCAGGACAGCGGAGACACAAAGAGAGCTATTGACGAACTTGTGGAAATAACCTGGTCTAATTATGGTTCTTTGTCATAAGACGCGAAAGCTACCAAGTCGATGGAGAGCCAGGGATCCAGCGCGCAGATAATCCACAAAATCTCATAATCAGTGCCTTCTGACAGATGATGGTTATCTGGATACCGGGACATTCTAAGAATAGGAGTGCTGATTGAGGATGTTTTGTCAGGTTACACGGACATGAGAGAAATTAACTACAACACATCTGAGAAAAAGAGACATTTGATGTTTCATACAGCTGTAAACAACAGCTTCTCCAACAACAGACATCTCACTATGGAGTGAAAGTGATGAGCCAGTAAGTAACAGGACTAAATTACTGAGACAAACTGGGCCCCATCTTTACGCCTTAAGGTCAACAACTATGTTCATAATCAATAAATACATGTGTTTTGGATTATGGTTTAGTCCATACAATGTCAGAAAGTAGTTAGAAATTCCTATCACAACATTGAAAAGCCCAGAGAGACGTCTTCAAACATTATTTTGTCTGACCAGGACATCCTGAGTAATGAGCAGTGTTTTGGCAAAACAGGTTGACAAAGACCTGAAACATTTGAACGGTAATGAGGCTGGCGGTTCTGTATTCTTTCTTGTGCTCATATATTTCCATATAATGACCGAAAAACAAATCCTTGGCGACGCAGAGCTCAACTGGTATCCGAAAACTGTTCACACCAGTGTGACACACTGTTGCACATGGTGACATGTTCCTTCATTACCGCGCCCGCCCCATAGTCCCCAACACATGCACTCTTTATGTTGTTGTTGAGTACAGCATGCTATAATCTACTGCGCGCAGCAATCATAGGAAGCTATACAGCAAGTGAAAGTTCATTTGTGACTCATTTTTAAAGATTCACATTTTCAGCAGAAACCAATGGACTTGGGGAGAGAGACAAAGACGGGAGTAATGAACGGACTGATGCACTGCTGGCTTACGTCTTTTTATTGGACCTTTCTCACAGTTACTTTTGATTCGTTCTCTGTTGATCGACCGATCATATCAGCACAATAAGTAAATGTTTAACAATACAATAAAAAATGTCTTGAATCTGCTGTAGTTTATTTTTCGGTTTCTCTGTTATCTGCTTGGTTTAAGCTTCCTGAAGAAGGAGGCTGGCGGGTTTGCTGGACTCAAACTGTCAATCAGTGCACTTTGATTCCAAACTGAGCTCTGAAGAGGCTGACCTACTTTACCACAAATCGCTGATGCATCTCTTGCATTCATGTGCTCCTGTGTTTACTCTGCGTTGTCCTCCTGCCTAGCTGTCCGCTAGTCTTTTTCCCACCTAAGCAACCAGCAGTTTCTGTCCCCCCCCCGCCTCCTCTACCCTTAATTTTTGCTTTTATTGTCTGGACAGGTACGGACAAGCCATCCACTAGGCTGCGTGTTGTTTTGAAATGTGATCAGGTAAAAGTGGAACTCACCTGACGAGCTGACCGTCCAGACGCGATTCCACTTTAGCTGTTATTTATTGTTACAGCCTTAACAGTGTCATCGGGATTAAAGCGATGAATTGAATGGGAGCTAAATGACCTTGAGGAAGCTAAAATAGTTTTTACGTGAAAGCAACACATTATTTGCCTTTTTTTCTCCCCAAAAGAGCAAAGAGGCCTAGCAAAGAAGCAAAAGTTCCTGAGCACACACAGCGTCTTATGAGGCACAATGTGAAATAACCCGAAGCCTACAGTGCTAGACAGGTGTGTGCAGCGACACAGCCGGTGCAGTTTCCACACACATTGCCTCTGGGCTCGAGTTTCTGTCTGTTTTAAGATTCATGTGAGGGCCAAAAATCCTCTGACACGCAGATTAACTAAGAAAAGACAGAACTTGTGCACTGCTGTGCATATGCTTTGTGCTTTCAGGGAATTACAGCTATTAGTTTGTCTTAGAAAAATACACTTTTTATAACTTTTAAATGAAACCCATCACATTACTGTAATTGTAACAGAAGGCACTGGGTTCAACTCGGTAGGCGGCCTCTCTTATAGTCCAGGTTTAAAGACAAGTTCACGTCCAACTTTAGAGGCCCTAACAGATGAGACCCTCTGATCCGCGGAGACACATTCCCTGGATGACTCGGCAAGCTCATTCCTCTGAAATTGACCACTAAACCGAGGTAGGAGACAAACAAAGCAGCTCGACTATCCACGTGCAACATGGAGGGCTGCCATTATGGGCGATAAAGGCCGCTGCCATTTAGGCCACAAGCCAAAAAGCCTGGAAAGTGACAGGGCCGCCTCAAAATATTGGTGTCACTGATGTTTACAGGGCAAGTTGGCTCTCAGTCATTGATGACAAATGATTTTAGCCTCGTCCCGTCTCGGTAAGCTGTGTGTGTGTGTGTGCGCATGTGAATGGAAACGCTGCGAGGTGCACAGGTAGCAGTTGCAATGCTGGGCGAGGTGCGGGAGGAATGGGGTTGAAGGAGGTTGAGGTGTGGCATCCTGGAACGCTTCCCCACACATATACACATACACACACACACACACACACACACACACACACACACACACACACACACACACACACACACACACACACACACACACACACACACACACACACGCTCAGACAGCCACTGCCTAAGTGGCAGGTGATGGGGCAGGTGCTCTCCAGACATACAGTTGTGGGGGGAGGTAGGAAGTGGGCGGAAGGAGGGGCCCTGCGGTGAGCAGAGTTATAAATCTGTGTGTGATATGAGCAGGCATGCAGAGTGTAATCAAACGTACAGCGCTCAGAGGCGAGACGTTCAATCACAGCGAAAGGACATCACTATGTGATGGCTATTCAAGGAAAAAAGTATCTTCAGCCTGTAATAACGTGCAGTAAAACAGTTCAAGGTCCTGATTTATGCTTTGTGCTGGTACACGTCTGCCTAACGTGCAGGTGGTGCGTTCCAGTCCAGACATACCGTAGTAAATCTGATAATCTGGAAAAACACCCACAGCTATCTATTTGCACTCCAGCCAAAATATCTACCTCCAGACCATCCACACAGCAGCAGCACCAGCAGACAATTCACATGACAATACGCTTAGTCATTGGGCCGGCAGACAGAAAAAAAAAATGTAAAAAAAAGGACAGCCGTCACCTCAGCCCGCCCCCTCTCGCTGATGTAGTTTGAAAGACGTCGGGAAAAAGTCTGGCGGGGTGATAATGTGTTTCGCATGTGGGTCCCAACTGGCGCACCGAGGAGAAGGGAGATTAAAAATCATGACCTGGCCGCTGAATGTCTTTATTGTCGTTTCCCCCTTGAAAAGCCAGATGGAGGCTCTGCATGAGCTAACAAACAAAACAGTAAAGCAGGGAGGAAGAGAACATAAACCACTGTGCCCGACCTCTGGAACATGCACATACGCACATGAATACATTCACACCTTTAACAGTGCATGTGCACACACACACACAAACACAAACAGACACCCCGACACACACACACACAGATCCACGTACAGCCCTCAGTCACCAACTCAAGGGCCTGCCTTGGCCTGGAGCTACAGGCGAAGAGGGTGTTTGAGTTTTATGCTAAAATGTCCCACGAAGGAGGAACAGAGAAGTTTCAGCCATGTACAGTTTTTTAACAACCTCTCATCCGACATACTCCAGACATGCACTTACCTGTCCCGCTCTGCAACAACTCATTGCTGCACTACAGTTACAACCATCACATTTAAGGGCCCACCTCACTCCGCACAGTTAGGGAGCTGCCGGGAACATCATCGATGCAAACAAGGACTTGTTCAAAGAAGGAGCACGCGAGCGGTGACGCCGACGATCCCACTGGCAGGACGTGTGCATCTACGCTGGTGCAGGACATTTTTTGGCAGTCCGCAACTTTTGTATCACAGGAAAGTGAAAATGACATCCTGTACTCCACTGCCGATGCACATATGACAAAGGCCTATTGGGAAAAACTAATATTTAAACAGCTGCTTTTGTTAGTTGAGACAAACAAGTCCTGAGAACCTGTCTCATGCCTGTGCTGTTCTCTGTATTCTAGATTTAAAAAAAACATGTATTCCTTTGTTTTCAGAGCTGTCATTTCATGCAGTGCACCTGACGGCTGCACAGCAACGCTCTCTCCCAAGTTGCACCACACAAAGCGGCCAGACCCTTCTCTCACAGGAAAATACCACACAGCTCAACTTTCACTCTGCAGAAGAAGAAGAAAAAAAAAAAATCTCCCAACTTGGAGCAGAAAGGAGAATGAATGTCATGTGCTCGGTTAGTGGTTGTCGCCGTTACAGTACCTCATTGGTGTTTGCAGCCTAGCGTGTGTGCTGGATGGCAGCCAGCAGCTGTGTGTGAATCCATGCCATCCCAGGGTCAGGCTGAGCCACTCTGCTATCCATTGCTGCCTTGTGTTCCTCCCGGCTTCGCTCCCCTCCTCTTCTCCGTTCCTTTCTTCTTTTCAGACTCGGCTCCGAGGTTTCCAAATCTGTGCCCCTCTGCCGGGTTCTTCTTCTCCTTCTTGTTCACCACCTCCTCGGGGAAAACAAAAACAGGTTGGGAAAAACAGCCACCACTTGCTGCACTCAGAGCTACTTGCAATGCAGATCCCCTCTCTAAGCTCCTCTGCTCTCCCTCTCTCTCCTTTTCCCTCCCTCCCTCTCTGCTACTGTTGGGGAAGTGCTCTCTCATTTTCCCTCATTCTCCTCCCCCTCTCTCGCCCTTCCTCTAACTCTAATAGTTATTTAGTGTCTCATTTCAGCACCTGCTTCCAGCCAGAAAGACACACAGACAGGAGGGAGCAGACAGACTTGGAGAGGAAAAATGTTGCTCCTTGGTGGGAGTGTGTACAAATTTGCATGTGCACTTTGTCAGCGAAACCCTTGGTGTGTTTGTGTGTGTGTGTGTGTGTGTGTTCCATGTACTTTGTTATTTGAATGTGTGAGGCTTGGATTCACAAACCGGACTAACACGCAATGCAGAAGTGCACATTTGCGCGTACAAATCGCTGTGTGCAGATCCATCGGTTGAAATACCCCTGACTATGTGCCTGTGCCTTCGTGCAGCTTTTACGAAAACAGAAAAAAAAAAGCTGCTCCGGCATGCTTGAGCTCTCTCATCCCTTCCTCGCTGCTGTATCCACTATATTCACTAATCAAACATGAAAAGAACAGTGGAGGGGAAGTCACCCCGGGACACTACTCGAGTGGTGGACGTCTAATTGTCCCCCTTTTTGTTGAAGAAAAAACAGGCCATCACAGGCTCGAGAGCAGTTTGCAATTATTCCTTTGTGTCACTATTCTTACTGTGAATTTCTTAGCAATTGAAAACATTTGGGATGGTATAATATATAGGATCTACATTACAACAATTAACTAATTTAAGATGAGTTAAACAAAAAAGCGTGGGGGTACGTTCGTGGTTTGGGATGAACCCAAAACCATGAGATCATCCCAAATATCAAGTCTTTCAGCTCCGCTGAATCAGAAATGCAGTAGATCCAGTAAATGTTTGGGACATTTGACATGCCGTGTTGCAGCGTGCCGTCTGCTGCATCGATTACCTTGTAGCTGATTTGAAACTCTGCTCTGCAGTGCATGTGAGCGTCTCTTTCCTCGCTGCAGCAGCCGGTGAACGAGCCAGCCGGTGTCCACAGCGCATACCTGTGCTCGCTGACAAGTACTAACTCACTCTTCCTGCAGGCCATGACAGAGGAACGCACAGCAATCACAACAATCAGAAGATAAACACGGTTAAGAGGGAGGGGAAAGAGTGTACAGAAAAAAATAATAATTAAAAAAGAAGGTTAAAGAAGAGAGACGGCAGGAGGAGTGAGTGCGAGTAGAGGTGACGGAGAAATCGGGGGTAAGAAGGGAAGGAGACAAAATAAAAGTCAGGAGTGGCCTGAAGAATTTGTTTAGCTTGTGAGAGGAGGAGGGAGGGGAAGAGAGAACTCATCCACGAACACCTGTTTGTTGCTGACTAATAAATCAGCAGTCCTATTTATCTATCTGCAGCTCTCTTTTGTTTGGAGGAAGAGAAAAAAGCATAAAGTGAAGGCAGATGGAAAGGCGTCATAGCGTACAGTTCATCCCTACAGCCCAGTGAAGACAGTACATCATCCGCATTCAGAGAATCCCACACTGAGGAGGCAAATGCATTCATGAAACTACTTTTATTTTGGTCTAAAAGGCATTAAATGCAAAACAACTCACACACAAAATATGTCCTATATCGAGGTACTATTTTACTACTACTTACAGTATCTTACAACAACAACTGTCAGAAATCATCCATACAAAACTTCAAGTACAAAATATGGACATGCTCAGTATCCAAGCACAGAAGACATGTACAGTATGTGTGTATATACATTGCATACGAGTGTGCAGGTGTCTACATGTGCTCTTCATCCCACTAAGGTCATCAGATAACCTAGGTTTTTTCTTTTTCTTTTAAATGAACAGAAAAAGAGGCCTGTTGGTTCCTTGCCATCTTACAGTATCAGCTAGCAGTAAAAGGTAGATGCACTTTGACCTCTTGTCAGAGGTCAGCAGAAAGAAAACCACCAAAATAGAAACTCTGAGGGGCACAGTTGACTCATCATAGGGACTACTACACAGCCTGGGGGGAACCGGCGCTTTAATGTCAACTGTACGCACTGTTGTAGCACTTTGTCAGTTTTGAGAAAGCAAAAACACCCTAATGATGTCATCGGGGTGATCTCTGGGATTTAAAAGACTCCAAGTGGTGGGGAGAAGTGAAGTTTGGCGGAGTTGCAAATATGTGTTTGTAATAATATCCTCAGTGTCTCTCAACATAGAAACACAACAGTCCTGGACAATGTCAGGATATCATCGTCAAATTGAGAAGGAATTCGTTGAAGCTGGAGATTGTTAACAGTGAAAGAATGTTAAGGTCAGTGATTGGATGTTTTCGGAATTAAATTGCACTTTGGGAGATTTAATTATTACCCACAGCCACCCGACGTGTTATAAGAGCCAATTGACGGCCAACTTGCAAAAATATGCGTTACTCAACAACCATAACACTGTCGACTTCATGTATAATAGTAGCCCGACAGTCAGGACTGAGACGTTGAAAGAGACAAGAACTGAGCGTTGCTGCGTGTGTGTGTGTGTGTGTGTGTGTGTGTGTGTGTGAGAGGGTATATTTCAGCCTCTATTGTCCCCCAACAATATGAAAGTGCCATACAAAGCACATGAGTGCCCCTTTAAAGAGTAACAGAACAACTGAACCGTAGCGTTTCCCCCATTATCAGAAGGGATTTAATTGCTCTTTAATGTCAATAAAACCCAGATAGCATCAATGTAATACTGCTAATACTCAGGTTGGATCTGATGCACACTTCTGCAGGTATTAGATCAGTGTCAAACTGTAACTAGAGCAGACAGAAGCTGAAGTCTGCATTAACAATTCATGCCGCAAATGTATTAGCCACTAGAAATATAAAGACTTCAATGAGTGGGATAGATGTGGCTTCATTAATATATTATGCCACTTTAAGAGCGTTGCATTTCGGCCACGGATGTTATTAAGTTTTCCCCCAAACTAGCCAAATTCATTTCACTATTTATTAAAACACATTTTCTGGGCGTTTCCTTGAGGTCCGCTCATGCTCGGGCTTGGTTGCAGTCGGGTTGGTACCCAGTATGGATAAGAAAGATGTTGATCCTTTTTTGACCAAGGCGCGATTTTGTAACATGTGAAGATACATTTCTGTCAGCCTAAATATAAGCCGTGGACTTAAGTTGAAGCACTTGTGTTCTCCCGATAAAAAAAGTGAGTTCAGCCTCTGTTACACACCTGCTTATCTCAAAGCTTGTGCAGCAATTTGCATATCAGGGAATGAAATAAAACTAAATCCCAGCGCGGAAGCAGTATTCCAGTCAGGGACAAAGTTCACTCAAAGTGTTATTCCAGATGTGAGGGAGCGTCTTTTGATTCCTCCAATATCGCCTCAAACCACTGGTTTTCCGCACTGGAGTCCTAACTCATGTTTCCAAAGGACGCGTCGCTTGCTTCAGGGGAGGCCGTGCAGTTGGGTTAGAACACAGAAGGAATGGGGAAAGAGCACAGAGACAGAGAATTAGTTCTGTCAGAGGAATGGAGAGGGGAGGGAGAGAGGAAAGCTGACACAGACAATCTTTGTTGCAACATGCTACTAAGTTACAGTTGGCAGCTACTATCTTCTAATATATTGTGAAACTTGCAATAAACCAATAGGAATTTTAGTTGAAGAAGACAATTTTCGTTCTTTCTGAGAAAGTAGCCACTATAGGCTCGATGTCAGTCTAACATCTGCGTGTTGAGTATGAAGCTAGTCTGGATGTGCCTAGCATAACGTCAAGTGCAAGTGCTCGCAGCACCTACAGAGAACTAATTAACAGGTGGGCACAGTGACTGTGTGCAGCCTCCCAGAGGGTTGCCAGGTTTGGTAAAAAAAGAAAGAAAATGTAACGTTAGCATTGTACTTTTGCAAGAGCATAAAACCACAACCTGTGCTCACAGACTGTATCTGACCATCAGTGACGCAGAAAAGAAAGCTCCTGCTGTTAAAATGAATGATTTCTGAGCAATATTGTAACAAGACAAATTTACAGTGGAACACAGGTGAACTGTGCCCACCGGCACTTTAAAAATGTTTTTTACGTATCACCCGTCTGACGTCTTCGGCAACCATCTCCAAAACAGAGATAATAATTATTGCCACTAGGATTGTGTGCCGCTCTGATGACAGCTCCAACACAAAAAAAACAGTAACTATCATTCCTCGCACCACCGTGGGCCCTGCACTTCACAGATAAACCCTTACTTATTTATGACATACATCAACATAATGATAATAGATGTTGTACTGCATGTGTTGTAGCTTTCATGAGTGAAACACTTAATTTAATTTTCATTTAATCAATTGCTGTGGAGGGGAAAGAGTGTTAATCTCACTATATATTCTTCTCGAGAATGGCATTTACTTACGTGCCGTGCAGTACTCACCTGCCTTCCTCCAGTAACATTCACTACATGAGACACATGACAACAACATGGGTCAGAGCACAGGGACACACACACACACACAGACGCACGGATGAGGACGACAATACACCTGATGGGACTGTATTCTCCACGGAGGCTGTTATCCTCGAGAAGTGTGTGTTTGAACTGATTAACTTCCTTTTTACTGATTTAAAAAAGTAATACTGGAGGGAATTATAATACAAGCTCTATGGATGTAATCATATTCATCTGACATATTTGGCTCGGCTCCCACACAGATTACCTTTAATGATCATGTTGTGTGCAATGTAGCAGGTTTTTAACAGCAAGTTGAGCCGCAGGTGCTCTGAAATTGCTCCGTGGAGTTGTGTGCACGAGTGGGTAGCTTTTGAAAAGCTTTGCAATCTGGAATTCAATTATGAAAGTCGACAGTGACGGCTTTAACGCTGCGTGTGAACTCTGCTGGCGCTCCGCTTCATTGATTGCCTGTGTGTTAACAAATAGTGCAGAACATCAGCACATGAAAAAAAAATGGATTGTGAGATTTAGGCGAGGTATCATAGAGCTAATACGGACCTTCGTGAGTTTCTCATTTAATAACTATGAAAAGTCTGCATTACCCAGAATAACAAGGACATCGTTTTCTGGAAAGAAACTAAATTCTGGTCACCTTCATTGTATTTGTGTGGCAGCAGATTTCTAGCAGTTTGAGGGGCAGATATCAGAAAACCTCAGCTCAGAAAAACAAAATTTAGAAAAAGTGTAGGTTGAAAAAAACAGCGCCGAAGATAAATTTTAGTGTGATTTGGGTAAACTTTGAATTCCTTATGTACATTAGAAAGGTTTGAGGATGAATTTTACATGATGTATCACTATCATCTCTGCACATAAATGCTCTCATTCTCTCTCTCAGCCTCATATTTCCCTCATTGGAGGATCCCTGACCGAGAAGTCTAAACTCAAACTATTCAAACACAGAACTCGGGTGTCAGGTTTTATGAATGAGTGTGTTTTGCACTGCATTGCGTGTGTGTGTGTGTGTCCCACACTCTACTGACCTTGGCTGGATGTGCCTGGACTGGCGGGGGCGGCCCCTCGGCCTCGACTCACCAACAGAGCCTCCTGGTTTTCGGCCAGCGCCTGCTTGGCCAGGTAGCGCTCCCTCTTGATCTTCAGCTCCAGGGACTCGGGGACATCAGGCACGATCCAGTCGATGGCTCGCAGCACGAAGAACACCACATGCTGGCGGAGAGAAGATGTTAAAAGCAACATTTTGTGTGTTTGTATTTTGACAAAAACATTCACTAAGACCACTTATTTTATAGGTTTTCCTTGGAACTTTCAGCCACTCCTCATCTGTAAGTGTTTAGGAGCACCAGCATCTTTTTTTTTCAGTTGCCTCCCCCCAACAAAAGTGAGCAGCAGAAGGAGGGACTGCTGAACAAATTGGAGATGTGCACAGTTTGGAACAGTGCTTGATGAATGGAGACAGACGGGGCTGAAATAAATGCAACTGAATAAAGTGAGGAAGGGGCCGAAGGTAGATGCTGAGAAAGGTAATGGGATGTTGGAGAAGGAGGCGAGGACAAAGAATGTGTGACGTGTCAAAGAAAGCAGACATGGTAAGCTAGCAACGACAAAATAACATGTGAACTACTGATATGGGTCAGCATGACAGAATTGAAACGTTAAAACATACACAGAGAAAGGGCTTAATTGCTAAGTAGTTCAAGTATACACCTAGGAACAGAGGCACAACATGGAATAGGGATGTGGGTGAAATGTATAAATGGCTAAAATCACTGAAACAGGCAGAAGGAAACAGATTAGAGCAAATAGAGACAACACAGCTCCCCTCATACCTCAAAAGCAATGATGAAACCAAGCCGGACAGCAAGAAGCTCCCAGAAGAACAGTGAGAAGTTTCCACTCTCGTCTCTGTACGCTTTATACCTACAATAATAAATACAAATAAAACTGCAGTTACTGCAAACAACAACAAACTGAACAATGTGTTGAACATCGGTGGCACTTCCTCTGATCTGAAAATGTGGCATTTTTACACTTTTTTTTAGGGTTTAGCAGAAATTACACGACAAACAAACCATATTTGAGAGACAAAAAATATAATTTTCAACCAAAGAGTTTCTCCCACTCTTAGATTACACATGCATTCAGACAACCAGCAAACATTATACCTGCACATGGGGGTCACGTTGTAGTTCACTGGGGCGTAAGCTAAGGTGAAGTTGACGTATCCATGGAGATCATTGCCAAACTTGTACTGGTAGAGCAGACGAGGTAAAAAATCTGACGTGAAGGCTATGAGGAAAGCCTGCGGACGGCAAAGAGAAACATGACAACGGGTGATGCTGGAGATCTGGTCTGGCCTAAATGTCATTTTTAAAAAAGGGCTCACGTTGGCGATGACGGACAGGTGAGACAGGGCTTCCAGGATGTTGAACCAGACGCCGATGTTCTGGGCGCGCTCGGCCACCGGCCGGCGGTACTCGCACGCAAACTTGTGGGCGTCCAGACGGATCTCCACCCAGTTGTTGAGGAGGGCGAAGAGCGGAGCGAGGGGGAACGCTGCCACGAAGATGGTGATGAACCCAAACTGGAGCACTGCAAAGCAATTTAAACCTCTTAGATTATTCTTTTGACACATGTTCATCATAATCTATTTGTGTAAACATTTGAAGAGCAGTGACATCATGTACTTTGAACACAGTCGCTGATACTTGCCCATTTCCAGGTACTCTTCGAACAGGCCTTCACACTCCACCAGCTGGTAGTCTTCCTCCCAGCGCCGAGGCTCATGGGATGCATTATCCCCTAGCACCTTAGCCACAGATCTCTTCTGGTGCCAGGCCTTCACTTTACTGGCAGAGCAAATGAAGATGAAATCAACACGACAATAGCGTTAATACAGACCTTTGATAGTCGACACATGGAGGTCAGAGGTCATACACATACAAGGAAGCAGCTGTTGATTCTGATGTTTCATCTTATTCCAGTTTAAAATGCATTTTATTTTCGTGAAAACCTGGGTACAGACTACACTTTTTGCATAGAAACCTGTTAATTTAACTGTTGATGACTTGTAACAAGCATGGGTTGAGGGGAGTTTCATTTTTCTTCAAAGCTGGAAACATTTGAAGTTGTTGTCAGGGTAAGCAGCCTCTGAGGCTCAATCCTTTAAAAGAAGTTGCAGATGGTTTTATTGACTCTGGCATCTTGGTCATTAATTCTTACTCTGCCTCAAAACTGTCCGTACTACCATATGACCATTTTAGCTCAATCTCACTATATAATAGCAAACAAACAATCTTCTATGTTATTGTATTTAGGTATGACACAAAACAGGTGCTAAGCAGGTTTCTTAGCGCCTCTGTCATCTCCTCAGGGGCAGCCATCGTCTGAGATAAGAGCAGGAAAGTATGACTCAAAACAGGTGCGCTGATCCCAAGAGGCAGATACCGCCACACGCCGTACGCTCTGCCAGTGTCAGCGTTTGGATTCAGCCCTGCCTGCAACCTCATCTATAGGAAGAAAACGTCTTCTTCGAAGGACTGAGGCCTTGAATTTGGACGCAGACTGAGCACAGAAAAAACTAAAACCAAAAACTACTCCGAAGAAGCAGAACAAGCCTGGCTGCCAACTCACATTGTGTGTGCTTACACACTTCAATCCATCCACACACTACAATCCATCTCTCAATCAATCTAACAGCAGCTGCCCGCAAGGCTTCCCTTATGCGCTTATCAGCACAGAGATCTACATAATAATAATATATGGCCTTGATTTCACCCTGACAGCCTCACGCTTATGTAAAAGAAGTGATGTGCAAAACAGAACTTGCCCCTAACGACAAACTAAGAAAAAAAAGTTAAAGCAAAGAAAGCAGTAATGCCCCCTCCGATCATCTATTTAAATGTGTCAGGTTGTGTGTTAATTAGCTTCACCACAAAGCCTCACAGCTCTCCGTCTTCGGAAGCCCCTACAGACTGAAGGTAACTCCTTGGTTTACCGACACTCTCTGAAATCAGATTCTGCCCTGATACGCACCCACACACCCACACACCCGCACACCCGCACTCTGTGCCAGTGCTGCAGAGGTAACTGAACGTCAATAAGCTTCACTGCACCAAAACAAACAGCTGCAGTCGGGATGCTGTGCCGACTGATGCAGCGCCTCGGAAGAACACAGTGACAAATGTCATGCAGGTAAAACATCACGTGCCCGTATTGTGCAGATTCTACTTTATTCTGTTCTATTTCATTCAAATCAACAGTACTGTTTTTTTTAAGACTATTTATGAATTTGGAAGTATTTTCCAGTAAAACAACAGATGGCTGATCTCTCAGCAAAGCAGGACTGGTGTATGAGTCGTGTGGACAGGAAACATACGGGATAATGAACTCCTGAATGTTGTTGATGAGTTGCTTTCCCACCATGATAATGAAGAGTTGCTCAGCCAGTTCAATGAGGCAACCGCCGGGACCACACTGCAACACAGTGTGGAGACACACAGAGATGCAACTTTATTTTTACATATTTAGATAGAAAAATAAATACAATAGCAATGATACGCAATACTTCCTCCTTTTTACCATTTACTGGTAAATTATAGACTCACATCTTCATTTCTCATCCCAAACAAGGTCCCATAGTTGCTGGGGTAACCCACAAACCTACCCACGCAGAGAAGAGAGAAAGTTAAAGGCGGTCCTTCATTCATCAATATTCTGTGTGTGTGTGTGCGTGTATGTGTGTGTGTGTGTGTGTGTGCGTGTATGTGTGTGTGTGTGTGTGTGTGTGTGCGTGTATGTGTGTGTGTGTGTGTGTGTGTGTGTGGACTGACTTGTGTCTCACCTTCCTTTAAAGAAAGCCACGTAGAAGGGGGACGAGTAGAAGTTGACAAACTGGAAGATGAACACCTTGAAGATGAAGGCGTTGTCATACTGCGTTTGTGTCCTGTGCATCTCTACAACAGAGTAAACATGGACACAAGACATCGGACTAAAGTCACAGTTTTACTGTTTTACTGTTTGCCTTTGTTTCCTCTTCTTCTCTTGTTTGCCTAACAACGGGTTTGCTTCTAACCTTTAAACATGTTGTCATGTAACGTGGTGAATATAGCGTTCTCTTAACTTATAGAGACGATGGACAAAACTGTGTCAAAATGAACCGAGGAATAAACTGGAATCATTCTCTATAAGAGGAACTAAAGTGAAATTGACTTTGCCACTCTGAGTGAACTGTATCAGACAGCCATCAATTTGAGCTGTCCATGATCTGATTGACCTTTGAGTTCATTCTACTGTGTCTCAGGGAGAGAGACGACCAATCCAATAATCATTTAAACTGAAAAGGTCAAATATGAAAAATCATCATCGTATTTTAAAGTGACACAGGAGCTTGGGAAATTAAAGTGTGGGATGCACACACAACTCATAGATATCAGGGAAGCCAGCACGCCTGATATTGTATCGCTTCACTTCAACCTTTAACTCGCCATCAAGGACTTTACTGGTTCAGAAGACCGAGAAGTCGATGAGCACAGAGTTTTCGTCTTAGAAAATTGAAATCTCCACAACTTATGTAGAAAAAAAGAGATCAGAACAGAACAGAAGAAAATGGAGAGACCATTTGATGATGCTGCTGCAAGTGTTTACTGATATACATGTGCATGCTGCATATATGGGTACTGATCCTATTAATAATTAAATATGATTACTATTATTATCCAGTGTGTTTTATTCACCATGGCATTGTCCTGCAATGTATCCATTGTAATTTATTTTATTAAGTTTGTTATCATTTCTATCCTATTTTACATTCTGGCATTCTAACCCCGTGTTGTTTTTTCAATGTCTATCTTCCTTCATCGTACAGGACTATGATTTCTTGTATAAAAGGTGTTGTACAAATAAAGTCTACGATTACCATCATTACTCCAGATGCTGGGATCAAATTCAAGGCCTCATCTGCTCTTTGAGGAGTCTCATCTTTTAGTTAGTGGACATCCAGTGAGAGGCAGATATCAATAGAGAGCATTCTGGTTTGAGGTGTTGCAGAGCAGTATTGATTCTTACCCCATTTAGTGAGCTGCTCAGCTAATGCGGTGTAGACCTGGCCCATCAACAGGATAAGACCCAGACTCACAATACTGCTGGAGATGTTGGCTATTGTCCCTGCCTGGAGACGGGATCACACGCATGTATGTTAGGTAAACACGGACACACACACAGTTGTTGAAAAGGAGCTGATGTACACCTGTAGTCACTGCACTGCTTTTAAATAGAACAAATTAAATCCACACATCCATCGATAATATATATTTATATATAAATATATGTATATATAAACACCTCTGTACGCAGGACGGTGCTCCCGGTGCGGTACATCATCAAGCTGATGATACCTCGGCACATGACCACCGTCACCAGGAAAATCATCACCACACACAGCTGAGAGGGAGGAAACGGGGACATCGGGTGAATTGTTACTGGATTTTGTGAAGGAAAACAGCAAAGAGATAATCTGAACTTTTAAAGCACAGTGATTCAGTGTCGTCATTTACAATTCAGATCGCACACCAACACAGACAAAAAGGGAGCAGCGATCATCATCGACACCATTCCTCATTTCTCATATTTGAATGAGTTCTCCAGACACCAGAAGTGGTCATAGATACTATTCTATGCAGGCTGCATATACAGAGTTGGTACCATGGTAGCATTTCCCGGTTTCCACCGCAATCATCATTGTCAGTAGGGGGAAAATGATCCTCAAATCCCTGTCCAAGAACAAGTTAATCCTGAGACTGAACATAATGTGTAAGGTTTCGATTATCAGATCATATCCAGCCCTTTGGGCAAATGACCTGGATTCATTATGAGAGAAAGATTCAGTTACCACTGCGGGAACAGCACGCAGGTGTGAACTCCACCTCTCTTTCTCTTCAGGATCACGAAAGTACGAGATGAAAACTGAGATTTACTGAATAATGACAGTGATTGTTTGATTTGAGATTACGTCCACAGAAAGATTAGCGGAGTAATTAATCACAAGAATCGAACAAACTCCAATGTTTTGCATTACTTTTTTTATGGGTGATTGTTTTTTGTACTCTTTGTTTATAGTTGTATATAAATTGCCAGTTTTTAACATTAAAAAGCACGACATTTGCCTTTAAAAACACATGTAAAGTCTTACCATCATAATGATGACCATGGAGCCAGTGAACATCCGGGACAACCTGGTCTTCTCTGGAAAGTAGGGCTCTTTCACCCCAGTCACTGGGTTTGGCTCCATCGTCGGGGCCATGGCTGCAAACTCTGGACGAGGACGCTCCTGAGGGAACACAATGATGACATCAGCATCTCGGGACACACTCGTTGCTGTTTGGCTGACGACGAGCCTGCCGCAGACTTCAGGTCTAGCGGCCCAATGAGTTGAGACTACGGCAGGTTCTCCTGAGGTGACGCTTGTAACTTTGACATAACGGCACAAACGTGTTTTTTGTTGTTGTTGTTTACTCAGGATGGGAAGGTTACCGTATTCCATGGACCATTAAGGTCTGCAGTTGGACTCTGTTGGCATTGACAGCCCCTGAATCATGACCTACTTAAGAACCATGACGTTTACAGACCAGCATGGTTGTATTGTACTCTTATTGAAAGCAAGCAAGAAATGGAGAATTGTGAGACCTCTTCTTCATGGAAGTCCATGCAGTCCCAGTGATGGGCCAGGGTGGCCATCTTTCGCTTCCAGTACTCCAGGAAAGTTACGGCCCAGAAGGACATGAACACACTGAAGAGGACTGTACCTGGGTGGTCAAATAAGTAGCCCAACTGCAAAGCACAAAGTACATCAGCTATGAGTCTTTTTTTGCATTACAATAATAGAGAAGTTAGTGAAATGTTTTGAGGTCCGTTACCTTGGCCATGGTGCAGATATCCGACATGTTCCAGGCCTTGCATGTATTGCACAGAGGACACATCAGATAACTGGATCCGCTGTCACAGATGTCCTTACTGTTGACACATCGAAACAGATTACACACAATGGAAAAAACACGTTTGAAAAGCATTCAACAAGGACTGCTTTTGAGATTCTGATGCATCACGCAGCCGAGCGCATTCGACAGAAACTACACTTGTAGTTGTCAGTGTGAGAGCGAAGCGACTGGACAAAATAAATGTGATGTATTTTGCCTTCACACAAGGCAAAGGCATATTGATCGAGTGAGAAAACAGGACGGATGGACGGTGTTAAAATCGGTCTCCCAGTTTGCTGCTGACAGAACTGCAGAGCTGTTCAGTGAGTTACTGCAACCAAGAGTATGCTGCACAGATAAAGCCTGGACTCACTGAGACACGTCTGTCTTCCTTATTTATGTCCTGTAGAGATCATCATTCTGCACCAAGAGTTCATTATCACACAAAGACGGCTGCAGTTTGTCTCCGCAGACTGCTCTCCACCCATTATACACCAATCAGGGGCTTTAATCTATAGTCTGAGCTAACTAACCTCATTAATCTGGTATTCTTTCCTGAGATATTGACTCGCCCTCTCATTCTTGTGAACTGACCTCGTTACTATATAGCGGATGGATTTTCTGCCACTGAAAGCCACAAGATGCAATATAAAGAGCACAGCATTAGGGTACAAACACCCTCAACGATGTGTTCCACAATGCTGTGGAGGTAAAGTTGAGCCCACTGCGTTGATAAATAATGAAGAAGAATTTTGGCACAGACATACCCCTGTGGATTGAATAATGAAGTGGTTTGTTTTCATGCAGAGTGTACTCTGCTTTGATGCTTTGCTATATTTGGATCTAAAATGGTGCTTTAGCTTTACATCATTTTGGAGAAAGTGTGGAAGCAGAGTTTGAAATTTCTGCTCACTTTTAGTATCTATTTAAGAACCTTGTGCGTTAATAAGAAGCTGGACTACGACAATGGTGCTGGATGCCACGTCTTTAAAGCAAACGTTTTGGGGAGGCTTTCTTTAGCTGCTTAATGGAACCAAACCTGGCAACCGCACTGCGGCGACAAGTCTCCAGGAAGTCACTGCCCCCTGTTGTTGTCTCCCTATAATAGCTCCACCATGTCCATTACTCAAAACTACAAAGGGTTTTATTTTACATCCACAAGGGACAATTAAGAGGATGACACATTATAGAATTCCCTTCACCAAGATCCTCTCCAGCCGACTGAGATGAAGAGGAATGACACCACAAACAAACGTCTGGTGATCTGTTTACTTATCCCTTTTACTTTTTTTGTGTTACAACCATTGAGCTGTCGATCTGTGACACAAGCACAATATTCATACAACAAATTGTCGTACAAAATATCTCAAATTTGCCATCATTGCCAATAACTAAGGTCATACCGGTACAGATCAGGCTGTAGCAGTTAAGCTCATGACTACACTGAATTGAACCAGGACGTATTATTACACTACTTAAAGTACATTTCCGCTTTGCTCCTTTTCATACATGCAGTGTTCTGCATTTAAAGGCGTAGTTTCCGTGTAGCGTGTGTGGACTCACGCTGGTGTGTTGGTCCCCATGGACATGACTCCAGACACAAAGACCAGAGTTCCAACCACAGCCGCCGGCAGCAGCCAGGCTGTGTAGAAACCTGCAGAGACATAAAGCTGCATGAAGGAAAGGCCTCCTCGAGGTCGGTCGGGAGGCGTCGCTTCATTCTGAGGTTAATAGTTTTTTTTTGTCTCGAGTCTTTCACAACATTTTCTGTGGACAATGTGCAACACCAAGTATGCCACACTCTTCTCTGTGGTAAAATATAATGTATTTTAAGGTGTAGCCAGGACTTATGTGTTTGACAGTATGTTATATTGTTGTGGATTGTTAGTTGTTTTTGTTTTTTTTACAGATTTACGAGGACATAAATGAACTGCCAGAATTTATGAGGTAAGATTTGTTGAAAGCGAAAGTATTTTACTCCGAGTTAAGAAACCCTTTAAGTCAATCACATGGTCTTCACCATCTCTTACTATTTGTTATTATGTGACCAAACTTGTACACTGCTGATGACTACCAGGAGATGCAGATGAAAGCTCCAGAAAAAGCGTGTACGTCTCCCTCCGCCAAACTACTAATTTCAAAGCACTCAACCTAATGTGTCTGGATACAGATTTATATTCACCCAGCCAGGCAAAGTAGAGTGCAATCTTCTCTCCAAAGTACTCCCTGATGTGGTCCAGTGGTTGGTACTTGTACCATTTACACCAGCGGGCCCAGTAGTGGTAAAGAATCTGCCTCTGGTTCAACTCATCAGGACGGATCTCATACTTTGGAAGCTGAAAGGGGCCCTGTGGAGAAAAAAAAAAGAAAAACCTGTTGATCCGAGAAGGGAACAAGCGTTTTGTTCGATTAAAGAGCAGATGAATGACATCGGACCTCATGCAGCGGGAACGCCGCTGTATACACCCCTTCGTTCAGCAGCCTGTCCACACCGACCTCGGCCCTCTTCCTTTTGCCGTACACCGTCGTGGCAAGAATCTCATGCACCTGAAATAACACACAAACTCTCACTCCATGAGGGGATCATTTCACCGAGTACATGCACTGCAGAGGGATTCCCCCGTTACTCACAACACGGTGCCTCTGTGTATTAGTGAAGTAGGACTCATGGTTGTCGCAGCCGAGGAACCTGCAGAAGAGAGACAATCAGACAAAACACATACTTTTATATATTGTGACACAATCCTAACAGAATGCTTCTCTTCATCATTGTCGATTAGAAGGCACCTGGTCATCTTGGACTTGCGAAAGGCACATGTGTAATAGTCCAGCGGCCTGTTGGGCACCGACTCCCTCATCACGTTGGGTACGTAGAGTCTTTTCAGAACCTGAGCCGATGTGTTTAAATCTAGGTTTGGCTGTGCCTGGAAGTCAGACGCACAGCAATTCAGGATGAAGAACATGAAGTTACAACGCTTTCAACATTTTATTTGGCGACACCTGTGGTAACTGGTCCCAGAGTTTTGTTCGAAAATGTGGAAATCAACCATGTGGGGGCTGCGAACACATCAGCGGCTGCTTTGTCGGTAATGAAACAGATTGGTTAGTTTTGTGGATATTTGATCATGAATCAAAAATGATGGACAAATATTTTGGCAAGCCAGTAGTCCATGATCCAAAGAGGGTAACCTCATGGTTGCGCAACAGGAGAAGTCAAGTGATCATGAAAGAACAAAGTATTTCTGTACAATGTTGGATGGCAATTCGTCTATTTCATATTGACATATTTTACAGGAAAAATGAGAACCTTGAACAGCTTGTTGTAGTTGATGAAAGTTCATTGGATCCCCAAAATCAATTGAGATGGGCATCTGAATGTCTGTACGAATTCCAAAATGTTCCATCTCAAAGTTGTTGAGATATTTCAGTCTGGACTCACACCTGATCAGGTCACGAGCAATCTATAAAAATAGATTATAAGCAGCTGCACTAACCTGCAACGGAGCTCTCAGACAGAGTTCCTCTGCGTAGAACAGCATCACATCCCACGGAGCGCTGAGTTTTAGAAAATGGATCGTTTTCTTCTCGTTCGCCGTTTCCTCCTAAAGAGCAGCGAGGCCGCACAGACAGGCTCTTAATGAGGCCACAACGAGTAAACTCGCAAAGACGATATTTAATCTGATCCACTGCACCTTTTCCATGAGCAGTCCGGCACTCTCCAGATTCTGAACAAACTTCTCCCTGGTCTGGGCCTGCTGTGCCTTCCTTCGCTCGGACCTGCTGTTCTCCTCCGGCGGCGCCGCTTCCCCCTCCTCAGCGGCTGCCCGGCTCTTCCCCTTCCCTCGCCGTTTCTTCCGCGAGCGAACCTCCCACACCAGCACGAAGTCTGAACCCAGATCAACAAAGAAGGTCCCAAAAGGTTAGTTGGAGGACCGGCTCCGTCGACCTAATCAGTGAGCTGCTGATGCTACCCACCAATTTTGGTTTGTCCATCCCTGAAGTAATTTCCCACGTGTGGAACCGGCTGGTCACTTCTTGTGTTGCAGTAACTGTACATGGGATCCTCGCCGCCCGCATCATCAACAGCAGCGGCCGCAAGCTAAGAAGCATCCAAAACAGCCGAGTTATGATCAAAATCAGTTCATTAAAAACAAGTTAAAACTGCTTTTCTTCTGTTCTGTACACATCCTTTGTTCAGTTAATTGGCTCTCAAAGAGGTTTAACCCATACGATCCTGTGCCATTACTCAGCATCATAAAAGCCTCCACTTTGCAATAATGAGGACAGAAAAACGATCACAGAGCTTTTTACAGTCTGATTGGGAACAATCTTCCAGTGCAGTTAAAGTCCCGTTACACAACAAAACATTCTGGATTCATGCCAGTGACACCATTGTACTACTGTGGGTTTCAGATTTACTGCAACATCCCAGAGAAGTCAGTGAGGGGTGAAGGGATGAGCAGAGCAGCAGGGGTATGGCCGCTCGGTGAATGGGCAGCCTTTTTTCGATATCTATGCGATTCCTATATGAAAAAGGAAAACATATTGCAGCCTTATATGGGTGGGGTGGGAGGAAGAAAAAGTGAAATACTGCTCACCCATCTCGATGGGATGAAGCTCCCGTTCTGCAGAGTCCCATAGCCGTCTGTGGCTTGTGCCTCAGCCTCGTAGTCCAGATCCAGGAGGACCTCTCTGTCTCCCTTCCTCAACATGATGAGGCAGATGATGAAAGGTGCTGTGGAAGAAATTCGTGCTCATCACTGAAGTCACATGACATAACACCGCTTTAGAGCAAGAGGCAAGAAAAAGAGAAAAGAAGGGTCGATACTGCACCTCCACTGTGGTGAAGATGAGGCTACCGCCAAAGTCTGGATTTGCAGCAATCTGTGCCTCCCTTGTCTTCTCCCGTCTTCCTCTCCTCTGCATCCGTCGGGCTCCTCCGCTCCACTGCCAGATAACTGTGGAGTACCGTAATGGACCGAGCATGCTCGCAGCAGCAGCAGCTGACACTTCACAGCATTTTTTGTAACACAGCGCACATCCCCACATAAATAATGCAATAGTCAGTGTGGGGCGGGGAATGAGAGAATCTGTAGCAGTCTCATTATGCGGGATGTAACACGTGTTTGGGGGGGCAACCTCCTCTTTGATGTGAACGGGTATTCCCTCATCCACATGAGCGGTTTTTGCACATATTATCTAATTGGTTTTAAAATGTACACTTGATTAACATAAATTACTACCAGCACTAGAAGCAACCACGGGCGCACGACTGTGGACTGTGCACGCTTCCAAGTGCCGATGGACGAGATCCCTGTTAGTGGACAGCCTGAACAAGTAAATGCATTAGAAATGTAGGTGAATTTGTTTTCTCCAACACAACTGCTTCTTTTCAGTGGGTCGCATCGCTGCAGTGAAAACAGAGGTAGAAGTAAGGAGAGTAAGTGGAGAGATTAGTAAAGAGGAGGAGATAAAAGGAGAGCAGAAGGATGCAAGAAAGTGGGGCGTGAGAAGAAGAAGAAGCGCGATTAAAATTGCATTAGAAAGCGAAAAAAATGTAGAGCATTCCAACATCATCATGTAATGGATAGAAATAGACTATCCTGTCTGGATAATTGAAAGTCTTTTTAGAGTCTCCGGAAAAAAGGAAATTGCATTCATCAACTACGACTAATGAGACTTTTTTTTTTTTCTCCCAGTCTATACAACTGCACATGAATGCAACATTACATCATCTCAATCAATCTACTGTTTGGACTGAAGTCTCTGATGGGTTGAAATTGTTAATATATAAATATGAAGAAAAATATTATTGCAGGGAAAAATAAATTCTATGACATTAACACAAAAATACTAACAATAGTATATATATATATATAATCTAATAATATACCTAGTATATACATGATGATGTCATCAGGGTTATCTCAGGTTGGGCTTTTAATGGAATGACTGCGTTACAAGTGGAGGGTTTAGAGTTTAAAAGATGTGGTTAGGGTCTAATGAAAGATTCCAGTTATATTATGGAAAGGGATCTGGTGTTTTGGGAGTGTGAGATCAGATTTTGCTTCACCACAATTAGAAAAAAATAATAATAAATTAACAAGGATGACAGATATTGGGCTGGGTAGCTGCAACTGGGAATATAAGTCCTATCTAAATATAACAACGTGGTTGTGAAACAGCATGGCTCAGGAATCGACCCCTTGATGAATACATGACATGGGCATAAGTATCGGTATGGGTCTTCAACAAAAACCCATTTCTTGGCTGGCTTTGTGCACGTTGAAACAGGTGAGGGCACAATTTGAGATGATTGTATGCTGCAGCATTGGGATTTCTTTCAACTGAAGGAGTACTTATGATCATATGGTGAAAAAGCTCAAAGACAAGTGTCTAAAAAACACACAAAGTAAATTACTCAAGACACTTGTTTATAGGGTTTAAAGAGGAGCTTCATGTGTGACCTCTACTGGTGACTAGGAGGAACTGCAGCTCTATTGAAGAACCCAGTGTACCTATAGCAATAGACGTTATCCGATATCTGAATATGTCATTTCTTTTTTGTTTGTTTGGAAAGCACGGTTTTCCAGTAATCTTCATTAGTAGTGGTTTAAAATGGCATTCTGGGGTGTTTCGATTTCAAAACCAGAGATAAACGCTGGAAAGTGAATTTAATGTTTGTGTTTTGAACGCACAGCACCGACAGCATAAATGTATACCTTAAGGTGGATGTGCTCGTTCACGGAGATCATGCATCACAGGAGCCGAGGTTTCTTTGACATTTATTCAGTCACGCCGTCCAACCACAAAAAGTTATATTTGTACATTCGTCACCATTATGAACAGTGTAAAACCTTCTGGACATGCACGTCCTCGTGTGTGTGTGTACACAGTATATTATATTTGATTAGTGCTCTATTTACAATTCAACTAAACATCATATATATATATTACATGCAGTAATACCGGTGCGAACCCAATAAAAAAAAAAAAAGGTGCTTTTTTTTATACCCACAATGCATCACTAAGAAGATGTAATCCACCATTGACCAGCAATGTTCCAAATTCAAAACTCTGCTCGAGAAGACTTACTTTGACTTTTTCTTTAAATACACACACTTCAAAGGCCACGACGCTGCAGCTGACTCAGTTCAAGTCCAACTATGGCGCACGTGTTCTCTCCCGGGTCAAAAGGTCCTGAAGGAATCCACTGTAGGAGATGACTTTAACGACACCACTTACCAATGCTATTTTGGAAACCCACAAATATTTAAAAATGAATTTTACATAAAACCTTTTTCCAACATGTACTATATTACTTTGCAACCTTTTCTGTGTGCGCAAAATAACTTATTAATGCTGCATCAAACCAAAATAGAAAAAAAAGGGGTTTCAAAAATATTTGAATTAGAAGAAAAAAAGAACCGAAAACCGCAGTGTTCAATTCAAGACTAATAACAAAACACACGGTGAGCGTTAAGGTTTTGGATGTGACATACCTTTTTCCACCTGAGATTATTAGATTTCTTTTGTAAAACAAAAGCAGGAGACGAATGCGACCAAATGGCACTTAGAAAGGCTTAAAGCACTGATTAATGCTCACATGACGGTAACACAGTGGGACTGAGAAAGACATCCTGTACATACAATAAATAAGTGTCTTATGTCTCAGGACGGGTGTCATTAGTTAAGGAAAAATAAATAAACCCAAATTGTATTTTTTCAGTATCATACTTTGCTGAATATAACAACATTAGTTTCACACAGAAACAGATAAAATCCTAATTTAATAACAAGCAAGAATTTTGTGCCTGAATGTATTGCTGAATTCAGACTTCGAGGACAGCGTATTTTGAGAGTATCAAGGTTGATATCCAGCCCTTTGACTCATATTTTAAAAAGAGAAACCAGAACATGTTTTGTTTGGGTGTTATAACGCAGGCGGCCAAGTTGCATAGGGCCACCACAAAAAAGGAGATGCTAAAATGCTTTAGTGTCCAGTTCAAAAAGGCAACATTGTCATTGCAAAAAAAAAAATCCCCGGCTGATCTCAGTCTTGTAGTGGGAGCAGTTAAGACACTGTCATAAACAGAGCAGCAGCACTCAGATCAGTGAATGTTGAGGACAGATTAAAAAACATGCACATCCATCACCTGACTAGAATTTGTATGGACGGTTTGCTTTCGGGTCTTCTAATTCTTGTTCCTTTTTCAAAGAAAGCTTTGATATTATAGGCTACTTAAAAAAACATGAATCTGCTTTGAACAGATGCAACACATGTCTAAAGTTTCCTTTAAATAAATGTCTGTAAAGTCACCATCTATAGGAAGTAATAACCTACTGTGAGGCGACACAAGGCGTTTGATGGCCCACTGATGACGGACCCTTGCATTTCTAGTATTATTAATTCCTGGGGAAAATCACAAGCGGTGCAGTTAGTGGCGCATTTTCCATCCCTCCATAAAGACACCTGCAACTGCTGCTTACTGCCACAGGTTGCAGCTAAAGAGAGTTGAATTGAGGTATTTGAGATTGTAACTTTAAGGATTCTATAACCATTGAACATGTTCTTGTACACACCAACTGACTTGTGTGGAAAGGGGTTTTCTAACATCGCGGATTTTCCAGATCACACCTCACAGCATAGGTGAGCCAGAACAACATGTCGCTCTTGGTCAGGAACAGATTCTTCACACTGACCGAGATCCTTCCTCCATACTGGGACACGCAAAATGGGGAATTGTTTGTCAGACGTCATGTGAGTCAATCTATTAAATAACTTGGTAACAATTGTTCCTACTTTCTCTGCAAAAGGTCATACAAAAAGCATGTTATGATATTAAAACAAAACCATAACTGGTACTGTTAGAAAAAGACAGCAAAAACAATGTGCAAGTCTGCATGGAAGCCTCCACTCGTGTCTACAGAGTGGAGGGAAAAAAGGCAAGTCTGTTCCATTTCCTGATAGGTATTTTTTTTTCTTCTTCTTCCTTCTTTTGTTTTAGTCAATGTGTGACAACGTTTGAAAGTTGTCAGATGGAGCATGTCTTGTACAGTGCAACGGTTCAGCATCCAGATGTTCTTTGTATCGAGATCCTCACTCTCTCAAGCTAATGTTCGATGTGACGAGGATTCAGTGTAGAGGCATTCGCCCTTAGACGACCTTCTACTGAATGTCAGACACATGAAACAATCATCATTATGCATTATAATTATGCGTCTGTACATCTATACATCTGCTCTTTAATTGTACCGGTGGAACGTCTTGTAACTGGTACCGAGCAAGAAGTGGCTTAGTATCTTCACACAGCTGTGTGACTTGTGCCGGTCTGAGAGCGTTATTTCTGTGTGCCCAAGGCAAGGAGGGTGATCTTCTTCCATTTAGCAAACAAGCATCAGCTGTCCCCTACATGTATGGCTTTTCTTGAAGTACATCAGATTGATTTTTTTGTTTGAGTAAACATTCAGAATTTTTTTTTATACTGTGCTGTGAAGCTCAACGGGTCCTCGTCTTCCTCCCTGCTCTGCTTTCTTAATGTACCAAATGTGCGTTTTATTTGTTCTGCGTCGTTACTTCTGAATAATAAATAAAAGGAATATTGTCACTAGAATCAAATTAATGTCCACCGGTTGCTACTTCTGCAGGAAGTTTCTATGATGGAGATGTTTCATCAGGGAACCAGAGATCAACCAATGACCGCGTTGCAGTTTTAGCTCAGTTTACAGTGTCACAGACCGAATGCCAGAGTTAACTCTGTCTATCCCGGAACTATATCAGATCTCTTAACTATCAGCCCGTCTCAGTGGCTACCCCACAGGTAAAAAGTGTGTGTGCGCATGTGTGTGCGTCTGTCAGCACCAGGGTTCGCGCTGGGCTCGACCTCGGGCCAGACTGTCTGCCCTCTGCCAGGCGCTATTCATCAGGGCGAGGGCCTCACTGCAACGCTTCTGCACAGGCGCATCCAACACTTCTCTGTGGGGAAGATTGACCTGTGTATGGTGAGGACATAAATGAGGGTTAAACTCGAGGCACAGCCATCGGCAGTAACATTTTTAACATTTTTCCGATCGCAAATATTGCAATATTACTCATTTTTCTGTCCATCTTCCCACCTGGTAAACAGCCCTCCATGTCTCGTCTAGCGCCTCCAGCAGCCGATCTCTCTCTTCACAGCCGCTGAAGTACAAAACCCACGGAGGAAGGAACTGGGTCCGATCTGCTGCAAACTCCTACAGAGTGGGAAAGTTGGACAGCTTTTATTAAGAGGTGCTAAAAACCAGGACTACATACTGGTAAACTGGTGTGTAGTTCAATGTTTACGTCTTTAGATTCACAGAGTAAAACTGCAGTTGAAAACTAAAGATGTCACCTGAAGATGTAACTAATAGATGAAGTCTGTTCAGTACTCAACTACCATTCTCGTGGTCTCAATCAAGATTGTTCATGAATAAATGATACCTCACAATTTACTTGTTAGAACTAAAAACCGATGCGGTGGAAGATACTTCATGATAAATTGTAACTAGAGTTTAACTAAACCCAAGACCCAGCAGGTCTCAGAGGTTTGAGGAGACGCCCGACCCTGTTAGCTGAGTGCTTTTCAGACCCGAGTAAGTTAGTGTACCGTGATGTATGGCATTGTCTTGAGTGCTTATGAAGGCGGGACCCTTAGTTCGACAGGACATATTATATTTAAATTAGCATAGCATGGAAAAGCTAGTACTTTCTTGCGTTAAAAAAAAAAAAAAAGAATCCTTAATTTCATTAATTTAGCTTCTTAATCTGCAACATCAGCAACAAATATTGGCCGCGTTTCCCATCTTCGATCGTTCTTAAGGACTTAAGAAGGCTCTTAAGAACGGTTCGGCTAAGAAGGAGCGCTAAGATAGGGGTGTTTCCCAGACGTGTTCTTAACTGCCTTCTGCTGTTAAGAGTGGGTCAGGCTGATCCTCTATTTCTTTCTTAGTGAAAGATATTCTTAAGCTAAGAACGACTCTAGGAAACACGTCCTTCTTTCACAGCGATCTTAGGAGCGCTTCTAAGAAGCTCTTAGCGCTTAAGAGCTTCTTAACGAATCAGGGAAACGCAGCCATTATTTTTTTTTTATGTCACCGCTAGCCAAAAGCACGTTCCCGAGTACGGAGGAGAACTTAACATAGCTTAATTTTAGAGCTAACACATTAAAACCGTGTCACGTATACTTATGTACACATGAAGTCATTTGTTAAAGTCTAATATAAATCCATACATTGTACTAAACAAACGGCCACTCACAATGATGCAGTACTCCTTGTCGGCCTCCAGGCTGACAGAAGTGACATCGCAGATATCGGCGCTGCCGAGCGAACGGAAGAAGCTGGTCTGACAGTCCTGATGGCAAGTCAGCAGCTTCCTGTCAGTCATCACCAGACAACATGGGATACATGGAGTGGGGGCCACACCCTGGGGGATGACCTGCAGGCATAGCGGCTGTAATTTAATTATACTTTCATTGTGAACACCAACAGCTGGAGTAGCAAAGTCCTGGTTAACGTATTTTTAGAGTGGAAAACAGCCTGTATGTAGAGAAGGGTTGATGTAATGTCATTATGGATTGATATTAAACTCATTGGTGTCCTAATGAACAGACTGTGTGACACCTATTAGAGTCCGTCTGTCTTTTAATCATCTACTAAAAGTTTGAGATTCATGCAACATTAGAAATGTAAACGCATGATGTATGCGCTGTACAACTAGTTACCCCTTTGGAGACAGACTGACAGAGCAGCAGCATCCAGTCAGCCATGTCCTGCTCATTGTTGGCGCTGAGCTCCAATGCCGGTCGCTCCGTCAAGACAACGTGAAAGGCGTGGGGACGCTCGGTGCTGTTCGAGCGACGGCATCCTCCACAGTGCTCTCCTCTGTTGGGCACAAGCGGCGTGAAAAAACAAATCAGTGTCTACCATTTTCTCAACATGTTTGCTGCTTTTGAACATACAAAGGCCTTTGAGACATTTAAATCGGCTCTATCCTAATGAAAGAAAGAAAGAAAAAATACACTTTTAATGAGCCTTCTGAAGGGAAAAAAGCATCGGAGTAAATAAGAAAATGGAAGACATATACTTGGCTCACTGCTCACTCGGTCGTGACTTACAGGGACACTTGAATAGAGGAGAGGCGTGGCGATGATATCAGTAACACTGATACCCTGCGCGGACGAGTCAAAATGTCTGACACGAAAAAGGGGCGCTCTTTCAGCCAGTTGGCGCTTACCCCATAGTGACCGACAGAAGAGGCGTCACATCAGTTCTTTCGGCATACAGGTACAGGATCCCCTTGCTGCAAGAAAAGAGAACTATTCATATATTCACGTGATCAGACGTTTGTATTGCAAAAATATCATCGGTTTTCATATTATATTCAGTGTAGGGCTACACAATATGGCAACACATTATTGGGACATTGCACTGTTTTTAATATATATTATATTGTTATATTATACCTTTAATAGTTAAATGCATCAACCTGGTGCACAATAAAATGAAGAGGATAATTCTATGGAGAACCTTGTGTTCTGGTAGAAGATGTAATCATGGACACATTGGCTGAGTAAATCGTGACTACACAACAAAGACACACCACACAGGGATAGAAAGTCCTGGACCAGAGCTGCTGTAAAGCTCCTCGTTCCCAATACAATAGGAAACAGACAAGCCTGCACTAGCGTTACTTTGCTCTAGATATAAAACAGAGCTCAAGTCTGTCTGGCAATAGCAGACAGTCAGAGGAACTATAACTCCTAATAGGTCAGCCTTTTTCACTTAAAATACCGGGGATTATGGTAATGTGAGCTACATTTTTGGCACTCGACACCGACTAGCTTGTTAGCCGTCAGTCCGCGAGGCAATAAATAATTATTCCAACAGTGACATGAGTATGGAATCCAGTCGATCTCAAGCTGACCAAAATACCGGTGTGAGACACCTGCCCGTACCTGAGCACAAGGTAGCAGCTTTTCCACAGCTCTTTGCCCAGGTAGGTGCTTCTCGCCCGGTACTGCAGAGCCCCCTCTTTGGTACTGGAAGGCCGTCCAGAGATTGGTGGGCCACCCAGGGGTGACAAAGTCATGTCCATAGGATCCTCCCAGTGGACTAGTGAATACAGTTGGATAGACACTTCACATACCTGGAGAAACAGGACCAGTATTAGTTTGCCACTGCTTTGAAAGCCAGCCAAAAACAGGACAGTTATCTTATGATAGGGGACAGAAATATTAATTCTAAGTGTAAATGCTATTTTCATCCTTTCATATACATATATAATATTAAAAAAAAGAAAAAAAAGGTATTTATCACAGTGGCATCGTGTTTGATATTTTGTTCTCAATATTGCATGGTGATGGCATTAAAAGAAGGTTACCCATTGAATGCATCTAGAAACTTGTATCCTGTGCGTTTGTGAGTGTTATAGTTTGACACACACTTGATATGTGATTTGTGATGACTTGTGTCACAGATTTTTGTTAAAGGTTTCTTTTCTTTCACTTGAGTGACCCGTAGAGTCAAAGGCTGGAAAACCAAGGAAAAGGAAAACTTCACTGAGATTTTGGAAGTTTGTCCTATGATTAACGGTTAATTAGTAACATTTTGAATCATTCTCTCTGTAAAGACCAGAACTGATAATATAAATGTGACGTTTAACGCATCTGTACCTCACAGTGGGACTCTTGGGAGACAAACTTGGTGAGAGCTAGTTTTTCCATGGTAGCATCTGTCAGCACAGCGGGGTAAGGAGGCTCTCGACAACCCTTCACCATGGCTGACTTGAGAACAGACAAGAACCACCTGCAAGTGAAGAAGAATGAATCGGTCTATTATACTATAGACACATGAAGAGGGACGGGATAGCTTGCAAAAAACTGTTCATAGAGTCAAGATAACCAAAAAACACGAAGCAGAGACACAGAGGTACACTCACAGAGTCAGAGAGACATCAGCTGTGTCCAACAGGAATTTTCTACGTCTGTTGGTGCAAACCACCGTCACCGTCTGTTGGTCGAGGCCCACCTAAATGAAAAATAGCATTGCAACTGATCCATCAGACACCAAACTGACGTTGTGCTCAACTAACCAGCTGTCACATGCTGTTGGAGTCTACGTGGTTCAAAAATGTCCTGCAGTTAACTCGACATGGATCACTTTTCGGACCATGCAGAGCTCACTGGCCAGAGCACTGGCTGTCGGCCAAACGGCTCCTTTATTATATACATCTTTTATTGTAATATAATTAGTTTAATTAACAAGTAGCAAGTCGGTATGGACTGTACCTCTGAGAATTACAAACCTTCACTTCAAAAAACAAGCTTGCATGATGATGAAGAAAATGTGCTAAGCTGTCTGTATCAAGTATTATAGTTCGGATAAAGAAAGTAGCACTTCAATAACACTGATAGCACTATGTAGTTTGACTTTCTTTGTACTTGTACTTTCTTGATTTTTCTTGTTGTTCTGAGTTGTATTCATGGTTGAATGCACTTATTGTAATTCGCTTTGGATAAAAGCATCAGCTAAATTAAATGTAACGGGTCAATGTAATGTATTGTAATCAAGTCCTAATAAGAATCATAGTCAGTGTTTCCAGCTGGCTACTTTTCCCCTCCTGACTGGCTACTACATATCCTTGTGGAAAGCCCTGAACATGTGGACTGCAAATTCAACCACGACGGCAAAGTTGGGGCCAATGAAGCACTGCACAACAAAAACATACAACTCTGCCTAGTCTTACATGTTTTGTAAAGTCAACAAACTTCACTCCCTTGCTTTGAGTATTCAGACCAAACGCAGCGCTTTTTTTTACTCAGGTGACGCAAGTAAGCCTCCCGCAAGTTGAAATGTGTTGCGAAAGCCTATCAGAGGTGAGGTTCTCCCAAAGTCAGTGAAAATCAGAAATGGAAGACACCTGGAGCTCTACGGCTCAACGTCAGTACTGTACGGAGACGGAACAAAATTGGAGATGGCTTGGAGAAAGATTATGTAAATCATGTTGTACAATGCAGCAATAGTGTTTTTTCGGGCATGATTGATAGAGATAAAGTATGCGCAAAGATATGTGGCATCTTCCTTTCTGGAAGGAGTGTTCCCATTGGCTGTCATGGGGCGAATATTCCCAGGTTACAAAATACTCCGATAGACACCCCAATAGCCGGAATTGCGTGAGAAGCAAAATTGGTTTGTTGTTTAGTCTCAACACACCTTAGATTGACCGTAAGAAGACAACATGAGAGATCATGGAAGCATTCGTGTGTAAAATAACAGCAGCCCAAGCCATGGACACGTTCTGCTGTGGAGGAAACTTACTGAAAGATAGTCCAGCTCATTATAGGAAACAGCCTCTTCGACAGTGTATGGCTTCTCTGCTGCACCTGTGGAGGAAAACAAAAGTACAACCACGCCCATGTTAAAGCACTTTCTGCCTAAGGATAACGTCATTTAAATGCAATGTCAAAAAAACTCTCATAGCATCGGGAGTACGGACGGACACCATCACTTTACGAAGTCATGGTCAAAATTGAATTCCCCAAATGTCAGAAAATTGAAATGTCTGTTTCCCATACAATTTCAGCAAACATCACCGTATGATTCAATAAGGCACAACAATAATTATGTTAGCTTATCACACACACAGCCAATTTCTTTAAAATATAGTTATTACAACTTTAACTAACCTTGTGCCTCTTGTAAAAAGAAAAAAAATCAAGTTTCTTTTAAATTAGAATCTGCACGAGTAATAAAAGCCAATAAATGCTGTTTTTTAAAGCACTTACCCTTCCTCAGCAGGTAGATGTAACAGTCAGTCAGCAGCAGGTAAAGGGGCTGCAGGTCCCCCTCCATATGGCCTGTGCTCATTCTCACCATCTGTAAATAAATAATCAAGACAAATTCTGTCAAACGTCTGCATCCTCCACATTCATCTGTGTCAAACTGTTGTGTTCACGAGTGATGGCTTCTGGCAACTGGATAGCAACACTGTAGTACAGCTGTACAAACTCGGCATTTATCACAAAACAGTGCACTGGATACTGGTAAGCTAATTAATTTAATATTAAATCTGTTTTTTTGTTTGTGTGTGTCCGTGTGAATTTTTAACAAGCTTATACCAGACATGTACATTGCTACAGCCTGAGCAAAAGCAGTTAAAAGGAAACTGGCAAACTGAGCCTTGCAACACTTCCACTGAGCAACAGTCTCCAAACCACTTCTTCAATGTCAAGCGTTAAACAATACCAAAACTAGCTTAAAGACGTGCACTAGATGAACCACTGAAAACCGGCCTGGTAGAAGACCATGACTTTGCTGTGTTGCTTTATTTCTTTAAAATGCTACTATTTCATTTATATATTCACATTTTCTCCAGAGGACAAAGAAAGCAGCACTTTAGTATCACTTACTCAATGTAAATAATTATTCAATGTAAATAATACAAATTTAAAAAAAGTCTCTGTCTTCACCTTGAAGAGTTGCTCCTCGTTCTCTCTGAATACATGAATCATGAGAAGAAGCAAGTGATTGTTGTCCACACTGAAATATAAATAATAAAGAACATTAAACATACTTTGAACAACATTACAACAGGGAACAATGTGTGTCTTCTTGTTTTTAGAAACTCCTTACGTAAACTCTGCAGGATGAGAATCCTCTGCTTCCTCAGCAAATGCATTATTGCCAGTGTCCTCTCCTTCTTCTGAGTCTTCCTCCCCGGTCTTCATCTCGGGCTCCTGTCCTGCCGACGCTTTTGCATCTCCTTCATCTTCAAGGCCACCTGAAAGAGTTTGCGATTGGCTATGCTCTGCAGAGTCATAGTGGCCACCACCAGTGGGAGTAGAGTCTGAACTGTTGGGGGTAAAGCAGCATAAGTCTGAAGGCACAGGAGGGGCCTGCAGGAAGAGAGACGCCTCTCCTGAGGCGGGGTCCGGGGGCTCACCCCTGGAATCCTCTCGAAAGGGCTGCTGTGTCGGGGGCTCGGGACCGCGGTCACAGCCTGCGCTGCTTTTCTCTTCCCTCTCTCCTCGTCGCTCCCAGGTGTCTTCAACGTCCAGAGGCCTGTTTAGCCGGTCCATGACGTCACGGAGTGGCTGGCCCACGGTGTCCATGGAGGTGTCTGTCATCTCCGGGAGACGTAGGAGGCCTTCTACTCCGTCCTCGTCTCCTTCCTCCACGACCTCGGAACCCACCCGGCTTCTCCTCAGCTCCGCCTCGGCATCCAGCTGAACTAAAGTGCCGTTTAGTGAATCCACATCCTCCGACGACATTTCCATGTGCTCCGAGGAGACAGAGTTTTGGAGGCTGCTCGTGGAATCTGTGGAGCCCCTCCCCCTCCGTTTCTTGGCTGGTTTCCGTCGTCTGGCCATCCTAAAGGACCAGAGTGGGTTAGCTGTGGCTCCTCCGCTCGAATATAACACAGAATGTGAGCAGACGGGTCTGAAACTCAACCGGTTGCTACTGTACCTGATGACCTCCAGCTCGTTGCCAGTGCTCTCCGTGTCGTATCCAGCGGTTACGGCGTTGAGGCAGCTGGCCAAGTGAACTGGGGTGACGTTGGTGGAGGTGTTTGTGTCTGAGTCCTCGTTGAAGGGGTTGTGTCTGTACGTCGGGCTGTGCGGCACAAGCTGAGCTGCTGCCTTAATCTTGAGAGTGCCAGTAGAAAGGACCACCGTGTCGCTGATGACCGTCTGGGGATCAGAGCCACTGGATCGTGGGCAGCTGGCCTGGTCAGTCAGGTCACCCTCTAACATGAAAAGTGACACCAAGAGCTGAAGTAGCAGTCACCCACAGTTAGTAAATCTACATAACTACAAAGAACTTTTGCTGCCACTGTCTCGTAGGTAAATTGAGTGAATTACTTTAAACTCAAAGAGTTTTCACCACAGAAAGTAATTCAGAGTCAAGTTGTTTCTATCCACATTGAGAATTTTTTCACGTTTTGGTCACCAATAGAAAGTTGATCAACGAGACAGTTTCACAAAAGCTCTGTGTGTTTCTTCATCAGCATGGAACACCAACAAATGTTAGAGGCTGCGGCGTCCTTTGCAGTTCTTTGGCAGGGTCAGAAACACAAAACGCAATGCGTAACATCAAGTAGCGCACGGACAGCAGCTTTCATAGCGGCACAGGCCTGGGTCAAGCACTACCTCTGCAGTTCGAGGTGGGTCACACTATAGAGCAATTTTATTCATGCTGCTTCCATTAACTACTTTTCTTAAGACCTCATTAACAGGTCATCCAAACTACAGAACACTGACAGGCTCACTGCAAGCCGATGCTGTAATAATTTCAATAGAATTTGTGTTCTATGTACTTAAGCAACTGTTCTTGATTTGCTACCTCACACTGCAGTGGAGCTGAACCGAGGCCAGTGTCACACAGGATGAGGACAACACACCAGACAAAATAGACAAACATGGTGTAATGGAGACAGACTGGACGAGGTGAGTACGAGGCAGTACACCAGGTGGTTATCTTGTTGCGGTAAATACATTTTAAAAAAGGCAGCATGAGCATTCAGATCATTCCCAAGATTAACAACGCGTGCAGAGCATGACAGATAACGGCTCCGTGTAGACACCCAGCACTGAAGTCCCAGTGAACCGAAGAGCTGCTCTTCCTCCCAAGCTTACCTGTCAACTTATTAACTAGGATGACGCCTCGTGACTTTTTTTTTCTTCCGTAATTCAACTCTTAAAATGATAATTTTGAAAAGCTTGAATGAAAATGAATGTGGGCCCTCACATTAAAATGCTACTTAAGAAGGCCTTTAGTTCATTCATACCTCATGTTTAATGGAGGTTAACGTAAAAGTTTGTGAATTAAGCTATCACAGTCCTGTTTAATGTAAATCAAATCCAGTTGTACACTGATCAAAGTCAAATGCCTTTATATCATAAGTCAACTTTTTATCCAAACACACGTCACCTTTGACTGCATGTATTCCCCAAAGTTAGAAGCACTTTCACCCAAGCCCCTTTGATCATGTCCGAAGCTCGGCAGTCTTCTGCACCAGCTAGCTGTACATTACATATTGAGATGTCTAATTACTGACTGGCATACACTGCATGCAATACACACAGACTGAAGGATGGCCATGCCAGAAAGGAGGGAGGGAGGGATAAAACGGCAGGAAGGGGACGGGTTGACCAATGTCCCACCTTCCCAGTCTGCACTTGGCAATGACTGCAACACGGGGAAGATGTCACCGAAATCATAATCTAAAAAAAAAAAAGAAGAGGAAGGATGACATTGAATATTAGAAAGAGAGAGATGGAGTGGAGAGAGGAGATTACAATGGAAGATAAAAATAACATGACATATGGAATATGAAACGGCAGAATCGATGCGGCCCAATAGACAAAGTGGGAACTAAAACTAAAACAGGGAAACTGACTCAGTACTTTGTGGAGAGTGACGGAGGAAAGCATTCAGCGAGCGTTGCAAATCACCCCAATGAGAAAGAACATTCTGGAACATCTGAGCAGCTGGACGCCAAGTGATCCATTTGAGGAAATGAACTTTGGTATCCGTGAGTCACAAGTGTCTGCGAGGATCAATCTAACTTCTGCTTCAACATGCCATCAGCGTGACATCACTATCTGTGTTAAGAGTTACATCATGATTCGCACTATAGTGTCGAGATTAGGGGCACTCGGAGACACAGCGGCACGTAAAACTGACACTAGTTTTATGATGAGGCTAATTCAAAGGAGATCAGTTCTGGCTGGTCAATAGTGATTCAGAATTAAAAGCATGTATGGGTCAAAAGAATGTTTTAATCAGTTAATCTAACTGTGTGTGTCTCCTCTAAAAGTAGACAACCATTGGTGATCAAGTGATGCAAAATGGCCAAGAAAAAGCTTTTCCGAGCAGATACTGTGGATCGGTGTTGAGAAATACATTATTGGATCACTATCCGCAAAAATAAAATGAATTAGGATTTGTTAATCTCAGACTTTGACCGCCATTAAACACTGAAGAACTTTGATTGGCATCAGAGCCGACAAAGAGATAAATCAAGACACACCCAACTGCTGACCTTCACTGGAGGGGGCGATGGCGCTGTCGTCCCACTCCAGGTTGGTGGAGGTGAGGGAGGTGAAGGAGTTCAGAGACAAGCTGTCGGAGCTGGGCAGCCTTTCCTCAAAGTCCAGCAGGTTCTGGGGTTTGTAGTAATCCGGCATGTAGGGGGCCACGTCCAGATAGGGCACGTCCTGTACCAGACAGACCCACATGGAAAGAAAACGTTACACATGTGCTGCTCACATTTTGGAGCTGCATTTCTATCGATTTTGTCATGAAATGCATGCTAACCAGCTCCAGGTCAAAGCGAATGAACTCCAGGCCGGATACCAGCGTGAGGAAGAGTGCGAGGTGGTCATCACTGCAGACCAGTGCATTCCTAACAGAGAAGAGCTTCAGGTGAGCGACGGACATTCACTCCCCACAAAATTATATCCACTTCTCTCACAACCACAGCAAGCAACTTCTACTTGTTAGATACCAACAATTTGTAAATTCAGATTTTCTTTTAGGTAATCAAGAACAGGCAACCTGGATCACTTACTTGAAATAGTACTTTTGCAGTAACGCTTGGTTCTCCTGGAAGAGGCGCAGATAGCTCTCCAAAGAGCTCTCACTCAATGCCAAGTACAGCCATGCTCGGCCTGCACAGAAAATAGAAGAGTTATGTTTTATAAATGTAATTCATTGAATCATGATTGATTATAAATACTGTGCATGCAAGTTTGTTTGACTGAGTGAGAGAGACATCTCACTTCGACCAAGGTGGGTTGCTATGTGCTGAAGCTCATCTATCTGACGGACAGCCTCTCTCCTAGTGAAGTGAAGGACCAGAACCCAGTAGCCCGAGGAGATGTCCTGCAGGCTGTAATGTAAAAAAATAGCAAGTAGTGTCACCGGCGTGAGACAGAAAAGGGAGTAGAGTGATGACACAAGAGCTACATTTTCACAGAAATGGAACAGTAAAGTACTCCCCGCCTGGATCAAGTACTTGTAGCGTCCGTTTAAAACGGGGGTCCGCATGCGGCTCTTTAGCGCCGCCCTAGTGGCTCCCTGGAGCTTTTTCAAAAATGTATGAAAATGGAAAAAGATGGGGGGAAAAATATATTTTCTGTTTTAATATGGTGTCTGTAGGAGGACAAACATTCTTAACGTTTTCCAATGCTGTAAAAATGTGTAGAAAAATATAAAATTTCAACACTTCTGTCAACGAAGATTTGCGTCACAGCCTGCGACACACGTTTCTTTCAGCTTGGCACAGTGCCAGGCAGGTGGCTGTTGCAAACAGACCGGCGGATGTGTGATGGGCCATCAATCCCAAAGGGAAAAAGAGAAAGTTAGCTGACAGTTCTTCGACCGAATCATTGCTGCTAGTGGGAGTCAATGGGTTTTGCTATGGATTTTACATACAGGAGACAGGTTTTTACACAAAGGAAAGTTTCAAGGCGTACAAAAGTCTGCGGACTTATGCCGAATTCACACCAAAAGCGTAACGCTTGTTTCCCTGATTTTACTCGCTCGAGACGTTATGTGGTTAACTCTTTTTCCGCTTTTTCGCAACCGGTTGCGGCGGAAAGCCGAAGATTGTTTCCGTGACAAATTAAACAAGTAAGAGTACCATTTGGTTTACTAGCAGTGTCTCTTACCCATACAGCAGAGCATGGTCGAGGTGTTCACAGAGGCGCTGAAGGACCCGGTCGTGATTTCGAATGGCTGGAGTTTCATCTTCGCAGGCGGCAAAGTAACTCTGCAACTACAGAGAGACATGGTTCCAGTTACAACTAAATTGCAGTTATTTCTCAAAAACATATGTTTGGAAAAGTTACTACAAAAAGGAAATACCTTTATTAATTGGCTTTATTAGGACAGTTGCAATTTACTACGTGTCAGGGTCAACATGCATGGCACACTGTTACCTGAACTAGGTTCTTATCAGTGACTGTTTGCATGTTGAATTGTTCTCTGAGGAAGTTGGTGAAAGATCTGTCAAAAACATGCAACACTGGCCATCATTAAATAAAGAAATGACTTGAATGCAAACAAGCCACACTGTTAAGTACTTTGTTTTGGCTGTGATGAACGTCTAACCTGATTATCAAGTCATCTTATTATTTTTGACTCTGTGCTCCCGCACACGGGATTTCAAATGGACCAGGAACTACAGTGAAAGCCGATGCCTTTAAGGGTGCTGAATGGTGTTTACATCAATATGGAGTGAACGCTAAAGGAATTGGGGCAATTTTTCGACATGATTTAAGGTTTTAGGACAGTGCAGCAGGACAATGATCCTATAGTGCAACATTCACTCAAAGCAATAAAGGAATTCAGTTAAGACCAACTAAGTATGTGTTTCACTGTTGGGATTTACTGCTAGGATTTCACTGCTGTAGCTCAGACTGAAGGCAAGTAACACACAAAACAAGCAGTGAGACGGATGCAGCACAAGGTCTGACAAGAACACCACCAGAGAAGATGCTGAGAGCCTGTCAATGACATGCAACCCAAATGTGTATTTGGTCCCCTCAAATTGGGGCTACAATTCCAACATTGTTCATCTGGTGTGGATGTAATTAATGATCAAAAAGGTGCCACTTTCGCCCTCGTAGTCGTTTGCAATGTGGTGGCGCACAGAGCAAAAGCAAACTAAACACTGTGCTAAACTTATTTGATTTGAATAATTTACCTAAACATCTACATTTCGACTGACATTCAAAGCACACAATGTTAGATGCAGGCGGCTCTGCTGAGAGCTAAGTGACTCGTGCTGATGATGAGTGGTGTTTCATTATCATCCATCATCATCATTCTGCAAAGTGCTACAAACTCTTACGCATCGGAGTAGCTTTGAAGATTGTGACCCAAAGAAAAAAGGAATTTGTATCCTCTGACATGACTAAGCAATGTTTGTTTGAGGTCAACAGTACTCTTTCTTGGAAGCTTGAGGCATACCCTAAGCACACTTGTGGTGCTTATGCAGTCTTTACAATAGAATAGACAGGTATAGGTAATAGGAGTAACATGTATTAAAAAAGCATGAATTAAAGAAGAAGGATGCAGTGTTGGGCTAGATTTATTGCATTAAAGACTGGTGGGCTATTAAAGACCATTCAACGATTCTAATGGACACAGTTTTTGGAAAGTGAATGTACAAGCAAGCAGAAAGTCCAGGAAGAAGATGCTGGCTGTGAAGTTAGGAGATACAGTAGTTTCACAATCGCATCAGGCACAAATGGACTAAAAGGAAAATCTAAAACCTCCCATAACTAATGGAAATGAGGGGCAAAGATCTGCTGTGCAGCAAAGTATGCGTGTCCAGATTTAGTTGCAGGTGGGTTTACGACACATACTGCAGTGCTACCGACACAGGGGGCTTTGATGCACCACTCTACACCGTAGACAACAAAAAGAGAAACTGATGCCATACAACATAAAAGTGAATTCAAAGATGGTAAAGAAACAGTCCCTGTGCTATTTGATTACATCAGTAAGCGAAAGGCCCTCTCCCGTGACAGGCAGCTGGTCATGTCCCACAGACTTGAAAGTTGCCCCTCTTTGGCAGACAAAAGATGACCCGTCCGTAAGCAGGAATCCACGTGAAAATACTCTGTTTGGTGACAACGTTTTAAGAGTGCCGACCAAAACGGACAGCGCTTACCTTCTTGACAGACAGGGAGATGTTTTCCAGTATGCGGTCCTTTACTTTCAGTTGATCCATCACTGGTCCGCTGGCAGATCGCTAGCAGCCGGTCAGCTGACTCCCGAGACGGCGCTCTTGTTTTGCTAAAGCTAACACCCGTCTAAGCTAGCTAGCCAGCTAGCGGACATTATCTCGCGAGCGGGCTGTCAAACCACCGACGCGGCGTCGAGTGTCAGTTGTTCGGGTCCAACTCGACGGCACCCCCAGTCCACAAGCACCACGGTAAAGCGGGACGAGTGGCGCGAGAGGTCAACCGCTGTCAGGCGGATTCGGTTATCCGGTTAGCTTTAGCCACGGGACTTTTTCTTAGCACTAGACCTGAAGGTCCGGGTGGCTAGCAAGTTATGGATACAGCCAGGGATAACTTTTAGTAGCATTTGTGGTTACCATACTCTTAGTTTCACCAATGTGGTTGGCTATTGTAAACTACTTTACGTTACCTTTTGTCGCACGTTTGCCTGTATAAGTTTACTAATAACACCAAAGTCCCGGATGCCTGGGTTACTTTTTGCGCTGCTCCTACTGACCTAACGCCGTTTGAATGAGAAGTCTGTCGGTGTATTACGTCACCACGAGCCCTCAAAACGCCTTATTAGCACGTGGGAGGACTACAGCGACCGATCTGAACATTTTGACTATTTAAAGTTGAACTGGCTCCCCTTTATTTATTTTACATTTAAAAAAAGTATATACTGTAGATCAATATAACTAACTCCTCAATTTGGAATGCGTGAACTCGATATTGTGTTACTTATTTATGACAAAACGTGTTTTCAATTAGCAAATCACGTGAAAGAGGCTAAAGCGCCTGTTAAGTGTTGTTCTTTTTCATTGACACTGCAATGGCCGTATTTTCGTTTGCACTATAACTGATTTCAAAGTATTGTGTGAAATCCCAAAGTATAATGCAGTCACATCACAGAAATGACAGGATTTTCTACTGGGTGGAATGTCAATATTTTATTGTCAAGATGACTCCAACTTTTTTGGAAACACTTTATCAAAAACAAATTATCAGTTGGCATATTCAGTGCATGTAGTTACCCCCGATGAACTTTCCTGATCCAGAACATGTGGATGCAATTTCTAATATGGATTGATCTCCGGTTCCATGGCATGTGCTCTACTTAGAAGATAATTCATCAAATGTAAAGTGACTTCTTACAAACGTTGACTAACTGCGGGACACTTATAATGAGCCTTTGAATAATTTCAGAGTACAAAAAAAAACAAAAAACCCAACCACTGCATTATGTTCACACCTTTTGGCCTCCAGCCCCTGATTAGTTGAGAAACCTAAAATCCCAAACAGAAACTGTATTTTTAGTTTTAACGGGAGGACTGCAGTCCAAGTCCTTGCATGAAGAGATCCAAGCCATTAAGACATTCAATTTCAACTCTTCACGCCACCAAGTTTAATTCTCTAATGTTGTTATCCCTTGCCCCGCCGTCTCTCTGCATTAGTCTGACTTCTCCTTCTCTTTCATGTGGAGGAAGACAATGCTGAAGATGAAGAGTCCTGCCATCATGGAGAAGACGCTGGCGTAGTAGGGGAAGGCCGAGGGGATGAAGCGCTCATACTGAGTGTGCTGCAGGGGACGCACGGATACCTGTGATGAAGAAACAAAATACCAACGGTTAGGCGGTCATACATCCGAGCATGGTTGTTAAATACATTATAAATGTAAGAATAACCTATTCCAGGCCACAGTACTCAGAACGTACACTTTCCCTACTGGTACTCCATGGGAGACCTCATTTGATATTAAGGACGATATTGTTTTTTTTTTGCTTGTTTTTTTACATCTAATCCCATAAACTATTTAGTATCCCCTTTGCATGTAGATCTCCAAATTGCAACCACACCAGTATTTTGGATTTGGATATGCCCAAGTTCACTTGCCTGAGTGGAAGAGTAGAGATGTGTGTATCCAAGTCTGTTGTAGTCCACCTTGAACTGGAAGACTCCGTACACATCAGGCAGTGTGAACTGGACGCTGTATCTATCTCCTAGACGACAGACAATGTCGCGTTAGCAGTGGTTGCAGTTTGCGATTGCGAAAACGCACACAGCTCAAAACATAGGCATGAATCTCAAGGGTGCAACATATTTGGACTATAAAATGTGAATAAACGTGTGTGTGTTCCATAACCAAAGACGTACCTTTCCTCTTGAGATATGTTCTGACAAAGGGGTCGATCCTCACAAACTCAAGCTGAATATCGTCTCCGTTGAAGGGAACCCAGCTGCCCTCGGACAACATCTCAATGACGATGCTGTACTCCTGCGTGGGAAGGTTTTTACAATGATTGAAATATGCACAACAAAAAAAAGAAAAGTACATAGCTCTTCATTCAGGCAGAGACAAAACATCTTCAGGGGGCGGATTGGCCACACAAATCTCTGAAATTCTACACTTACCACAAGGTCAGTGATTGTGTACGCCGCAGGGGGATGAACCTCTCCAACGGGATGATGGGTGACGGCTCCCACTCTGAGGACTCCAGCCTCCTTGAACACCCAGCGGGACAGCGCCACGGCCAACTCCATGTTCCCCGTCTGCTCGTACCTGACAAAAGGCCACAACAAGAAGAGGAATTGATAAATAGATTATCGTTTTGCCAGCCAGAAGATGACCATATCTTTACACAGCACACATTTGGGGCAGGATTTAGGTCTTAAATGTAACACCTGAATACTCCTTTAAAGACCTTGCAAGACTACTTTTCTTCAACAAACGGGCTGGATGAGCTAATAAAACAACAGAAAGATATCCACAACTGGAGACATTTCTCACCAGAGAAAATGTAGTTCATGACACACGGAGCTTCAGGATAAAAATTGGAAAACGTCGCACCTTAGCTGAAAATCCAATCAGTGGTCATAGTAAATGTAGTCGATTGAATAAATAAAAACTTTTTGGCACATGCTAAGCTTCCTGCCTGCATACTCCTGATACCATTCAAAAACAGTACTTTCCAAATCTGTTTTAAGCTGCAACGTGTACATAAAAATAAATATATATAGGCTGCACTGAGGAATAATATTGCCTGAACTTACTACATACTACACTTACCATCAACATTGATTTGACGTTCACATAAACAAGTGGTGAATTCACCCTTCAGGGGGTTTTAAGACACTGAACTGTCGGCATCTTAAGACTTTAAGGACTTGTAAATGCCCACATCAAACATGGTTGAGTAGTAAATGATCATCTGTTCAAATGGCGGAAAAACTAAATACCTGAAAGAGTCCCCGATGACGGTTTTTATTTTTGTACTAGAAGTTGTAATTACATAGACGAGAGGTAGGGAAAAGCAACAAAAAGAAACAAGGAGCAACGTGACGAACAGAAAAAACTACCTCTGGGAGCCGGGCGTGGCCTTCTGCACAGCGGAGTTGAAGAAGGCATCGCTGAAGAAGTCTATGGAGCCGCTGAACACCACTCTGGCATTGTTTCTGGCCTGAAGGCCGGCGATCATGAGGGTGTTCTTGCCAACCGCGTGGGGGTACTGGAGAGGCAATACAAATATAATATTAGTCTGAAACAAGTCTCCTCAGTCGTCCTGGATGTTCATAAAATGATGGAAACACACATCAGTATTTCTATTCGGGCCTCTTTTAGCTAATTACTGCCTTTATGATCTAAAAAAGAAAACTGGCATAATTGTTGTTTTTAGTGATCTTACCTGTGAGATGGGTCTGTCGGGGAAAAATGAGTAAGAAGTAGACGAGCCGGTGAGGATGTCCAAGACGAGAGGGTTCTCTGGGTCTGCCACCATGCTGCAACGGAGGATGGCATGTTAGTCAGACTTTATATGGCTTCCTTTACTAAACAGAGGCAACATGTAATGCCAACGTCTCTTTCTCCAAAACCTCTGCTACATCCGAATACAGTAAGGATTCTGTGTAATGTTTAGTCACGGAGGTGCTGCTCAAAGTAAATAAGTAGTCGTTCACTTCATTGAATTAAGTAATAATTTAAAAAACACTAATTGTTCAGCAATATCCCTTTAATACTCGGTTGTCAACATTTAAAATGTGTCGAGTTGTGCTTACCCAACTCCCTTGAATAAAACAGGTCTGTTGGTGGGTTTGCCGACAATAGTTGGAGCTTTCATCAGGATCTCCGGGTCGGCAACAATCAGTGTGTGCTGGAGATGGAAAGGATCACTTGTAAGCATCAAAATCGACAGACTGAAAACAGAACGTCCTGAACTGAATGGAATTCTGCTTACCTCTCCGGCGTCAGACACGTCGTAGTTGTGATGGTCAATGACAGCAGTCTTTTCCTCATCGAACTCAATGCCGCACTCGCTGCCCAGCTCCCTCAGAGGGTCGCCTGTGTGGTAATAGAAGAGCGTTAATGTTGGCATTTTTATATAATAGTACAGAAAAGCTGTTGGTCAACTCACCAATATCTGAATTGGCAGCAACTAGGACATTGCCTCCGCCATCAATAAAGGATGTAATAGTCTCCACATTTATATTTCCTCCAAAGTCTGCAAATGAACAAAAGGGGGACATATTTTAACAACTGTTATATATTTTAACAAGGCAAATTCATGTCTGCTATTCATTTTGAATGTTTTTGCATGTGTGTATTAAAAGTGTCAACTTTACCCTCAACTGATGGTGCGAAGATGACTAAATGGTCATACAGGAATTGGCCATATTTGATCAGAGACAGAGAGGGATCATCAGCAGTCTTGAATGTGATGTCAAAGCCACGATCTGAAAAGCAAAGAGACGTCACCATTGAAACACGTGTTTGGGCATTGTGCAATAACTCGATCACAGCAGTGTGTTGCATTTCCAAAAGAAAATAACTCCATTACAAGAAGCGCTGTTATGTTGAGAGTAAAACTGGCAACTGATACCACCACCTTTTTATGCCTTCTGATATTAGATAAACCCTTTTTTAATTGGCTCGCAAATCTTTAAAAAAAAAAAAAGGGGAAAGTTTGCCCCAAAAACTGAAATATATATAACTCGTTGTGAGCAATTTCATGTAGAAATTACTTTCTTCCAACCACAGTTGCTTCAAAGAACTGCTCGCTACAAGGTCTGCAAATTATCTTGAGTAACAGGGTCATGATTTCTGGAAAGAGACATTGCTGTTGAGTTGTTCTTTTTACCGATTTGAAAGCCAAGTACCATTATGTTAAAGAGGCAGACATTTGGACGATCTCCAAAACTACACAAACCACACCAAAACAATCCAGATTGTCAAATAGCAAAACAGATGAGAGGGAATTTGGAGGAGGGTGTGTGTGTGTGTGTGGGGGGGGGGCCTTAAAGGAATATAGCTGTGGATAAAATGTCTTGCCCATTTCCAATGAATCATCTGTATATAGGAAGCTATTGATGTGTTATTCAAGGTAACATGTTAAGCATCCTGTTAACTTTATTTATATTCTAATGAAGGTGATACAATGTGGCATCGGGCATAATTGAATATAAATAGGTATTTCATGGTCTCAAAGTATTAATTATTTAGGGTACTTGAGTGTACCATTTAGTGTACTTTAAAGGCAGAAACAAAAACTGACCCATTTTCTATGAAATGCAGTGTCACCATCGATTAACATGAAAAATACATGTAAAATAATGAATGGAGGCCAGTGCCTTGAATGATCAGGACGCAGCGTACACAATACAGCTAAGCTAACGTTAGCATGCCGGTTAAGCTGCATGAAGCTCAAGTACAAAAAGCTCTGACTTCACTTTACCTGCACGAGACCCGTTATCAATACGAGAGGAGTCTATATCCCTATAGAGGAGAGTATTAGAGGCGTAATCGTGTTATTTGCTGACCTGCCAGACTGCGGAAGAAGATTGAATGGGTGTCTCTGATGTTGAGGTTGTCCAGGAGAACCAACGTTTTGCCGTCAGCCGCAGCGCAATGCAACATGGACGCTAGCGAGAGGAACAAGAGGACATTGCTGTCCAAGAGTCTGGACCTCCTTTGTGTCATCGTCCCGTTCCGTTTCTTGGACAATAAAGGAGAGCTGGAGTGGCTCGTCTGCACGACTGCTGTCAACGACGCCATTTTGCTGCAGAAAGTCGACGTCAGCTTTAGGAGTCTAGTTAACTTTGACCCCCTGAGATCCAGCCAATCACCGAGAAGAACGCGTCCTTCTGGACTCCAGTCCGCCAATGGGGGCACAGCTTTATTATAAGGCCGACAAACACGGAAGAAGTGAAGTCTCAAGACATGTCAAACAAGTTATGGTGTGTTATTTTTGGAAACTGACTTACTGTCCTAATTAAAATTCATAAATTGTATTACTTAACATATTTTGAACATAGCTTTCTATAATATTTTGTGGGTAATGTAAACCAAAAGGAAACATAACTGCACATTGTTTAAAACAACACAACACGAGGCTGGTCAGACAGTGCAGATTTTTTATTGATGAGATGATGACTTTCAGTGAGCCGAAGCAATGTTGCTGATATTTACTGGCGAATCTTACAGGTGTTAATATAAGCAGACAAAATAATGACGTAAAACCATTGGTGACAGGAAACCATTTTCACACGATTATGACAAGTGTACTGCACACAAATAAACGACCACTGTCTTGGTATTAATGTGAAAATGAGAATTGTTGACAAGGTTGTCTTCTTCTTACATAGTTCTTTCTTTCTCTTCAAGCAGATGTTAATTAAGACTTTTTTAGAGGACACAACAAATATACAAATAATATACATGCACAGCATTTACAGTGTTTGACAGTATACAAATCCATGACATTGCACTTCTGTAAAGAGGAGGAGGTGATAATTCCCCCACCCTTCCCCCATTTTAAGCTTCAATACCCCGACATGATACTGTCGATAATCTCTGTATAATGTTGCTTTCCATGAAAATACAACTAAGTACAATAAAATATTTTTAGGGAAATGTACACATCTCTTCTGAGTGAAATGAAAAAATAACACACAGGTCTTTCTCCAAGTGAAACGTGATGTAAATACAAAGGACACTGCAAAGTCCTAAATTTCATTCTAAAAATAAACTGACTATACAACGTAGTATAAACATCTTTGAATGAATTATCAACAATATTGACCTAATCACAGGACCTTCCCTCCTTTCTAGAATTAGGACTGCAAAACACATGATTTTTAAACTTACGATCAGGGATAAAATTGTGTATAAAGTGTTGTATATTTGTAATCCAGTTTAGACTCAATCAATGTCTTCATATTTTCTAACCCTGACTCACACATTCCATCTCCTCTTGTTTTCCCCCCTCTACCTCTTCTGCAGCTTCATCTTTTCCTTCTGTGATTATCTCAGCGTGAGCTTCCACCTCTTCATCCTCCCTCCCTTCCGCAAGAATCACCTCTCCAGTCTCTTCCCCTTGCGTCTCCCTCACTATCTCGCCCTCGCCATCCTGGGCACGGAAGATCAGGTCTCCTTCCTGAATGACTTGTTCAGCGGTGGGTTGCCATGTTGTGGTAGAGTCCCCCTCAGCGGCGGTGGCTGTGGTGTATTGGTAGAAGTCAGAATCGGCCTGAAACATGACCAAAGCCTGAGCTGTGTGGATGCGTACGTGCTGGGCCAGGGAGCTGGCGTCCAAGAATTTATCACCACACGAATCACAAGCGTACAAGATCTGGGTGTTGGGGTCTGGGAACAGAAAAAGAGTTGACAAAGTTAGGGTTTATAATTTCCACCCGGAGAATTTCCACACGACATCTCAAAAAAATACCGTAGTGTTTATTTCAGTTAAGTGTGAAAATCAATTGGCTTTGTTCGGCTTTAAACTTGAATTGACAGTGAACATCACTATATTATTAATATTATAATACTATTAAAAAAAATTACAATATCGTGGTGAAAAAAAAAAAGTTTTCTCAGCTGCTGTCTCCATGCTGCAGTGATGTCTGATCCTACACATCATATTCTACAGACTCAAGAAAACATCTTTGGAACAGAAACAGCTCGCTGCAAAAATCACAATGTTATCACCTCAATATGCAGTTAAAATTGGTCTAATATTAGTAAAAATAATTGCAATATCGGATATTCTTTCAAAATCGTGTATAATAAAAGATGGACGTTATTTGGGCTTCTTAGCGAACAGTCCAGTCAAAGCTTCTCGTGTCAAAGTGAGATTTAAATCAAATCAACTTATATCACACATCCGCACACAAGGGAAATTTAGCCTCTGTGTTCAACCAGTCCACGCTCTGTACTTGGTATGTGCGTTCTAAAAAAGGGGAAATGCATATTATATGCAGAAGACCAGAGATAGGAATTATTGTGTTTTAAATAGAAAACATAATAAGCCTTTTGTCCTTGAGCCCTTTCTGTTAAATGTGTTAAGAGCTGATGCTGAATATGCAGATAACTTAACCCCTCAGACTGGAATAATGATGCTGTAGCAAACGGGATTCGCAAGTTTTCTAAAGCTTATTATTATAAGCTTTGAGTACCGTACATACTGGACAGTGGTATCTTTGCAGTCCTACCTGCTTCATGCACTTTCTCTACCGCCTTGGTTATTTCAGCTTTCAAAGCCTCCGTCTCATCTGCAGACACCGAAGCATCCACTGGAACTACTGTAAACAGACACGTGACACAAAGTAAGTCCACGCCCTTTAATCCTCATGCTTCTTGAATTCTCCACAGAGGTCCGTTGCATAGCTGTAGCAACTGTCACACAACCCTTTTCCCTGTTATCACAAGATGCGGTCCCACCTGTCAGCTGTGTTACCGCACTGGCAGCCAGGGCCTCAGTTGCCAGGGTGACGATGTCCTCTGTGGTGACGGTGACGATGTTGATCTCGCTGTCAGAGGTGGACGCCCCGGCACACCCGTCGCCCCCCTCATCCGCGCTGCCTCCGGCCATCACCAGTCGCTTCATGCCGGCCTTGCCTTGGTGGACGGTCTTAACGTGGGAGCGCAGGTTGTCCACCCGGTTGAACCCTCTGCCGCACTTATCGCACAGGAAAGGCTTCTCCCCTGAGAAAGCAGGAGGGAGATCAAGAATCAAGTGATGCGGTCTGCTGGATGTCTTCCCATTCACACTTTTACCCTGTGAGTCCTGTAATTATTTGAGACTCATTTTGCCCGTACCTGTGTGAATGATGATGTGCTTCGACAGGTCTCCCACATTAACAAATGCCTTGTTGCACATCTGACACTTGTGCGGCCGGACATTGTCGTGATGCCGGATGTGATTGGCCAGTTGACTGGACTGCACAAACCTGTTTGGAGACAAATATAAAATGCATCTTTTTTAGTTAATGTTTGCACATCTGTTCTTATTTAACGTGTTTTATTGTGATACGAGTCGTGCCCTCATGCAGCAATTGCCCCTATCTCCAAGACAAATTTCTCCCATTGTACACCATAAAGTAACCCTAAGTGAACCCAAGTACAAGTGAATAAAAAATAACTAAAAACAGCCATTGTTACAGCACCAATTTATCTGCTATCTGACCTTTTGCCACAGCGATCGCACACGTAGGGTTTCTCTCCTGTGTGCTGGCGGACGTGAGCGATGAGCGAGCTGGCCTGCGTGAAGGCCTTGCCACAGATAAGACAGACGCAGGGCTTCTCTCCTGTAGAACATGAATTACAGTCTCAGTCAGTGATGTTAATGATGTTTGTGTGTGCCGGAGTGCTTTCACATGCCATAGTCCCTGCGATTGTTTATAGAAGTACCTGTGTGGATGCGTTCATGCCGCTGCAGAGCTCCAGGGTCACTGAAAGCTCTCTGGCAGTGCATGCAGACATACGGTTTCTCCCCGCTGTGGACTCGGAGGTGTCTCTTCAGATTTCCTAAAAATCACACACATCGTCAACACCAAGGTTCAAAGCGATGGCAAAACAGAAGTCAACTTCCCTCAAGTTGCGTGCAGACAGACTAAAAGCAACTGGAATTTTGTTTTCTCCAAACAACTGTCTTCTAAACTGTCATGGTCACTGTCTTCTAAATGATTCAAATAACATTTAAGCAGGGGATTATACACGTGCTTGGATTTCAAGGAACATACATATTAAGTTGAAGCTCTGTGTGAAAGTTCTAAGTGAGTTCCTTGCTTATTGGCATCGCCATTGCACCAAAGTTACAAACTCAAAGAAATCCAACTTACAAATCGTGAAACAAACCCATATGTTTAAGAGAGTTTAAGTGGAGTTTCAGTTCGTTGCGAAACAGAGTAATTTATATAAAACGTCAATCTCAGCAAATCACCATATGACAAATGTACTCTCTTCTTACCTGAAGTAGTAAACTGTTTGCCACATTCCTTGCACTTGAGAGGCCCGTCTGTGATATGGATCTTTAAGTGAGCCTTCAGATTTCCGGGCTAGGAAAAAACCCACAAAATTAAGTTCAAAATCAACATCAAGCTGATGAACACACTACATAATAAAGGCAGAAACACGTCACTGAATTTAATGTATATTTGGCTACCAAACTAGGATTTAAGATAATCTGCAATCATATGATTAGTGTTTGTAGCACAGTTGCTAATACCAAACCTTCCTAAACATGTTATTACCTGGTTGAAGCGCTTGTCGCAGTACGCACACTTGTTGCCTTTCTCCGTGTCGTGCGTCTCCAGGTGTCGCATCTTGGCAGTGGGGTCGGAGAAAGCCTTATCGCAGAAATCGCAGTGGTATGGCTTCTCGCCGCTGTGCACCAGCTGGTGGCGCTTCAGGTTGCCGGATGTGGTGAATAGCTTGCCGCACACTTCACAGCTGTACCTTGCTTCGCCCGTGTGCCGCTTGCGGTGCAGATTGAGCAGGCTGATCTGGCGGTAGCTTTTTCCGCAAGTTGAGCAGCAGTATGGCTTCAGTGGGCTGGAGGGGCAAGTTAGAACGTAAGTCAGACAGAGCGGGTGTCACTAAACTAAATACATCAGAAGTCAAACAAAGTTATTCACCTGTGCGTTTTCTCGTGGGCTTTGCAGGCCGCGGGGTCAGAGAATGCTTTGTTGCAATCCCGACAGCTGAAAGGCTTCTCTCCGGTGTGAATACGCATATGTCGCTTGAAGTTGCCAGTGTGGGTGAATTTCTTCCCACAGTCCTGAGAAGAAGAAGAAGAAGAAGAAGAAGAAGAAGAAGAAGAAGAAGAAGAAGAAGAAGAAGAAGAAGAAGAAGAAGAAAATAATCAATAATGTGTCATGAAGAGTGAGCAAAGATTTCTTCGCAAAAGTCACCAAAATGTTTGCAAAGATTTGCCCCGAGCATCAGCAACACATTTGATGGAATTTTTTTTTAGGTTTGATGCATTTTGAAATGACGGTGATGAGCCTTGCAGCAAAAGGGTCATGACATTTACTTTCATAACAGCATTAAGTCAGAAATAGTGTTCACGCTTAAGTTAAGAAACTAGAAGATGTGAATGCCCCCGGACACTTCCCTCCTGCACTCAGACTGATATTCCTCACCTCACATTCGTGCGTCACGGAGCTGTAAGGCTTCGACTCAGATCGGCTGCTCATAGACGCCGACAGAGTTTGCCCGCAGTCCATTTCGCTGTCTGAATTGACTTCCTCATCATCTTCCTCTCCAGACACCTCTTCGTCGTCAGCTTCCCCGTCACCAGTCTCCTCACAGTCGTCCTCCGGTTCATTGGCTTCTTCCGCCGGCTCTGCCACCCTCTTTTGAGTTTTGGACTTTGCTGTGTCTTCTTCCTCCGAGTCATTGTCTACAAGGACGACAACAGAGAAGTCTTACAAAAAATGCTTTTGAATGTGAAACTAAAAATCAGGAAACTAAGATAATTACAGTAGCTCTGTTGAAAACTCTTCTAAAAGTATACATTTCTTTGACTTTCCTGTCTGGAATATGTTTCTGCGTGTTGATACTCAACAAAGCGGCCTGCTCACCAGGTGGAAAGTTTCGTCGAGGAGGTTTTCTGATTCGTCTCCCTCGAGAGCTCACGTAGGATGCGGGTTTTGGCTGGGAATCTGTAAACAAATAGAAAATACATCTTAGTTTTAAAAAGAGCAACTCTGTGTGATAATTTGCATGCCAAATGGACAAAGTCGTTCTATTGCCACACACTTACCAGGAGTGTAGTCGGCGTCAGAAGGGTCATCCTGAAATCTGGGTGCTTCTTGTGCAGCACTTTCCTCCTCCTTCTTTACAGATATCTTCTTTAGAGCACAGACAGGTTTGGTTTTGGGGGCTCGACCTCGGCCCGAGTGGGTTCTACTGGCGTCCGGCCAAGAAACAGTCTGTTGCGTCTCAGTTGGGATGTCCTCCATGGCAGTTTCCTGATTTTGTGTGGGATTTTTATCTTCCGTAGGCGTGCATGAACTCTCCTCTGCTTGAGATGCCACTTCTGCAAGGTCACTCTCCAGTTCCTCCCTCGGCTCTGCTTTCTCTTCTGGGTTGTTCATAAAGAAAGACAAAATTGTTTTATTTTTTTTTTAAAAACATTTTTATATGGTGGACAGTTACTGTATATCGGGTTTTTATATATATATATATATATATATATATATATATATATATATATATATATATATATATATATATATATATGCATTAACAACAACAAAAGTAACCAGATTAGACTGATCAATTGCACAAAATGTGGAATTCATAAGCCCCATGTCGTGGAAAGTTTGATGCATTAATCTGGACTCACCAATGGCAAAATCCAGTGTTATGAGGGACGGAGAAGGATTTGCCATCGTCTGGTACGCAGAGCAGGCGTTAACAATCTCTTGCATCTGCAGAAAGTTAGCAACGGCCAGCACGTCTTCCACATTCTGAGGACTTAAAGTCAGCTTGGCCGTGTACATGAACTCCAGGACCTGACCCAAACCTGCAACCACAATCAACAATATGACAGGTCTGGTTACACAGCAGTAATGGTGGGTGTACATTAACTATTATTAAAGTAAAGCACTGTGACAGCATTCAAAGACAGACCAGTGGAAGATGGATATTACAGAAATAAATTAAGTACACAGTCGGACATGAGAAAGTATCCAGGGATATGCCCACAGGACCCCACCTGCTGCATTGCTGATGTCCAGGTGCACCACGTCCTTCTGGTCCAGGAATAGGGTGCGGAAGTACACACTGCAGGCCGCCAGCACAGCTTTGTGGGCCTTGAAGTCCACCCCGTCCACAACAAAGGTGCAGTCACACAGCATGCCCTGTCTGCGCTGGCGGTTCAGCTGCTCCAGAACTTTCCCACTGTGCCATGGGAACTCCATCGCCCCGAAGCCTTGCTGGGGAAAGGGGCGGGGGGGGGGGGGGGGGGGGGGGGGGGGGGGGGGGTTGTAGGAGACGGGCTGCTCTGTGGACACACCAGGAAAAGTTGAAAAGGGCTGATGGTCGGCTCAACCAGTTGGTCTTTACGCTGGTATGACATTCAGTCATTGTCGTAGCCCAATTTCTGACTGTCATATGGACCTATTGTATCTGACCACGTTCAAGTTTTAAGAACCAGGACTGTGAGTCCTGCAACATCTACAACAGCATCAGTGCTTCATGAATGTGTGTATGAATTTATAACGAAGGTCTATTAGACACACTACCGGTTTGAAATGTGTTTTACATGTGAACTGAGGGTTTGTCTTATCCTGTTAATATAAGGAATACGTGTCTTATTTGTGCTGTGGGTGTAAATGTCTGCCTGCTTTACATGACAGCACCAGGAAGAGAGCGAGATAGAGAGATACGATGTCAACCCCGAACTAAAAATACATTAAATAAAAAATACGTTAACGTCCGTATAATAACGTGAGCTCATGTACGAAATGGGTCACAGCCATGGATTTAACGTGTTAACGTCAGCTAATTAAACACACAGGTGTCCAAATGAAGCAGAATACCAGCATATTGTCGTTACTGTCACGAGGGCCGTGCTTTCTGGACTCAAACTGCCGGAACGACAGACAGCAGAAAACATGTTAAATTTAAGTAACTGGATATTAAGTGTCTTTAAAACTTATGACAGCTTGGTTTGACAGTGCAATACATCGATTACAATTCCTCAATCCTTGTAGCTTTGTTATCAGGGATTAATTTAGCGTGCCTTAACATGCATGTAGCGGAGGGACAAGATGGCGGAGCGACGAGCGGGGCCTGTCCTCGTCCCTTGTTGTTTCCTCAGCTAACTCGCTAACTTCGCTTTATCCGAGCGCCATTTTACTAAAGAAGGCCTCCTGAGTTACCTCCTTGCTGTCGCGTCGTCACTCCGTGTTCAAACTGCTGCTCCGGTGGCGATATTGAGTGTTTTGCTCAGCTAGCTAAAACAAACCCAATCGAGTTTTTCGGTGATCGATCCTTCCCCGTTAACTCCATCCACCACCATCTTCCTCTCTCTGATCGATTGATAGGGACCGGCCGGATGTGTCGCGGGAGCACGCGCAGTGTGAACACGTGCTGTGCCCGTGTCGACCACGTGGTGGCGCAATCTGCTCGAGCGACTTGAGCTACACACTAGTGATATTGATGATAAAGTTGTTTTGTACGTCACAAAAACGTCAGGTAACACACACAGCAAACATCTGTTATTAAACTGATCTGGAGCCATTGGTGTAGCTAGTTAATGGGAAAAGAACAAACAAAACAATCCGCCTTGTTATTATATAACAAGGCAGATTATAATTATTATTATAAACTAAAACTCAGAGTGTGGGCTGTATACTGTGCAGCAGGTATACATTAAACTGATGTGCAGGGTATGCAATATCTTTTAAGATAATGATGCATAATAATCACTTCCAAAGCACTCTCCAATGGAACATAAAAAGCATTAATTTCAAGGATACTCAGTTACAGTACAACATGATATGCTAAAATCATGCTGTAATGTGGACTTTCAAAGGGAGCAGCGTTCCAAAGTGCAAAGGCTGAAGACTGGCTCAAAACATATCGTCAATTACAGTCACATAACAAAGCCGTCAAAATTAGCTTTGCTTGAATAGAGCCTTTGAAATGCTTGAAAGCTGCACAGATGCCTCATTAATGCCACTTCGCACAAAAGAATAGAATAAAAGGGCCACCTTTCCTCTAAGCTTTGTCTCATTCATTTTGAGGGTAGTTTGCTTTGAGGTGGTCTCTGCCCACCCACCTTTTAGGTCTTTATCTTATTTGTGTAATGATTGGGTCAGTCATGCTTCAAAACCTGATTATTGTGTCATTGGTATAATAATCACAGCGTCTGAGGACTTAATACTGACTTTATGTCCGTAGTTAAGATCACAAACCAAAAGGAGTCTCTAAAATTACTTGGATTGTTTTTACTTTTCATATTTTTATTGTGCAGGTTTTTAATAATATAATATAAACTCGCCACTGGTTGCTAAAACCAAATTCCAACCCTTTAATATATTTGTCATGCCAATATGTCAATTAGGAGAAATCAAGAGACTTACACATTGATGTTTATTGTCAAAGCAGGATCATTTAATTCACACAAATAATAATATACAATAAGTTATTATTAACGTGGCAACCATCAATAAAGGTGACTCTGATTTTTTTTAACCGTGTTAGAGGACAGGACTAAAGTGTTGAATGATCAGTTAGTTGCTAGTTGTTAGTGTGTGTGTGTGTGTGTGTTTGTGTGTGCGGGTGCGCGTGTGTGTGCATGTATGCAAGAGAGAAAGAGAGAGAAAGAGACATACTGTACATGTCCAATCCCCGTGTCTCAATATGTTTCAAGCAGGTGTGACTTCATCGCCGCTGTGTGTGTGGTGGACTAACTCAGAGTATAGATGAGCAGCACCACGCATCCTTTCAGCCACAGGACGTGTTTTTACAGAGCGCAGTGGCAATTCTCTGTTGAGTGTTTAAAGTTGAATGTTGTCAGTGAAGACAGGAAATACAGGAAGTAGCATGAAAACAAGAGGCCTGTGATGCTCAAGCGGGGTCCCCCTCTAGATCTTGATCTCGGTGCGGAAGGTCTGTGCGAGCTCGTGCTTGGCCGGGTGTCGCCGTGCCGTGACTGTCAGGGTCCCCTCGGCACCCAGCGATGATGTCACCGAGGTGGGGTCCACATCGTCTGGTAGCTGGCACTTGTGCGTGAAATTGTTCATGACCGAACCGTCCTGGGCCAACTGCCAAAGACACAATATGGCCGATGACACGATGTCTTGTAACAGAGGATGTGAAAATAGATCTGTCTGCTTCACAGAACCCAGTTTAATGAGACTTATAGTCTCAAGGTCCTGTCACGGGACCACTGACATTGTTTCAAAGACTTTATGGTACCATTCTAAATGAAAAAAGAAGGCTGCCCACCTTTTCAGCACGAACTTCAATCTGGTTGTTGGATGTGGTGACGATGACATCTTCAGGGGAGAAGTCTCGCACGTCAACTGTGAACTGGTACGAGTCCCCAAGGGCTTTGATATTTCCAGATCCACCTAACGCACAAGGAGAAGAGAAAGAAAGGACGTCAGACCACACAGGAAACAGAATATTTCTCACTTTGTCCAAATCCATTTTAGTCAATTATTATTCATGTTACATGTGAAAGAGGGTAAACTTGTATCTTTATGGTCTGATGACTGTGGGCTGGTAATACAACCTGCAAGTTGTTAAGACTATATCAAAATTTAAAGATTTTCAGTTCTTGTCATTACAGCGTAGAATCCATACTAAAACATTATTCAGGGTTTTTCCATATAATTGTGACCATTATATGGAAAAACCCTGAATCTGACCTTAATTGAAGGAGAACATTAAACACATAAAGGATCAGGGATTTTGTTTTTGCTCCGAACAGTTAGCTAAAAAATATCAATACATGTCTTTTTTCAAAAAATACATTTTGACAAGACAAAGATGGAACATCACTGAAGGCTGAAATCCATTTCGCTGCTCGGCCTCGGGGTCTTGGCCCTTGCTGTGTATAGTTTTCACATCGCTGATGATACGAAAACTATGCACGATATGAGATGGGATACGAGATGTGACATTGCTCTTGTATTCGTATTCTCAGTTGCATCTATTTGACATTTGAGAGCTTCATATTCTTAAAATAAAGGCCTAAAAGGGATTATTGTCTAAGGCGTCATAAACTATTTGACCTGCAATGTGTCACAGGGTGTGATTTGGCTCTCCTTTATTTTATGTCATTCACAGCCTATAATGTAGCTCTGAAAGAAGATTAAAATGATGTATTTAGTGTCCAATGGCATGCATGGTCGTAAGTAAAATATTAAAATAAAGTTTGTTACTGCTGTTTAGCATTAAGTGTCTTTTTAAACTTTGACGGATTTGTACTGTAAAAAAAAACACTTTGGTCAGTTCACCAGCTTTGTTTGGACCAAAGAAGTAAGATGCACGACATCGTGTTTTACGTGCCACTGGTATTTCTGGATTGATTTTTGGAATATGTTCAATGCGAATCATTACTGTAATTTTCTTATATGTGAAACAAAATTCAAAATGTAACGAGTAGGCAGTGACAGGATAGAATAGAAGCTCATATGACCATCATGCATCAGCGACTGACTGTCCTCAGTGAGAATAATGACCTCATACCCAGACTGGAGATGAGTTTCTGTGTGTGTGAGATATTAGCTCTATAACTTCACATATGTGGGTTAGTTTGACTGCATGACATCATTCCAAATGTGTGTGTGTGTGTGTGAGTGTGTGTGTATTTGAAGTGTACACCAGTCCCCCGGCAACCATCCAGTCATTCCTCATGCAGGCGTCACTCTAGATACTCAGTGTGTGAAGTCACACCATTGGCAGCCAGTCCAGCATTCCCCAGGCGTGCATTGTGTGTGTGTGTGTGTGTGTGTGCGTGAGAGTGTGTGTGTTGTTCTCCCTTTCACTGCCCTCCAACAATGGTTTCCAAACGATTCTGCTCTGCACCCCCCAACGACACACACGGGCCACATGGACTCCCGAGTCCATTTAAAGTTTAGACGTCACGCGTTCATGAGTCTGCGTGCGCCAGCGGTGAACTGGAGCACCACACAGGCACATGCATCCCGAGTGAAAAGTGTCTCCTGACCTAAACGTGTATTTTAAACACACAAACGCCCCAAAAATCCCTGACTAAGAGTGAACACCATTGTATTTTATTTTCATGCTTTTTAAAAAAAAAAGTTACTCCATCAGACCAGGCTGCACTCTTACTTCGACACACACCACACCGGAAAACCATTTGACCTGCCCTTTGCCCTCCTCCTCTCAACCTTCACGTATGACGGATTGATTTGTCACCACTTCTATGGAGAAGAACATTTTTAAACAAATTGCTTCCAAGCATACACACACATCTCAATCCAAGCTGTCCCTTTAACCTGCTGCTGCTGTTATTTGAACACCCACTTTCTTGTACAACAAGAGTTACAGAGCCCTAATTTTGCTTTCTAAACTTACCGGTGAAGCCCAAGGCGTCGCTCCCAGGCCGCATGAAGGAGCCAAAGTCCTCTGCGAACAGTCCCCGGCTCTTCTCCATGTATGGGTTACCAGTGGACGAGGACGAGGTCTGGTGGAAACTACGCTCCGTTCGATAGGCAGAGGAGTTGGTCCCACTCATGGATGGCGAAGAGTGCTGGGTGAGGATAGAGGAGGAGAGTGAAGGGAGGGAAGAGGGAGGCGGAGGTTCTTCTCAGTGGTTGCTCTTGGGAGTCTTCCAGAGGCGTCAGCATCAGAAACAATGCACACAGTCCTTCTGTCTTCCTTCTTTCCTTTTTTGTTCTTTATTGTATATATGCCTCGCTTGTATTTGGCAATTAGTTTGTATTGGCCCACTCTCCGGCAGCCACCCCATCCACGGCCCTTATATACTGCGTGGTCCCGAGTGTACTTGGGCGTGTGTGCACGCGCGTCACGGCTCATAGGGGAAAGGGTAATAAGTGTTCTATATTTATCACCAGAGCAATAGAGAGAGGGGTGCTGTTGTTGGAAAAAGTTCTGGGCATTGAAGGCTCTGAGGTTAAGGGCAGGCGAATGAGAGAGAGAGAGAGAGAGAGAGAGAGAGAGAGAGAGAGAGAGAGAGAGAGAGAGAGAGAGAGAGAGAGATTTGATTAGGAGAGGTAGAGAAAGAGAGGGGGGGCAACAGTTGTCATTTCACACACACCGCCCCTGAAATAGCTCTCACTCCTCGGCTTCATCAGTCTGTTCTCCTTTAGTGCCATACGCCTTTCTTCTGAACGGCTCTGACATTAAAAGACATTTTCATCCAACAGTTACATCCCATGAGAGAGATTTAAAAAAAAGAAAAAAAAAGAAGTTATATTCCGTTTATTGATTTAATCTCTCACATCAACCTCAGAGCACCCAACAAATGACTCACTGGGATGACGCTGGGTTTTCTCCCGCTGAGCCGGGCTGGAAAGTGGAACGAGAACTACAGAGGACCTTCTCAGATAAGGAGGATAAGTTGGGAGCAAAACAAAGATGGAAAGAATGTGTGAAAACAAAGCCGTAGTCGGGGAGCAGGGGACTTAGTGGTGACATTGCTTTGTGGCTATTAATATCATGAGCCACGGGCCATCGCGATTAGAAAACACTCACTGTTCCCCCCTCCCTCGTCGGTGTATGCTGACAGCCAATCCATGGAAATCCATTTATGGGCTCATTGACATGACGACATTTGACTTCTGCTTTTGTCTTTTCAGCCAAGAGGAGGGGGCTGCCATTCTTCCTTTTTTTTTTCTTTATTCTTTTTTGCAGATCTATGACAACAATTATGCTGCAATGACGCATGTCACATATCTATCACTACGCAGCTGAAACGAAACCGCACAAAGGTGGCCATCTTTGGTTTTGAAGCCACGTTTGAAAGGTTACTCAGCGTTGCTAATGACGCCACGCGGTGGTGTGTGCGTCCTGTCTTATCGGTGTAGAGCTCAGAGTCCTCTGGAGGTCTAAATCCAGACCAGCAACTCACCGTTTCCTCTGCCTCCTCTTCATAGTGACAGCGGGAACATCGTCGGCTCATATTGACCTTTTTATTCAAAGTTAGACTCGAGCTGCCACCGAGAGCAAAGCTATGGCGGGGGTCTGCGGAATATGTTGTTAATGTTCATGATGTTGGTCATATTATTTTCTCATTTATCAAAGGTCAAACGGATCTCAGCGAGGAAGCAAAAGTAATTTACCCAAATCAGTGCGCCCACCCTGGTGGGCTGGAACCCAGGTAAGTTTGAGGGGTCATGAGAAGCTTAATAAGATGAGACATTATGATAGTATAGAAACATTTCAGATGCACACATTCTAGTTTGCTTTTTTGGGACATTTTTTTCAAATCTATTCTAAAGCATTTTATTTATTTAATTGTAATTTTCTTTACTGTAAAGCACTGGTTATGTACTTTTCTAGGCTTTAGTGTAAAACTTGTCGCATCACACAAAAGATTCAAATAAAAAAGCTTTATTCCATCAGCACTGATTTTAGTATCAAACCCTCAACCGGAACCATCTGATCAGGCTGCTAATCCAAAGACATGACGGGGCCCCACAGAGAAAGGACCATAATGCTGAAGTGAAGCAGTTTCAATGCTAAATATTAGAATATGAGGCAATGTGAGCCACCATGATGAGATGATACTGATGCGTTATCTCATGCACTAGGCGTTTTCCATAAGATAGAATCACATATATACAAATTTGATACAAATATTGCTCATCATAACTTCAGAGAGCCGAACGATTGCACATGTATTATGAAAATGAAAAACAAGAATAACAGGAGAATGGGACCAAGACATTTTGTATCAACACCGTGTCGACTTTTAGTCACCACTATGTGTGTGGGCTTGTGTTTGCATTCCTATCTGGCCACATGAAGCATGCACACACACTCACACACACACACACACACACACACACACACACACACACACACACACTCACACACACACACACACACACACACACGTTTGGGTTGTCTGCCTCAGCTGCTGCATGTTACATAATGTTGCAGAGGGACAAGTCCCACAGTGATAGACGTGCAGTGGCTGAACTGAAGGTCATCTGCTGCTGATTTATGTTATTAAATAAGATGATCCTCTTTGTGGGCAAGTCATGAAGATATTTATGAATGACACGCCTCTCAGACCGGGAGCTTCATTCACCGGCTTCACTGACCCTCATATTGAAATGATTTCTCATATAAAGCTGCACTTCTCTTGAAGATGTATTGGAATGAGTAAAATACAAATACAATTACAAATACAATTTGTAAAAATATATAACTTCTTTTTTAAAAATCAAATAACAGACTAATCAAGCAAAATATTAATGTACATTGAATTTCAGATTTTATTCCATTTTATGTATTTTACTATTTTACTGATATTTTCCCGACCAAGGCAATATTTATTCAAGTTTACTCATTCAGCTATTATGTGAGGAAAATCTTTAGTTTTTCAGTTAATTTGGGGTCACTTGGGGACAGAGTCTTAATTATAGTCTTTTGAACCATTTATGAATGTCATACATTTTTTTATTAATGCAGCTTCGAGACATGACACACCCACACAATACATGTTTCCTGATTCAATATATAAATATATATATATATATATATATATATATATATATATATATATATATATATATATATATATATATATATATATATATATAAAAGCAGGTTCAAGTTCAGCCGTCATGTTCAGTGTCATATTCCATTGGGTTTAATTATGTAATTTGTTCTAAATGGCAAATAATTATTGTTTTAGTATATAAGTTATATTTAATAAATAACTAAATAAAATAATGAAGCCAGTTGCTGTCTGTGTCCCTCTCGGTTGAATTAAATATTGTTCTGAGAGCAAAAGAACAAAACCACAAATGATTTTGGTTTTGTATTTCCGTTGAATATAAAGACACAATGTTTAACTTGTTACTGCTTTATATTCAAAGGCAAACAGTTAGTTTGGGGATTTGTAATCTGTGTTACATAATTGTATTTGTCTTTCCTTGTAATGCTTGAGGGGAAACTTCTCAGGTGGTCAACAACGATTGTTTTTCAGAGTTAAGTAAAAAAAAAAAAATACCGTCTGGTTCTCTGGTCACCTATGAGTGCTGTTCCCATGGAAACAAGTTTTGGCCTTGACAAAAGCGGTCTGTACACACTGTATAGCCGTGCGTATTGGAGGGCTTAGAAAAGCACTATATAAAATGAAAGTAGTGTTATTATAGTGTGTATGGGTGAGAGTGTGACTGATGCTCACAGCATGCAAACTCCTCTGTAATAACACAAGTGCTTATTGAAAGCTGAACGGGAAAGCGGACCTAAATAAACAGTTACTCATTTAAAGTGTGTGTTTGTGTGTGTTTGTGTGTGTGAGTGAGCATGTGAGTGGGTGCGTGTGTTCCAATATAAAAATAATGATTGCTTTAACCTTGAGCAATCCACTGCAATTAACGAAACCATGAAAAGTGTTGGATATTTACAGGATTCATGATTATCCTCCAGGGATTTTCAAATGAGTCTTTGAAGCCAATCACTGACATCAGAAGAGTCATCTTTAACGGACTCAGTTTCTAATCTTTTCCAATTTTTTCCTGCCCTTTTGTCAACATCTTCCGTGTTGTTTTTATCTCTCTGCAAAAAATCCTGTCACCTTTGCTGATAGAAAATGATATTGTAAAACCGAGATATTATCAAGCAAGTTTGACAATAATAATAATAATGTATTTCATTTATACAGTACTTTTCATAGTCCTCAAAGTCACTTGTCAAACCGGTGTATACTCATGATCACCATAGTACCAGTTGCTCTTGTTCATTTCTGCCGGTTTATTCAAAAGTTGAACGGCGTGAACATGTCTCTCTCTCACTGGCTCCTCTACAATCATAACAGATGAAGGGCACTTGTTCCACCAAAGAGTTAATATTAGCTACCCGGTCAACCATGACTGCTCCATTACTTCTATACCAATACCTTTGACAGAGGTCAGAGCAGCAACACTTCCAGTGCAACTGGAAGCTAAGTCTACCTGTGTCTTTGTTTTGCAGTAGCAGCGATAAGTGCAGCCGGGCATTCATTAAGCCTCGGTGTTCGATTGAGACCGCAATCACACAATGACGCCGACACTTGAAGACAAAATGAAGAGCCCTGAGGAGGAGGAGGCATCCTATAATAAGATTCTGCTCCTCGCTGATCCATGGAAACCATGCCGACGGTCCCGTGCAACAGTCAAAGGTCAGATGGAAAGTAGAAAATCATTAGGACGTGATCAATACCGACCCGATCAATAGATCAGAGAGTAGCTATTTCATGACGCAAATCTGAGGCACGGGTTTTAGTGTTGGGCCGAATCTGAGAAGTCAAGGACAAGACTTTTCGGATATGCGTTACAGATTTCTTAACATCGTCATTTCAATTATAGGCTGTGTGTTGTTTTCTGTATAATATTGCTAAATACATCTAACCGCGTTCCCAATGGAGATGCTTTAAAATATTAGACAGCCTTTTTCCAATCGACTAATCATAGCAAACCATAACCTTTTAGGAACACCGAGGCCTTGGTAGAGGTTGTTCTTCCAAACCAACTTCCACATGTATGCAATTTCAGGCAAGAAAGTAAAACTATTGTTTTCTTTATGCACTGGTCAATTTTGAGTTGTTTGGCCATTTGCTTGCATAAGATTATGACTTATTTCACACTAGTGGAACCGAAAGATTCCAAAATACGCATTCAAGTGTTTTTAAATGTTCATTTATTTTACAACTTTGGCTATTTGTGTTTGTAGATTTCTCCTAAATTCACCAAAAGTCATCAGTAGATAATGTCTCATTTGCATATTTGAAGAAAAATAAACATTCAAAATAGATGCAATACAAATAATGACCGTCTTAATGCAAGTATTTAACTGTGGCTGTTTTATGGAGCCAAGTTATTTTGTGTATTCTTTTCACCGATGAGAGTGTTTTTCTCACACTGAACCAGAAATGTCAGTAGCACATACACACGTGCCAATTTCATTCCTATCTACATTCTCAAGGTTTCTATTCAGAGGTTTGTCCATATTTCATTTATACACACCTTTGTAAAACATTGAATTCTTAAAAACATGGTGAAAAGACGTTTTTGTTTTGGGCTGAAGAGTTTCTTAAAATCCCACAACCTTGAACTTTGTCATGTTAACAAACTTTAAACAAGTATTCTTTTTAAATTTCCTTTGTCCAATGTTTAGATTTCTGTTTAGGATATTAGTGAAAAATAACACATTAGTCAATGCTCAATTTGCATATTTAACCAAGATTTCTGATAACTTGCAATACAAACAAATGGTTTAATGCAAGAACGCAAGTAAACTGTGGAAGTTTCATGCTAAATATGTGTTAAAATGTGCTCCCTATTCATCTGCACTGTGTGGGACAATGTCGCCAACATTTATATTTCTATTATTTATGCATATTTTCTAGACTCACAGGACCCAAATGAAAGTGTAAGAAGGCTAACGCACACGTTTGCATACTTAGAGTGGCTGCTGAAGCTGAGGTGCTGTTTGGAAGCAGGCTGTGGGATGGAGTGGTACGGCTACGCTGCTCTGGGCGTTTCCATGGCCATCCTTAGCTTTCTGATGGACCTCACTGTGGCGAAGCTGCTGCGAGGTATCGACACGTCGATTGTACAATACCATCTGAGCGAGCAAAGGACCGGAGATGAATGTTTCGCTTTGCCTCCACATGTAGCTCACCAGTGGCTGTATACAAAGCTGCAGGGCAACAGTCTGCTGCAGTTCTTCTGCTGGACTCTTTACCCAGCATGCCTCTGTGCCGTCGCATCATCGTTCTCCCACAACATCTGTCCCTTCTCCACAGGTCTGTAACAGCGGCAGTTCAAGCTCAAGCGCTAGTTTCAAGTATTCTTCAATCAACATGATGATTTAGTATATTACACATTTGGAGTAAAATAAACGATGAAATATGTGTTTTTATTACTGAAATACTTTCTGAAGAAGTTTATATTAGGCACACAGACACGTTACGGACACAAGGCAGACGTTTTTACTCAAAAGTAAACATTTTTATTGAAATAATTCAAGTAGGTAAGGACTGAAGCTGCCTGGGAGGAAAATTATAAATTATTAATAACTAAATGAAATTGACTGAAAAAGGGAATATAAATATTTCAATTTACGCCTTTTATAGCCTGCCTATTCACCACAAGAAGAATAGTGCAATGTATGTTATTTGCATCCATAAGGTGTAGAGAACTCACAGCGGGGGCCTTGCTTCCCAACAACTCAACATCGCTTCACTGAAAGAAAAGATAAATGGTCTCGCTCAAGAACACATCGACATGGGCTAGCGGATGGAGAATCGAACCGGCGATCCTCTGATTGAAGAGCGGCGCTGCTCACCACTGAGCCACAGTCGAATAGGCCCAAACAAAAATAATCAAATACAACATTTTGTGAACTTACAGCATTTTGTGGAGGCGATATAGGGGTCAAAAAGAGTAGGCACAGGCCAACAGTGCTTTATATAGTCTGGCCCTAATTAGCGGACTGGTTGGGGGAGGAGTCAGGCCCGGGGCTGCGTTCGCCATCACTACACATTATATTTCATTCACTTGAACTCATGAGGCTCGTAGCACACGATATGGCAGCATCAAGTGGGGGTTCTTGAAAAAAGTTGAGAACAGAGGCGCGTATCCTTTTTTCCGTTTAGAGACATCTTTCCTTTTCCATCTACAGAAAATGGATTTGATAAAAAAGTCAAGTGGGATATTATCTTTGAAATTCAGCGAGGGGTAGAGGGAGAAGTACAGTATGAAAAGTCAACCGTGATCGTATCTGTCTCACGGAAAATATTTAAAGCACGATGTATTTCTAGGAAGAAGGGATCTCTCTGCTTGTTCATAGGGTATGCAGTGCAGGAGACTCGGTGCGATTAAATATGAATGACGCAGAAGGCATAAATCGACCTTTAAGAGACGACCTCAGTCTGTCTCCACTTTTTCTGCTTGAGGCAGTACACTTAGACTAATCCGAAAAGGGCAAATGTGCTTGATTTATTTGACTAAGATCCCTGGAGAAGCAACTTTAAAACATGACAACATAACTTTACGAATCACAAACTAAAGTGTGCTTCATTTTCTTTTCTCGCCACCCTCTCAAAACTGTTTAAATATTATAAAATCATTCCTGTGCAGTCATTTGGAATAGCTTCACCTTTTGATTGCTTTGGAACGTCTGAGTCTTTCAAATAACTACTATCCTGTCCCTTCATTTCTCTGCAGGCTCGGGGATACCTGAGGTGAGAACCATGCTGGCCGGCATCGAAATGCCTCATTACTTGTCTCTCACTAATATGTTTTCCAAGTTCCTGGGCCTTATCTGTACACTGGCAGCCGGCAGCACTATCTTCCTGGGCAAAGTGGTGAGAGACGTCTCAGTATACCTGTTTGTCTTATAAAGCATCCATTTCAAGTTGTATATCGTGAGTTATGGACACAGTTCCTCTATATTTGTCTCTTCACATAAGGGTCCGTTTGTGCATCTTTCCACCATGGTTGGAGCCTACCTGAGCAACCTGTGCAATCTTATACAAGCTAATAAGAAGGTAGACCGTAGAAAGTCATTCAGAAATGGGTTTACTCACTTTTCCTGGTCGAAACCAAAACAGAGCTAACAGACGAGTGACTAAGACACAGATTAGACTTGTTGCCGTACAGCGCGGCTCTGAATCAATGCTAATGCTGAGTGTGAAAGTTCACTCTTAACTTTGACCAAATCCTCTTGACTCAAAGTCTATTCACGAACTGAACGGTCTCCATCGGCTGAGGAAGACCATGACAGTTTAAAAAAGCCAGTAATTACACTCAGGGCTTACAAACCAAACACAAGTTATCAGGGTAAAATATTGCAAGCTGATTCTTTGCCTAGGCAAAAAATATTTGATTTCACGTGTGCAACATGACAATCAAAGATTGGCAGTGAAGGAACACTGTCGACGACTGTCTTTTAAAAAAAATTCAAAATGACAATGTTGTTTAGTGTATTAGTGTATACTGGATGTGTAAATAAGCCATTATTAGTTTTCAAAAATCCAACATTATAAAAGAAAAAGGAGATTTAAAATGCACTCATGATGGCCTTGTTCTACTTTATGAACATGTTTCACAACATGACAAGGAAGGTATAGCCCTATGATATAAGTAAATGTAGTTAATCCCCCCTCCCCTACCCTCCCAACAAACACACCATTTTTTTGGGATTAAAATCAAAATGAATGTTATTGTTACTTCTGAAAAGAGGCAGCGCATTACAGCATCTTTCTCTCTGTAGGAACAAGCTGTTGGAGAAATGCACGTTGTAGCTGCTGCAGTCGGAGTCGCCAGCTGCTTCGGCGCGCCCATCAGTGGTGAGGGAGCCTGCACGGGTTCAACATGAGGAATCATATTATATCTGTCCTGGTCAAAGCACAAAACCACATGCAGTTTTTTCAAAGAGACACTTTGTATTTTAAAAGTGTTTCTACGTAGTAATAATCATGATATATTTTATTTGCATAGCTCTTTAAGAGGTGCAGGCACTTTACATGGTAAGAGATGACAGAACAGTGAGAAACAAAACCAGTGCTTCACATTAAAAAAAGAAATAATACTAGTATAAAAAATATCCACAAACCCGTCATTGATGAAGGTCACATGTGTCTCATTGTTGGATATCTTCGTTTCTTCAAAAACCAGCTCCTTTTTCATTAACCTAAAAACGTCATTCATAAAATGTTTCATTTTATTGATCAGCTTTAAAGTCACCATCATCTCATCCATTTGTATAAATAATGTATATATTTAATCAGAGAGATGGGAACATAGGACATTTATTCAATTGTTTATTTTTATTTAATGTATTTTTTGGGGAAACCTGAACACCAGTAGAAAAGCCAACGTGATTAGGACTAATTGGAGACAAGTCGACATGATTGAAGGACGACCGAGCCAGAGTAATTGGAGATGATAATGTAGAGCGTCCAATTAGCCTCAAGGGAATATATTTGTATTCTGTGGGAGGAAACGGGAGCGGACCAAGGAGAATATTCAAACTCCACACAGAGAGAAGGGTGGAGGTGTCAAATTGTTTATCTACAGGAACCCTTTTGGCCAGTGATGAAGCCATTGAAGCCGAATCAGATAACCGATCCGTTCTCTACACTCGATTGCAGAGGGATTGGGGTGAAAGTTCTCTATAACTTCTTCGCTATGAGCGACTTTTTTTTACATTCCCGATACATTGTCATGAAAAAATATAAATTGGAGCTGCTTTGAAAAAACAATAGCAATTTATAGCATAACAAGCTCAGGTTAATTGGACTCTAAATTGCCTAAATTCACCCATTGACGGCTGGGATCGGCCCCAGCGCCCCGCGACCCTATAAGTGGTTCGTATAATGGACGGATGGATGAGCATAACAATATTTGTCAGTAAAAAAGACTGTAAAACTTTCATAGTGTAAAATCTATTTAAAATAATTGAATTGACACCACATCAGTAAAAGTTGTCGAAAAAAGCAAACATGATAATAATAATTTTCCATCTGGTAGTTTGTCTTTTTTTTAGACAAGATAAGTAGTGCCTTTTGGATACTTTATACTGTAATAGGCATTCCACACACAAGGAGAGTGTGTGTGTGTGTGTGTGTGTGTGTGTGTGTGTGTGTTTGTGTGTTAATACAGCTCCCCCTGACATTTCCCACTAGCTTCACACATTTGCTCTTTCCTTTTATCCTCATGACGATGTCTGTGTGTTCAGTATTTTCTCTCACCTCTTCCTCCTTTAATCAAATGTCCCCCTAATGCTTTGAATCTCTAAGCTCACTGTTTATTCCAAGAGCTCGTCTGGACTCAGCAGCTGAGCTTTTGAACTCATTCGTGCTCACATGGCAAGATTCATTTTAAGGTTATTATGATAACCAACTAATCATTAGAGAGTAACACTTTGAATGCACATTTCTTACATTTCCTTTGTACATGATTTTTTTTTTTACTACACATACAGGAGGATTTCTTTTTTTTTTAACTTGGCTGAAAATAATTACTGCTGTTTTTGTTACTGTCTGTAGTGACTTTTTTCACACTCCTCTGCTCCTGTAGGTGTGTTGTTCAGCGTGGAAGTAATGTGTTCTCACTTTGCCCTGAGGCATTACTGTCCGTGTTTCTTGTCAGCCGCCTGTGGGGCGATGACGTTCCGCCTGTTCCCCGTGTGGAGTGGAGATGGAGGTAATGGAGGCCCTGATTCGGCCCTTACGGATTAGTGCGAGCGGCTGCAGCTGGAAAATGAAATCCGTGGTTTTGGAATGTCCACATACGTTTGGCTTCATGGCAAATGAGCTGAAATGAACCCAAACGATTTGTAATGAGGCAAAAGTAATGTTTTAGTGTGAATATGTTTGGTAATACACATAGCCATAATAAAACACTACATTTTTTAAATTAAGTTTGGTGTAAAGGGCCAGTGCACAGGATAAGATAGCAAACCCTCACCTGAAACTAAGAAGTGTTGCGTTTTCGTTACGTAGGGAACGGATCCACTTCCATGTTACGCCGCCATGTTTCTACAAGAACAGACAATCCAAAGACTGACTCGAGCCTTTTGTTAGGTTTTTTTTTACGTTAACTGAAGGCCACCATAGTTCTCCAAAGTGCTTGAAAGGGGAAAGGTGAGCGGAGGAGGATTCAGTCGTTTGCAATCTGCTACCTCACCATAAGATGCCACTAAATCCTACACACTAGCCCTTTAAATATTCTTCTCCCACGGGAGAATGTTCCATTTAAAGGCCAACTAACACTCATTTTAAAGTAAATGTAAAACTTTTGTTCATTTTAGCTTGTTAGCGATGTTGAAGGACATCTAATCGTCATGACAATAACAAGGAGCGTCAGCTTTTAAAAATGAGGAGAAACATTTCTGCTGACAGACGACAAATTTCAATAAAATCTCAGCGCAATAAAGAGGGAAGATTAGATTCTGAGAGGCCGTGGGAGAAATAAGAGGGATGACTTCAATTTGTTTCGTGTCCACAGAGACTCCTCAGGCGTTGTTCAAAACTAATTTCCCCTCTGCTTTACCTTTCTACCCACTGGAGATTCTTCTGTTTGCCTTCTTGGGGTGAGTGTGTTTTTGATCACCTGCTTAGTTAAACAAGTCCTCTACCTGTCTGAGTCCCACAAATAAAAAAACTGACATTTTGGTATTCATATTCACAGTCACAATGACAAGTCTTCGTTCCATTCTAATCAGCATTCAGAGGTTTTCTTTTTTTTTCAAGTCAATCATTTCCTGGTCTCCCCCTTCTCATCATCACTTTCCCAAGAATAATGACTTCCGACAGCCGACTGATGCAGAGGGTTGAAATAAGCCTCCTGTCTCCCACTGTGGACTGAGTGGGCTTTCTGTCTGCAAACAGGCTGCTGTGTGGCGCCGTGAGCCGCTGCTACCTCCTCTGCCATCGCCGGGTCCTGCAGTTCACCAAAACAAACACCGTTGTCGTCAACATGCTGACGACTCAGTGAGAGATCTTTGCGATGTGAAAGCCAGATAGGGATTCAGTGATGAGTCACCTGCGGTGGGAGATTTTGGGTTTAGTTTAAGCAGATCAACGGGCCAATGTCTCAGAAATCTGGTGTGTTTCTTACTGTATTACAAGTCTGAATACATTTTTTTAATGTTTTTTTTTATAAAACCCTTTTTCATATTTAATCCAGATTTAGAGTAAAACATTGTAAACTTTTCAAAGCATAGATATGCAAAGCACCGCAGCTGGTTCAGTGCTGATGTTTATTCCGATGAAGTCACAGAGAGCGTTCAGCCCATTGAAACGCAATTCAATTTCAATAGGAATCACCCAAATGAAAGAAACATTATTACAATGATGCCTATGTGAATAAATCTCTGCAGGAAGGGTCTATACTCTGGCATGGTGGCCCTCTTCCTGGCATGTCTGACATTTCCTCCCTCTGCTGGCCAATATTTTGCTTCCAAGGTAGGAATGAACACAATTAAAGACACGGTTCATTAAGGGGTTTTATAAACACATAGTTGATCATCTCAAGTGATGACATGATGATATAGGAAATGTTAGGTTTTTCTCAACCAATCATTTACAAAATCTTCATTACTAATGTAGATACAGATTTATCAAAAAACATAACCAAACATTTAAAGGATAAGGCTGTAATTATACATGTTTTTTCTATATTGTTGTTATTGATAAAAAAAAAAACTGCATGAATAAGATACACATTTTGTGACTCAGTTGTTGTGAAGAAAGTGTAAAAAGCACTCAATAATGAGCCACACTGTTGCATGAACACTTACAGTTTATATTGATCCAATCCTTCATACACCTTCCTGCTGTTGTAAATACTCAATGCAACAACAAACAGACGAAAACTGTCACCGACAAATGCCCATTTACTTCTGTTTGAGTGACTAAAATGAATGGATAAACACAGTCCCTGAAAAGAATGGAGGAAAACGATGAGAGAATAATTGTAACCATTTAAGAAGAAGCTATTAAAGTCCCTCGACGAGGAGCCGGAAGGTGCGAGAAAACCACCCAGTTGAGTCGCAATCACATGAACAAATGGGAATAGGGACGAGTGCCACCGACAGTGTAGGGAAGTCACACAGTACTGAGAGACGGGTTGTTAAATAAAAGTGTATTTTCATTTGACGGTAAGAAAAACAATAGAATACCGCGAGCCTCGGCCTCTATTGTTTACCCTTTGTTTCGTTGTTCTCTGTCCTCTGAATGGCCGACATCTGGTTCACAGCTTACCATGAAGCAGCTCTTGACCTCCTTGCTGGATAGCAGGCCGTGGAGCTCTCAATCCCACAATGCCTCTGTCCAGCTGGGGCCCGAGCCTTTGTTGGACTGGGGCTCATCGGGGAGCCCGCTCCTTTCTCTGGCTGTCTTTCTGCTCATGAAGGTACAAGCAATTGGAAAAAGACAATTAAGGAGTCTTTTTATAGATCGGTCCACCTGCACTGATAACCAACAAAGCCCTCACTCCTCCGGTTGCCTTTGGGTCACCGTGAGCCCATAATTCACATACAGTAATTGACATTTTCACTGTAGCGAGCGAAAGACTGCGTACCCTTTCGGACTGAAACGCCTTCTGATATCTGATGCTCGGCCATAGAAACACTGCAGATGGATTTTGTGATTTTAAACTCAGCATGCCAGACAAGTAATGGAAGAGGAGACGGTATTGATCAAAAACCCCATCAACCACGGCACATATCTAATATGCTCATTTGCACCCCAAGCGGATAGAAGCCTTACTTACTGTTGCAGAAGAGATATTAAGATAATATTTATTGTGGACATTTCACGTAAATCCATTATTACCAGATGTAATCTGTTTATTTTTTGCCAAATTAAGTCGTGAGCTTGAGTCGCGGGCTTGACATGACTCATGCTGTGCTCGTGGAGCTGCTCTGTCTGTTCAGATGTCTGAGGAGAGACGTGACAGGTTGTGTTTCTGTTGTTTGTCCTGAGATGTGGATGTCGGTCGTCGCCTGCACACTGCCTCTGCCAGCTGGATACTTCATGCCAGTGTTTGTCTACGGTGAGTAGACAAACTCTCACCTCTCACCTCCAGTGAAAGCTGTTCTGTTGTCTGTAAGCCTGAAGAAAAAAAAATCGGTGTTCTTCTTCTCCTTCTATTTCTGTTCTCAAGGGGCAGCTTTGGGCCGTTTGATTGGAGAAGGAGCAGCTTATGTGTCTTCCACTGGATTGACTTCAGGCCAGCAGTGGGCTTCTATAAATCCGGGAGGTTATGCACTTGCCGGTAGAAGACATCGATCACTCGTTGTTTGCGGTTGATATGGCAATGACATGACCAGTATATCTACAGTGTCTTCCATCCACTTATTGTAAATGTTGTCCTACTAACCACTGTACGTTTTTGTGAGCCACTTCTTATGTTTTCACCAAATCTGCCAAGAGCTAATATGTTAGGCCAATATCTGTGAATTGCGTGTATTCAGTGTTTCTTACCAGGGTGTAAGAACCCTATGAAACAATATTATGTTGAATCAAATGTAAATGTGTGCTATCGTGTTAAAACACTTCGCCCCTGAAGTGTACTAAAATTACACTTCTTGGTTATTTTTCGATCTAAGGTGGCGAAGACACACACTTTTTTGGTGGACGTACATTGACATTACATTGCAGAGTCGTCCCTGTCATCGCTCCCTCCAGGAAATACACAACACCTTAGTTCTTCTGTTACTGATGAAAGTATTCATCTTACGTGTGCCTCAACCACCGTTGGACTGTTTAAATACATTTCAACATCCACAAAACAAGTTGTGGCAGTTAAAGTTGTCTCATTTTGTCACGTAGACACAAAATATGGGAAACAGGGTCAATGTTGAAAATCGGCCTTGAAGAAGTATCTTAATGTGGTTTCCGCCTCTGTAGGTGCAGCCGCCTTCTCCGGGGCTGTGACACACACCTTGTCCCCAGCGCTCCTGGCTTTGGAGTTAACGGGTCAGTTCAGCCACGCTGTGCCCATCCTCCTCGCCACTCTGCTGGCCAATGCCCTGGCTCGCTCTGGGCAGAGCCCATCTTTCTATGACGCAATCTCAATCAGCAAGAAGCTCCCACATCTGCCCTCTCTGATGAAGGCGTGCCCTCAGTAAGTACTTTCTAACACGGGTAGGGCAAGCACCCGTCCCACAAGAGCTCCAGGTTCAAAACTGTGTTGATCGAGCTTAGAATGAACTCCCCAAGAACTCAAGTGAGCAGGCTTCCCTTTTTAACATTTTTTTTAATTGTTTTTATTCAGATAAATCATTTTTTTTGTGTGCGCTAAAAGAATTCTGAAGCGTGATCACCTTAGCATGATATTATGAATTCATTAGTTCAAGAATAAAGTTGAACAATACTTTATACATTACCAATTTGTCTCACTAATAGTCATAACATTGCAACTTAATTCTCTATCTTTTTACATTTTTTAATTTTTTATTTAGATAAATTATTTTTTGTGCAAGCTAAGCTAGACTTCTGAAAGAGTCCCGGGTTCTTACACCTTAGCGTGAAGCACTCAAATACCCAAGCGAGAACACCTCTGTGTGTGTGGAGAGCACTGTGTTAGATTACATTTCTTAGATATTTACATTTTATTTTTGAAAAATGCCAATTTGAAAAATAAATATACACTTTTTTTTCTTTTCCTTTCAAAACCGATACATGGTTGCTCCGTTGAGGAGAAAAAAATTGTCATAAAAGGTCATAACATTTTTTGATTTATATTATAATTTATTCACATGACATCATACCTTCTCGGCGGCAGCACTTAGCAGCCTCACTGAGGTTTTTCCCCCCACACTTGTCTGTCGCGCAGACTGGATTTTTCGCCTCTAATAACACGATGAGATGGAAATAAAGTCGTCATCACCCACAGCTCCTTCTGGACAGCATTCAGGCTGAGACGGCTGCAAGTATTCCTCTGACAAACTCACCAGTGTGTGACGCGATTTCTCTCTTCTTGCAGCCTTTCCTCAACACCAGTCGGACAGGTTTTGGGAGCGAGATTAGTGCAGCTCCAGCAAGCAGCTGGGCCAGTGGAGGTTCAGCATGCTGTCAACACCGATACTGACGCACACATCCCTGTGGTGGACTCGCATGGTGCGCAGACTACGATGTTGAGATTTACATTGTTTTACCCCTGTCTTCATGCCAAGGAAATCTTATTTTGTCTAAGACTTCCCGCACCAAAAATGAAATGAACCCTAAATATAAGTGACAACATGGAACATTGGCACACGTCAGATACATGCTGAATAAAGCCAGTCCCTGAAAAGAATGGAGGAAAATGATAAGAGAAATGATTGTAACCTTCTAAAAAGAAGCTGTTGAAGTCCCTACACCAAGTGCCGTCAAGTGTGAAAAAATCGCAATCACATTGATGAGTTTGAGCGTTTGCAACAGAGGACTCGCAGCCCACCGGAGCCGCACGCACTCTAAACTGGAGCACCGACTGTGGGAAAATGAAAATGATTTGCTCTCCTTTCTTGTGTTGAAGTGTCGCAGGTTATAGTGGGCTTTGTTCTCCGGTCGGAGCTGCTGATGTTCCTGCGTCACTGCAGGACTGAGGTAAAAGGCTGGATGGAGCATGAAGGGTGTACTGGCTGATGCCTCAAAGCTCAAGTCATGACACCCGGCATCCATTTTTAAAGCTTCATGGTGATATAAAAAAAAGACCAAACACTATGACCACATTCAGGGTAATACAACACGACTGTGTCTCCTACTTCAAATACACCTGAATGCTGCTGCACGACAAGCATGCATCTGTTAGTAAATGCATGCACATGCTCAATCATTCTGCCTTCTTGTGTTCAGACTCTGGAGAAACATCTGGATGAGGTCTGCCGCATTTACCCGACATCTGTCCTGTTATCGCCTCACAACACCATTCAGGAGGTAGGGAGACGCTTAGCAACGCTGCTCCACGCAGCTTCACGCGGCTGTGTTTGTTTGGGAACGTGGTCGTGTTTGTATCAGAGTTAATTCCAAGCCCAGTGCATCGGTAGCGTCTGAGGTGAGGAGCACTGACCAAGCTGCTGTATTTGAAGCATTGGGAGTGAGAACGCGTTGGCCATGCACCAATGAGCAGACGGGCAAGATTAGCAACCAGCTGGTGAACATCCACGAGCATCTAGCAGTGCAGAATAGTGGAGATGAAAAACAGAGCTAAAAGCCAGTGAACATTCCACTTAAATTCCCCTTGTGGCCAGAAGCATCATACTATTGCACATAAACGGCTGGTTATTGCCAGTTTAATGACTTAAGACTGGCTTCAGTCTTTTTAGCATAACTCGTGAATGTGAATTATCACATTTCTTAAAATGGTGATCAACTTTTTTTTAGGAACCAGTTACTTCTAATCCAGTTTGCCTTGTGTCCTCGCAGGCCCACAGTATCCTGAGTCTGGTTGGAGTTCAGACCTTGTTTGTCGCAGACAGGGGAAGACTGGTCGGGATCATCACATGGCCGCAGGTAACACGCGTGTGCGTGTTATGTGTGTATTCACACTCACTAACACTCTCATCATATAATACTCAACGTTTTACTCATGACACACACAGCTTAAGTTTGTTTGGTTCCTCTTTGGCTGTTTGTCTCGCACATCTGCACTTTGGAAACAAGAGCATGTCCTCGTGTGGAATAGTCATCGGGTGGAAAAGGCAAAATGGCGACTAATGAATTGTTAGCTGTTTCTTACATACCTCCTGATTTTGTTCTCTATTTTCTCATCTAGATGAAGAGAATATTAGAAGACTTCGCAAACCAAATCTAAGCAGCAACACACAGGAAATAATTTCATCGCTTTTTCTTTTTTAAGCGAACATGAATCCGTCTCTTTCTTGATTAGCAGTGGCACAAGTGATAATGATGACTCGTCCTCATTGCCCACAGTTAACAATGTTTGCATACAAACAAAACTGTTATGAGCTGGAGGCTCCTTAACATGTAATAGAGGTTACTGTCATGTCTTTTATTGTAATTAAAAATGTCCCCGCTGGGGGACTAATAGAGGTTTATTTCATCTTATCTTCGATGTTTCTATCTGGGTCCACCCATAATTACATGTGTAGATGAAAACAAAAGTCTATGAAACTGTTTGTTCACCAAATAACACAATGTCATTGTGCTTTTGAGAGTTTGAGTGTTTTTTCCTTCCACGCGGTCTTTGATTGCTATTTATTTCAATACACTATGAAAGTCACCTTGCAGACCATTGAAAAGTCACTGGGATCGGTAAACCATCACAAATCTACCACACCCATATTTCATGATTGACACCCTAACTAATATTGTCAAACAAAGTTATCAGCTCCACAGCCACCTGATAGCAGCACCAATAGTCACCTGAATGAAAAAACACATGCCATCAGACTAATGTATTGTGATTCTTCTCATTGTGGCTTGAAGGTGAAAATACTCGGTGATTTATCAGCAATATGACAAGAATTGGCTTAGTACCGAGGTTCATGCTCAGTTTAATTAAATCAAGATTGTAGTCCAAATTACTGTTTGTGCTTTTCTGTTGTGATAATTAAAACTCAGGAAAAATGTAATACAATCACACATCAAATCCGATAAACACGTTTTACCAAACAAATAACTTGTAATCTAAGATGAAATCTGCCAAAAGAAAACATAAGGGGAAAATGAGGCAATAAATAAGGTAAGATATGCCAGATGAAGCTGAGTATCCACATAGTTTGATTTGTCTAAAAGTATTCATGACAAATTCTGTCCATTGGTGAAAAGTAAATGTCTGCCGTCATATGATTATTCATTGGAGGCATGATTTTGATAGCTTTGACCTTCATTTTGATCGGTTATGATTAAATTGCTCACTGCAGTAATAATTGAGACTTCAACTGTAATTATTCAACTGGATACTCACTTCAAGGGGGATCAAGAGGGATTATTAACCAAAGACATGACTAAATGTGTGCAATGTGTTGTCTAAGAACATTTCAACTAAAAAGGAAAATTATTTCCTAAAAATCTACTCGTAACAGGACTGCTGTTCCCGGTTGATTCCAGACTGAGAGTTCAGCCACTATATTGATTTGAATAAAACAATGATTCTGTCTGTACAACCCATTTAAACTTGCAGAAAAGTGTCCAATTTGATACCGTCAACTGCGACAGGTGTTGTTCCACTGTACAACAACCTCGGCCTCAAATCATTTGACCGTTCTACTTAAAGGGTTTCGCTTCCTGATGGATGTGATCGCCTTTTGTTCTGTCATTGCTGGGGACTGAGAGGACAAACAGCTTCATTATGTGTAAACCCGTGCTGGGAAGAGACACCATGACAAGTAACACTGACACCTCCAGTCTCCAATCAGCTCTCAAAACACACACTCACGCTGACATAGGTGAGGAAATACACACCGAACACACGCACAGGTTCTGTGTTTTTTCGACACTTCCTCCTGCACTCAGACAGAAAAGTGTGACTATTATAGCGGATCATAGTTGAGACCCAGATAATTGGGTGTACGCTTTCTTTCTTTACACCGGACGTCTTCTCCTCTCTGGGTTCAGCTGAGAAACCTCACAGAAGACACGTTGTCCATTTCTTTCATGTTATTTTTCTATACCGTGTTTTATTGTATGCTGAATAAAAAATTAAAATCAACAATGGAGCTATGTACATTCACAAAAGCACACGCCTCAACATGGGAGAAAATACAATTTGGAGTCTTTGTATGCGAGGACCAGGCATCTGAAACCTCCCAAGCCATTTGAGGGAAATTGCCTCTTGAGTCATCTCAAAAATGTCTGCCTTTATGTTTTGGATCAGCCACTCCAGGCGGATGGGACACAAGTCCTCTCAGTAGGGCTCGGTTTTCAGAGATTGCTATCAAGATTGCTGGCTCGCTTTCCTGTTAAGCCTAGTTGTAAAAAACGTCATCCTCGGAAAGTGAGCTGCTGTCTACGTGTCGGACAGCAGCCTCTGCAGTCACGGTGCTTCGGTCCTCGAGGGGACGACCTCGGTCCTGCTGGGCGGTGGACGTCGGGGAAATGGTGCGGACCACCGGCGGACAGACCAGGTTGGCGGCCCGGTTGTCACCATAAATCTGGGCGTGGATGCTGTACAGGTGCTGAGGCACGCTGACGCTTCCACCATCCAGCAGGAACTGGGACAAGAAGTGGCTTTGAGCAGCTGAGGAGGGGAAATAACAGTATTAGTTAAATGGTTGCGACTTAAAAAACACTGAAAAAAGGATTTGAACTATGCTAAACAGTGGCAGGTTTGAGAAATTTTAGAAATCTTTTACGCTAGTATATTCTAGGAATAGAAATGCACTGAATATTCAGAAAGATTAGGAGTAAAATTGTGTTTTTTAAACATTAATGCATGTTAGTTACCAACATGCAACCTATGAGTATAATATGTCCACTTTAAGTTCAAAGTAGGGGTGTAGGTGATTATAATATGGTCGTTATTTTTTATTATGGTGAAGCTTGATGACAACTCATGGTATGACCACAGTCAACAGGTGTCATCCTCTGGAGACCATGAATGTGTCTACACAATTTAATGGCAGTGCTTCAAAAGGAGAGAAACAGACTGTGTGACATCCCAGCAATGCCTTTAGTGAGATTAAAAACTGAATAAAAAAACATCTGCAGCGATGCACATCACGCTTATGATTTGTCCGCTCCCGTGGGCAAGAGCAAACTTGGTCTTGAAAAAGTGTTTCATATTGACATATAAAATGTTGTATAACATACCATATCATATGTATTCACATTCCGCATTATGTCCGTCAGTAGCATTGAAGAAAAGACTTTGAGATTATAATCAGCCAAATCCAGACTATTACAGCACGAAATGCCTCATTTTAATTTGTTTGGTTCTCTTGTTTCCACTGATACACTTTTTACACGACAAACCTTGTAAACTGGTGGAGGGCAGCTCTAAGCTGTCATTCAGGGACCATGCGTTCATGGAGGCCTCGGCCAGGGCAAACTGCTCCGCTACTCCTGTGAAACAAACACGTTTGATGTTCCTTTTCTCAGAAGTCGACTCCCCCCACCCCCCCGTTGTCACAAACAAAGAGAAATTGAATAAGCGCTCTAGATTTGAGTCACTGTCCTGGCACATCTGAAAGCATATTGATTTTTATCGACAAGCCAATCAAACAATGCCCACAGGGATGTAAGCGTCACTCCATCTCCGCCGACCTCAGCCTATTTTTTTTCTTGAATTGAATGCATTCGTCCGTCTCACCTGCAGCGAAGCGGGCTTCCTTGATTTCGTCCGTCATCTGGGAGTAGAATCGCTCGTCCTCATGCAGCTCGGCCCCCATGCCCCCCCAGCCTCCTCCGCCGCCTTTGCCCCAGGCCCCGCTGCTCCCCCTGGCCTCGCCGCCTCCGCCCCAACCTTTCCACTCAATCAGGTGAGCGACTCGGCCCTGCGCCATCGCTGTCGGCTTGGTGATGTGCTCCTTTATCGTGGCCACCAGACCTAAATAAGAGGAACAGAAGGAGGGCGGCATCATGATGAAGTGGATTAGATGTGTGATCGCAGAGGATATAAGGAGACACTTTGGGGGAAAGCTTAAGTGATAGGCGATGTGAAATGGTGTGCAGTAGGTGATGGAGGACAAAGAGTCACATTAAGGAACAAGAATATGAGAATGGGAAAACAAGACACATAGAGAGGAGTAAAAAAAACATCAATTGAAAAGATACTTTAGCATAATTCATACTTTGAGGGTGAACATTTTCTCATGTTTTGCATAACCTGCAGCGTGAAAGAGGCGTTTCTGCTGCTGCAGTCTAACGTAAAGCTCCGTTAAGGATGAAGAGGACAGTGTAACGGCAGCCAAGATGATTTTGGAGAAAATTGAACATTTTCTTGTTGTTTACCAGAAGCACTTCAACTGCACTCTAAGAAGCCCACAGGGAAAGAAAACCATAAAAATCCAAATGTAATTTGAATAACAATGACACAACACATACTGACTTTAAACACAACAAGGTGTTTAGTTAAACGTTCTAAGCTGTTTAAATTGTCTCACAGGTACAGAGACCAAGTCCTTTTGGTGCATACTGTATATCTCAAGGTTTGTGCACAGGACGAAAGTAAAGCTAATGTTGGCCTTGCGTGATTTGTATGATTTTGACTTCTGCGAGTGCAGTCAGTGTTGGTTCGCTGCAAACAGCCGACTATGCAGACGTCAGATGAAAGTTAGCTGGCGACAGATCGCGCCCACCTGCTTCTTTCCATTGACTTTTTATTCAGTCCCCTTTTGCCTCTCACACTCGCTTCAGGTTTTGCCAGAACACACCTTAATAATTTAACATTCAAGCTTTCTTTTTTCGTGAGAAATAGATCTCTTTGTTTTACAAGTTTCAAGTCTGAAGTAAGTCGAGCCCCAAATCCTCATTATCGTGACCAAGAAGCCAATCCTCACATTGTCAGCACTGTTGCTTTGACTGAATGGACTCATGTCAACCCTCAAGCAGTGTCTAATAGAGGTGCTGTGACCCAGCATCTCTATAGTAATATGTTATTCATAGCCTGTAGAACCACTCGGCTAAACTACAATGAAGCCATCATTTATTTTAATTACAAGAGACAAGGCTAGAAAGGTCTAGGGGGAATGAAGGGTTGAAGCGAACGTGACAGTACAGAATACCTTGGGCATATTGCAGATCAGGTAAATTAAACAGATATGAAAGGACAAAAAAGCAAAGGTTGAAAAGCCAAAAAGTGGAAAATAACATGGAGGGGGGAAAAATGAGAAAATTGGAAGAGAAAATAGGCAGAAATGAAAAGCACAGAAGAGAGAGAGGAGGACAGAGTAACACAATATTGAAACAGTTAATAAAATGAGGGAGCCAAGAGAGTTGGTATCCTGGGCTAAGTGAAACAGATAAAAAAAAACATCCCGACATGTTATTTATGTTTAAGCTCTCCTCTCTGTGTTCTGCTGTGCGCTGTGGCCGGCTGGGTTAGTGTCACATCTTCTAATGGAACATTAAATCTCTTAATTGACTAGAAATTAAGTGGATTTGTTTTTGCGGTTCGCACGTGAGAATAATTATTGGATTTTTGAATGCTGGAAGCTATAACAAAACAAAAACATTGCATGATGGTAGCATCAAGCTTAAACCGACATTAACTGTTTTTGGCCACTTTGGGGCGGCAGAAACCTGATGTTAACAACATTGATATATCAGAAAGATGATGGGGTGGTTAATATTGAATTTACACAACCGGCTGACACGGACCCGGTGCTGGGCAGGTACAGTCATCGCAGCTTTTTGATGAAAACATGCACCTACTGTGTCTGGAACGTGAGGCTGAGCCAAAGTAAAAATGTGGGCAGTAAAACCAAACAAAGGGCTGAAAGAGATCAAATCTGAGAGTACAAATTCTCCGTGGTCTTGTTTCTAGGAGCGAGTAAAAATATTTATTGTGGGGGTTCAATAGAAAACAAGTACTTTCTGTTATTTAACAGGAGCTGGTACTCCTCACTGTGTCGCACACGTTTTGTTTTATCAAATTAAACCAATCAGGATTCAATATTTTTGAGATGACGTTTTAATGGAAGAGGCTGGATCAACAATACTGACAGACAATTAATGTAGGGGACTCATGAATAATATCAGAAACGTGTCACGGGTACGGAGCTCCGAAAAACCAAAGCAAATCAGTATCATAGTGTGTTATAGACATGTGAAGCGAAAGCTTGGTCCACTGTTAAACTTTTTTCGTGTGCATTAAAGACAGTTTAATTGTAAGAAAATCAGATCCCAAAGGTGATTACTGTACGCTGACATTTTTAAGACGACATGCTTGTCAACCCACTCAGTCTTAGTTTTACAACAAAGGGTTACAGTTTATAATGTAACCAGAATCCGTTCAGATTAGGCCCCTTTACAAAAATAGACACATATCGCAGTGAGGCGTCGCTCCCTGCTGTTGTGAGGAAACAAAGGGGATGAACAAACATGGAGCGTAGGTGTTGCACTCATAGCTTTATTTACCAGCCAACGTGGGAATATGTCTGGAAAACAACATTTTATTCTTGAATGGGGTCAAATTGGTAAGCAGTGTAATTAGCCAGTTTGCAAGTAACTAGCGTTGATTGTGGAAGACAGTTGTTTTAGACAAATGAAAATCAGTGCTGCAGATGACAAAAAAACATTAAAGGATGCTAATGTCAAAAGATACAGGTTAAGTCTCCGTTGGAGGAACTGCAGTTTTTGGCGCTGGTTGAGATTATTTGTATTTAAAAACAGAACTGGACACTCTTTACACACTCTGTACACAGCGTTAACATGACTAAACCAATGCCACAGTTTTGCATCTTCATGTGTACTGATATTGTGCAACAGAAGCAGCGTACAGCAACATTTCACTGCTTGGCAGCCTGCACCCTCAAGACAAACTTCAAACGTCATGTTTACTCTCACACAAGTGTTATTAGCTTGTTTGTTCAGTTCAACACAATTGAATTAGTGGAATTTAATGCTTTCATTTCAGTTTCTTGGTGCTGCCAGCAGGGCCTTTTAACCATTTGATTTTGATTAATTCACCTCAGCTCGATACATCGATCAAATAGCATCATACACAAAGAATAATAACGATTTGCAATAACACAATAAGGTCTGCATGATATTCTTCTAAATGCAATTTTATTTGTATAACAATAATAAAGTTTGCCTGCAGTGTGATCTGATTCCAGCAGGCTGTCAGCTGCACTTTGTGACTGCTCCACTCTGCAGAACATGCTTTTAAATGACAAGTGATTAAGTCTGAGTAAATGTCAAAAAGCCTTTTTCTTCTTCTTTTTTTTCTTTTATTGGACCGGTTCTGTCAATTCCAAAGCAGGTGTCCTCTCAGCTGTCTGCCTAAATGTCTGTATTTGCCTAACATATTCATGAGGTTTTCACTGGCTTCATAATTATACTGTCAGGGTAATAAAAGGGGCTTTCATTGGTAAAAGTTCAGCAAGGCATAACACATTAAGTCAGATAATTAACCTCCCGCAGAGGGAGGGAAGCAGTGGAGATGAGAAAGAGGGGATGAAAGAGAGTAGGAGGCACCAATGTGAAGAGAAGAGGAAGCCAGACTCAAAGGTGAAGTCAAAAAAAAGTTAATGGGTGAAGGAACCGTGTGTGTGCTTGTACCTGACTGTTTACTCGTGTCTGGATGGGTGCAGTACTTTGGCATTACAGCATGTGTGAGGGAGAAAAGATATGGAGGAAGAGGGAAACGACAACACCAGCCTACAAAGGTTACGGACGCAATGTCCCAGTTTGCTGTTTCCTCATGCCTGAGCTTTCATAATGAAATACAGCATGACCTGAACCTGTTTATGTGTGTGTGTGTGTGTGTGTGTGTGTGTGTGTGTGTGTGTGTGTGTGTGTGTGTGTGTGTGTGTGTGTGTGTGTGTGTCTCACCCATCAAAGAGGAGGTGGCCAGCTCGCCGATATCGTAGACGTTGCTCTTATCTGACACACTGCCGTTAGACGGATTCTGGCCATCCTGCACAATATGATGCACAGGAAGAGAGATGTCACATCCTTATCATTAAAAAGCTTGTTCTTCAATGGAAACTAAGAAAATAGCTATAATTATGCATTCAAGACATGGCATTTTGAATAACGAAGAGATCTGTTGTTTTTTTTCTCACATTGGAGCAATACATACAATTTACAAGGAACAATAAATAATGAAACAGCACACACATCCAAATGCACACATAATCACATTTATATACATCCTCCTCTCGCAGTCTTACATCCTATGTGTAATGTGATGACAATAACAGCTGGCGTTTGTTGAAATCCAAAAGGTGTTGGCATGTGCAAATGCATTTCCTTTTGTTTCTTTTTTTTTTAAAATCTAAAAGTAAAACCATCAAGCTTTTTTCCAAAGAGGTTAGCGAATGAAATGGAATTATAAGTAAGTTCATGTTTACACATTAGTGGATGGTTCCACTTTAAAGTGCTTAAACCATGCCAAATTAGGTTTTCCAGACGATAAAATTCAGCATGAAAGTTAATTGAATGTAAAATGAGAAAATTGGGGAAACCCAGCGGTCTCTTGGGCAAATTAAGGCCGTTTCTGTTTTTGCTTCGTTGCTTTGTTGCCAGATGTGTGGTCACTACAAAACCAAGGAGGTCTCAATCCTTCCATTAAAACTGCTTATTTCTTTACTTAAATTTTTTTTTAAAAGAATCCTTAATTAAAATGAACAGTTATTACTTAATATCAATAAAACTTTGAATGTAAGACACATTTTGGCAGGTTTAATTATTATATTTGTAATGCTTAAAATTGCAGCGCAATGAGAAGGTTAAAAAAAGGCTGGACGTAAAGTAATTCATCCAGTGCTCAAACTTTACAAACAAATCCTACTGTCATTTTTTTCAATGGCAGTAATACCTTTAAGTTTCTTTTTGCTAATGCCTGTTCAGTGAGCTAGCAAAATTAGCTACAGTTAGCTCGACGACAAACTGGTAAATATAAAACAATAACTCTGAAATTGTATGTCGTAAGTTAGTTTGTCTTTTTTCCACAAAGAATTGGAAACAAGTGACACACATTTGTTCCATTAGACATTAAACATGTGAAGGCTGTCGGCCTCCCGCTACATGAAGCAGGCCCTTTTCACAGCAGCCATTTTGACGTGTCTTAGCAGAGTAAACACAGGTGCTATTAATACAACTAATTATAGTCCCGTGATAATCAGTGCGTCACAGTCGTTCCAGTGAGCCAGCTTGAACAATACCATTGCCCTGGAAGAGGGCCATAATTAATATAATTAATTACACCTGTGTTTAGCCTGCAACAGGATGGTGAAGTGTCTGCTGTGAAAAGACCATTTTAGCCACATCACAGCAAAGTACAAGACAGAAGAGCAAAGAGACACATTTGAGCTACAGTAGCAAATCTAAATGTTTTTTCTTCCGATATTGAGAATTTGTAAAATGCCTTATTCATTTTAATAGCGGATGTTACTGTTTCAAATACACAACATGATTAATCAAGTCGGAAATTTCATATGGGAAGTGTGATCCCTGGTTAAGGAGCAGGCCGACATGTTATGTATGAAAGGGATATTAAAATGGAGCCGAACAGCTCTTATCTCACTGCGCAATAAACATGTCGTGGGCAGATAACCGACTAAACTACAAGATAAATTGGAGCCATGCTGTTTGCATTGAAAGAATTCCAATGTAAACATTGGATATTTGGCTCATTTCTTTTTCATTCAGACAGCAGAACTGGGGCGGCAAACACTTAAAACGTTGGTTCACCCAAATCAAAGGAAAAAAAAATAATCATCATTTAAATAACAAGCCCAATACAATTTAAAATTTACAGGAATTTGTTGCTTACAGCATTGAACTGTTTTTCGAGCAACATTTTGGTTCTCTCCTGATGGATGTTGAATTCTGCTGAACAGACATTGCAAAAGCCAATATTTGTTGCTTTCACTGAAAAGGCCAACGTCAGGTCAAAAACAACAAGGTAAAGGTGAGAGGCTGCTACTCACCTTGACAGAAGATGGCTGGACCTCCTCAGTCAGGTCCTGCCGTGCTTTCATGGGATGGTGGAGCTCTGCGGGGAGCCACACACACACACACACACACACACACACACACACACGTAGAGCATGAATCTAACACCAGTGTGTGTATATCTGTGTGTTTATCGGCAAAGGTGATGTGTCTGACCGCCAAAACCCAGTGACCCAAACAGCCACGGGCCATGTGAGCCCCAGCATCATTTATCTGAGCCTCTCTGCACCAGCACCCACTGTTTGCTTTTTAATTGGCGTGATGAGGTTCACATAAATGGCAAAAGGAAAGGAAGCGGTTTTGACTGTTCAGAGTGATGCAGAATTAACATCATTAGAATATCCAGTGGACACGTGGACACACGCACACATTTACAAACCCACCTGGGGCTTCCCCTGGGACGTGTTGTCAGGACAATTGTCTGTCTCCATGGATACGCAACAGCAGCACGAGGCGAGTGATAGCCTTTCCATTTACTTAAGTCACGATCCGGGATCTGGCCTCATCCAACACTATTAGCAGGTCACAAAATCAATCAAGATTCAAGAACCAACGGGCCGTAATCATGGGGTTGCATCCCACTCTCTCGCTCACACACACTCACTCACTCACAAACTCTCTCACACACACACACACACACACACACACACACACACACTCCTGCTGCTCTCTTAGTTGTCTGCCAGGAGCCTCACAGCTGCCGTCCCTCTTTCTTCCCAGCTTGAGTGCTGCCCTCCTCGCCCTGCAGCTTGTTAAGGACCCTTGTGAACAAAACCAGACTTCTTATCTCACAACATATTGTGAGACTCACAGATTCAGGCTGAAAATAAAGTGTGAGAATGTGACGTGATGTTAAATGTCGCCCGCTGATAAAACAACTAGGTTGTTGCTCGTGGGCATCACACATGCTGCTATCTCTACACCTTCAATTGCTCTTTTATTCTTGATCAGGTCTTTTGTTTTGACAGCACGTATTAGTGCTTGTGTTCTTCCTGAGAGAGGTCACCATTGTTTCACCCAGATCCCAAACACTGCCTGATTTCCACCTAAAGCTTCCTAAAGCTCCCTAAAGCTTCGTGCAGACAGCAAATATGAGAGAGAAAATTGCAACCCGAGTCACATCCTCAAGTCACGACAAAATTGGATATGAGCTCTTGGATGGAGCTGACACATCCTAAAGCCTCGCAGCCCTCTCATCAACCTCCTGCCCCCGGAGTCCAGTTTCTAAAGCAATATCCACAGATCCACTCGGATCAATAATAGCTGCAAAGAAGAGCAGACAAATTCCAGTTTTCGGATGCCGGCTTTCATTTGCGCCCTGCATGACTTTATATACATGCAAGCACTTCAGCCAGGTCAGAAATGTGGTTCAGCGGGTTGACTTCGCCTCAGGGATCTCTTTCATTTCCCCTGCCATTGTCTGTATTCTCACCCACATAGCGATCCCTCGAAAGCGTGATGAAACTTTCTGAAACCGTCAACAATTCCTGCGGGTTGAGTCAAGCCTCAAAGCAACACGCGGACTTGGACACGCAAACAGGTGGAATCGGGCACTGACCTTTGTGACCTTTGCAGAGGCAGGCACCCATGGTGTCAGGACGGCCGGCAGGTTATCTGATCGCCATGGTGCCTTGAGGGTGAGGAGGATGAGGCGCGGGTGAAAGGGAGGGAGCAGGGGAAGGAAAAAAGAGGTATGAGCCAGCGCAGGAGCAGAGGGGAGCGAGGAAGTGAGGAAAGTGCGAGTGGGTATCAAATGAGCTGCACCCTGATGCATTGGCTGACTTCTCTGTATAGGAAGAGAGAGGTGAGGGAGCGACAGACAAGATGTGGGGAGGGGAGAGAGAGAGAGAGAAAGAGAGAGAGAGGGAGAGAGGGAGAGAGAGGGAGAGAGACGGAGGGAGACAGAGGGAGGGAAAAAGAGGGAGTAAGAGAGGAGAGAGAGAGAGAGAGAGAGAGAGAGAGAGAGAGAGAGAGAGAGGAAAGTGGGGAGAAAGCATGAATGCCTGTTTGCTGACGATTTTGAAACTCCTCCTCTCCATCCTATGGAGGAGACTGTCAGAGCAAAGCTGTATGATAAATATTTTAGAGCTATTTTGAGATGAGAAACAATTCAGCACCTTGAATTAAAGTACCTAATAATGTCTGCTTGCTGCTTCAAATGTAACAAGACTGTTTTTGAAGCCTGACATGAAAGATTATAGAAACTGGCTCCCTTAAAATCAATATCTAATCAAAGGCCTGGCACTTTATGGCAACAAATGGTATTGGAAGTAGAAACACAAGCATGCCACATAGAGTAATAGATAATCTACCACCGCGGTCACAGTAATGGAGAAATGTGTCTTTCCTCTATTGAAGAGATCTGATTATTGCTGTTTGTGGTTATTAGGACGCTTCTGCTCCATGAACTCTGAGATGAATGTTGACTTTACAGTTTTCACAGATTAAAGTTTAATAAAATAAAATAAAAAAAAGACATATAGACTCTATGGCACACATTCACACCTTTAAATACAGCTCGCGTCTCCTGTGACCTTGTTAGCTCTGTCACGCGCACACACACACACACACACACACACACACACACACACACACACACACACACACACACACTAAAGTGTGTGAGAGCCAGGACAATGCAACCAGGGCTCTTGCCATGGGGAAAATCTTGTTGCCGTGGCAACCAAGCCACTCCATTTTTCTTTCTTTTTGACTCATTTTTCAAAGAAAGGAGGCAAAGACACATCATTTTTACAAACAGGGGAGGATGGAGCTGATCAAGTTTGTAAAAATCCTGGACGCTGACATCCGCATTCAGAGGATTAGAAGGAGCTGTGTGTGTGATGTGTTGATAAACGTGCATTTACCCTTTACAGTAAAGTTACGTTATCCTCAAAGATGCCCTTCAGATGTAGAGGAGTGTCGAACAAGAGATTTGTAAATAAAGGGACAGGAAGCGTCCGTACCAGTATCCTGGTCTGTTGCGAGCCGAACCCGTTAGCCTGTAATTATTTGACCCCCAGTGATCCCAATCCACCTCCTTTAAAACACTTAGCTGTATCTGTAGGTCTAAGAACAGACCTGCTACAGGATACGATAAGAAATGTACAAACATGTAGCAAATAGTATGTTTCTACAGTCTAAAATAAGTATACGAACAATTCTTGTATTGTTTACCAAAAAAATGTATGTAACAGTGAACTTTGGCTCTGCTGTCGGATAAGTAGTCTTCATAGTCTTATACATTTAGCTTCGGCTTTATAGCACTCGTAAATTATATTCAATGCTATTATTGATTATTTCAGCTGCATCAGGCCCATTCAAAGCGTTCCTTCTATCTTTCGATACTTAGAAAGTAACGGTAGATATTCTGGTTCAAAATAATATGGGGTTATTATTGATATACATAAATACACACACACTCTCTCTCTCTCACACACACACACACACACACACACACACACACACACAATCACACAATATGATGATAACTGGTCTCCATGGGCGGAGGCGGTGCAGTTTGAGTGGGATAAGCCTCACATTGGTGAGATTTATGTCTTATTAGAAATGTTTTCTGCCAGTTTGGGTTTGCCACCTGCAATCAGGAGCAGCTTGCAGCCGCTTCTCTATACTTTGCTTCACGCAGAGAGAATCCCAAACAGAGTTATGCGTCTGTCAGTCTGAAGGAGACACTACGGTCTCATCAGAGAAATAACGTGATGCGCAGCAGGCTGTAGAGCAGGAGGATGGTTTTCATTCTCATTAAATTATGACCTTTACCTCAAAATATTACATCTTTATTCTTGACAGAGAAAGCAGATCTGTGGGATTTGTTTTGAAAGTGCAGAACATTTAGAGCATGAGAAGAAAGGGAAGAGTAAAGCATGCCTACGTGTGAGTTGATTCAGCAGAGATAACATTACATGAGAAAAGTTGATCTACAAGAGAATATATATTTGAATGACTGAGAGCCTTACTTCCTACTATTTCCATGACATTTTTATATGTTTAATTGTCACCTGGCGCATGTCTAATGCTGATATATTACCCCCACTTCCGTGTGGTCTGATCTCTAAGGATTACGTATATCATATAATATCTTCTTGCCTTTACAATTTGTCTCTTCTGTAATCATGAAATGTGTTGTGTCCCTCATTCTCATTCATTCATGTATTCCCTGTTTGAGAGACACTCCGTATACTGGAAAGAAAAAAAACTAGCTGTAAAAAAACAAACTGTAAAAGCACTGCCAGCATAGTTTTTACAAAATTACAGCAAATAGCCGTTCAACAGAATTACAGTGCTGGATAGTTTTTAGAGCAAAACGGAGAATCAGTGTCAAATGCTCAGCGCCGTGTTAAGACCTTCACATCGTACAGAGGCCCCACGTAGCAGCTGATGCACACAGAGGTACCTGGTTGTTAAGTCTGAAAGCATTTGGATATTGAGACGAATCTGCCGCTCACAGCCTAGTTGGGAGCAGTCTGACCTCTAGTGGTACAAAGACAAAAGTGCAGCAGTTCTATTATCACATGTCTCTCGCCCTATATTTTGGAAAGCGAGGCCACAAACTTCCACGTGGGTTGTCCGTTGACTCCTTATGCTAAATGTGTCGATCATCCAAACCTTTATTAACGTTTTGATAGTCCATTAAGCAAAAATACAGCTTGATTTTTATGAGATGAGAACTTTTTCGCCCAGTAGTTAAGGGGAGCAGGAGGAATGACTGTGATGCTCCTCACTGGGAAGCCGCAGATATCTCTGTTCCCCTTGAGGCAAGGAGGGAGTTGAATGCCGTTCAATACCGGATGATTCTCAAATAGCACCTTTTTGCGTGCACGCCATACATGAATCACTTTTACACTTCATAGTGTCGAGTTGTGATACGATACACGTGAGATTACTTTGATTCTCCAATTGATCTAAATGATCCAGCTTCAGGGGTAGCTTACCTTCTCTTTTGGGTTCAGTCTGTGTCAATGTGGGGATTTACAACTCTGAAAACTTTATTAAAAAAAACTTGAAGGTATGTTACAAAAGAGGCAATCTCATGTGTTTTATAGAGCGCCCCCCTGCTTCACATCCACAGTCTTAAACATTTGGTGCTTTTGAAGCGCTGCTATGGTTTGTATCCCAAAACATGACCACATAATTCAAATATTTCAATCAGCTTAATGCTCTAGAGCATCATTTAATGACTACTGTTCCCAGCAACATGGATCTCCGTCAGGCATTGTCAAATCTCCCGCACAAAGCAGAACAAGCGACACGTTGACACAAACACCACTCAGGTGATTGTGATCTGTAGGATTGATCACAATCACCATCAACACCCGAGTTGGGCCAATCAGAGCGGAGCTGAACGAGCTGGAGGACGTTCCCCTCGTCCCCCCAGGAGCATTCCTCTGAAAATAACCTGGAAACATATCGGGCAATGTTCACGTATATATAAAATATAACATATTTACCATGAAAAAATACTACAATGAAAAAAAAAATTAATAGAGTTTAATTAATTATTTAATAATTGACACAAATGATCCCAAAGATATCAAAAAAAACTATTATAATATAGGAAGAAATGTGTTTGTGTCCATATGTAGCTTGTTCTGCTTTGTAGTGGTGATTTAGATCCCGATAGAGATCTTTTATAGATAAAAACGGTAAAAAAAATAAATAAATAATTTGATACAGTCTGAGAATATTTTGTTTGATATACACTTGCAGAATAATGGAATTGGTAACTTGATATGTCAAAATATCAGGAAAACAAGAAAAATATTTATATACAAAAAACCCTTTATTGGCTCTTGTTCAAGAGAGATGTGCACATTGTTCTATAACTTTGGTTAGGTGTTTGTCAAATGAGCAGGTGGCCACTGTTGTGTATGTGCGTTCAGTACAGAGTTGGAGTAGGACTAAAAGAGTTCAGTTAGCGTAGCTTAGCATACATTCTGGCAACTTATTGATGAAAAACAATGTATCCACAGTTTCTTTGTGCAGGGTCTGTGGCGGCTAAAACCTCAAACTCACTCTTCCAGACTCACATTGTTTTTACATCGTCTCCTCATGTGTCAACCCTTGTTTACTTTCTTTCATCTACATTTTCTAACTTTGCCGGTCCTAACACCATTAACATCCAGATAAAAGTGTTGGCTCGTCATGACCTTATCCTCAACCAGCAGGATTTGATACGTTTTGTCTTTGTTTATGTATTTTGGAGTCGTCACAAGGTTCGACTTTTACATGCTATTCACAAGAAAGAGGAGAAAACCTGTGCGGCCGCTCCTTGTTTCCACACTGGCTTTTAGCTTTTGCTCTCTTTTGCAGCGTTTTGGAGACACACGTTCCAAGCCAAACATGAGGGATGCTGGGAAAGCGTGTGAGACTTTCCGAGGACATGAGAGGGACTTTCTGTGGCTTGCCTGCACATTCGGACATGTGACTGGAAGTCTTGTTTCCATTTGTCTTAATAACTGAGTTGTTAGAGTTGTGTGTGTGTGCGTGTGTTCACGCCTAACTCTGCCAGAACTGCCTCTGTGCCCGGCACTATGAAACCATAATATTAGCTCGAGCATCACATGACAGACTGAACATGTTGAAACCACTGTCTGCAGACAGACCACGCTTCCCTCTCCACCCTTTCCGCTTCTGATATCGTCTTCTCATTTTTGAGGGAGATGCCACAGAAAGCACCAAAATAGCCCTTGTAGCCTTGAGGAAAACGTATTCTGATGACATAAACCCAAACGGCTGCTTTGTCCCACAAGAAAGGGATGTGAAAATGGGGAGGACTTTTGCCAGCTAATGGCTTTGGTTATTTGGCCTGCAGCAAAGTTGGCAAGGTCTCTCAAGGCTACACCAACAGGAAATTGCATTAATCCAGTAATTTACTCCCTTCTTTATTCAAGGCTTTGCCAGGGTTTTCAGCGGACCACCTCGGCCGTCCTGGTAAGAGAAGCGCAGGAGTGGGAGGCCTCGGGGCCTGGCTGAAACCTCCTCTCCATGTGCTCCCTAATTGGTTTAATGACGGTAATTATCTGCTGGGGTGCATGTTGTGCAAGGCACGATTAATGGCCTCCAAAACATATGCAGACAGGCGGAAATTAAGAGAGGGGGGGTGCTAAGACAAAGAATAGCTCTGCAGAAAAAAAAGAGAGCCATAAAGTCGCAGAGAGAGACACATCCTGCTGGGTAAGAGAACTACAATAATGACACAGCGCTTTTTTTTTCTTCTTCTTTATGGGGATTTTGTTGCTGTTAAAATGTCATATTAACTTCTAAAGCTTGGTTCTTTGTTTGATAGAAAAGAAACTAATAAAAAAATGTGAGCGCACATATTCAGGACGTACCACCCACGCTGTGAAAAGGTAGAAGCGAACGCTCCAGAAAACATCTACACATAAAGTTTAGTTACAGGAGCCGCCACAGTGGTTGAGAGCTGAATGACGTAGGTTGCAGTACCACTGATGTCCTCTAAAGGCTCCAAAATATCTCTGACTGTATTGAAACCCCTTATTATTTCTTTGTCTTTTTTTATTATCAACTTTTCAGTAAAAAAACAAGTGTTGGCGTTAGGATGGTGAAGTTCTCCTTCAGGCTGCGTCTTGATTCAACTTTTTTCAGCATGTAACAATCTGCCAATTATTCATTTCAACATTCTTCTCACTGCCATACACTAATTTCACCCCGTAGTCCTGTTACTACAGTATGCTGACCTGTATATACAATATAAATGTAAACTGTGTGTTTGTTTTTTAACATAATAGATATCTATTTAGGTTTGCTTATCTTTGCTCAGCCTCACAATCTTTGTTTAGTTGTATGTCTGAATGTGTACCTCCTGGTACATTTGTTTTCAGCTCTGTGTGTGTGTGTGTGTGTGTGTGTGTGTGTGTGTGTGTGTGTGTGTGTGTGTGTGTGTGCGTGTGTGTGTGTACGTATATTAAGAGCTAGGCCTACCGACTACCCGAGTCAAATTCCTTGTATGTGTCAACATACTTGAACAATAGTTGACTCGGATGTGTTTTCTTAACTCTTGAACCTGCGTGGCCCCGACTGAAAGTCGCCAGTTAACAGGGTCACTTGATGAAGTGAAACACGGAAGGCAGACACCAGATAAGCACAAGTTAAACATGTAACTAAGCAATATATTTATCCTGCATACCCACATAAGAAGAAGAAGCTCAGATAACCAATTTTATCAATTTTATTAAAAGTGTACGTTTTTGTCAGGTGCAAATTAAATCTTTCTCTCACGCTCTGTTCCATTTTTTTTTTTCTCATATACCCAGTGACATATACCCTGATGCTCACACCACTGCAGATATCTCACAGATGTATTATGGAAGACTATTCGAGTAGAGCGTGTAGTTGCAGAGATACACGCCGTTCATCACAATAATTCTGGACCTTATATATTTATGGGTCTTTTGTTTTTATACATTGGTATTGATTCTGTCAAATAAGCTGTTTAGAAATAACTTGCGTCCTTTAATTCATTGCAAGATGCTCCCAAACTACCACGTCTGAATAAAAGTTAAACAAATTACATTTTAAAAAGTTGTTAAGACTACACTACTGCACGTGTCGATCTCAAGGGAACTTCATCTCCTGAAGAGCAAAAATGTGCAGTAGAAATATGTGACCTTTTTCATTCAACGCTCGAAAACCTCAAACCTTTTTAAACAGACAGTTTTAAGGTGAGTTTGGTGTAGCAAGACTGCAGTTTGACCTCCTGCAGCAGCCAGAAAGGCACTTTCAGAACAGCAGCACCGGGATGTTTATGGGCTCTCGAAGACGGATCTGTGCGGATCTTTTATGTGCTGAGTGACATCAGCGGTGCCATGAGCAGGAGTATGGAGTGAATTAGGCCGGCGTTTCAAAATATACAAGGAGTCTGCAGAAAGACAAGGCTTATGTCAACAGCAGCTTGTGTGTCTGCTTGCCACTCCCCCCACATGTCGCCTGGTGCTGACATCAAACACATTGCAGATGCGCAGTTTGGGGAAACGCTGGCTGCTGGTAGTAATCATTGCTCCTCACTGTCTCATTAAATGAGTTCATTAAATCATTGAGTTCCAACAGCTTAGTTTGTTGATTCATTCAAAGCGTAATCTAGGATCGGGATGCATGTAGTCTTTGAGTTGAGGATGGAGTGAAAAGAAGAAAATTGAGGGGGTTGGAGGAGACGAAGGGAGCAGAGTAATCGGCGAAAAGCCCTGGATTCCTGGTGAGAGAAACGGCAGCGGAAAGACGCAGGAGGACGCATATAGACAGAAATTGGAGGATGTGTTTTCTGGTCAGGAACCCATTGCTAAAATTAGCGTGGATGTAAATTCCTCAGTGTGGCCGGTTTTCCAATCCCCGCTTGACACTGCGAGCTGCGAGGAAAACACGAGGCAACAAAATCATTTTTCACAGTGAGAGGTCATACATGAACAGTGCCATGCTGGTGTTTTCCTCCTTCCTTAAGTCTTTTCAAATTGACCTTCGCTCCAAAGAACAAAGACATCTAACGGGCCACAGAGAAGGAGGCTCTGAAAGCGAAAGCCGGCAGCCCCCGCGCACAACAGTCCACGGGGGGAGGCCCCGGACGCCAAGCCTTCAACACAATCACCACACATGCTATTGTGGCCTGCAGTAAAGCCCTGGTGTGGCTCAAATCTCCAGCTAGCCCCCCTCACCAGCAGGCCACACTCTCCCCCGTCCTCCTCCACGTTTCTCTGTCTCTCCCATGAATCCCTGTCATTTACAGTCCTAATGACAAGACACAAACTTCCACACATTCAACCCCCGCGGAGCGAGGATAATCACATTACAGCTGACGACACGGACAAGAACCAGCAGCAGTTAGGACGCACTCAGACGTGGATTTGCATAAATCCAAACAGTACAGTCAGCAGCTGTACGCTGTGGTCCGCTTCTTTCCATCGAGGACGGGGGGAGAGAGAGAGAGAGAAAGAGAGGGAATAAATCTGCCACCCTGTGAAACACTGGAGATGGAAAGTGGTGGAAGACTTTCTCAGTTTACAGTCGCCGCACAAAGCCAGGACTATTTCGAGGCCTCCTATTGGCTTAACAGAGGCAAGAACACACATCCAACTGCAAGTCAAGGACAAAGACTCACAAGTGTCAGGTTCAAGTTCTCATGCCCCGGTCTCCGCGTCGGGCTTGTTCTTGCTGCTTCTCTGCTGAGCCGCAGATTTATTCAATACCTAAATATTGACATTTGTCTTTTTCTCGTGTGCGGCTCTTATCTCAGGAATGCATTTACGGCTTTGTCGCTTGCATCAATCAACCAAAGCCGATAGATTTTCAAATGCGCGGCGCCAAGGGACTTCCGTGACAAGGTCAGAGTGAGTGAGATAAGGCAAGGTGGATGATCCGTCAAGGGGAAGCACAGAGTGAGCCGGGCGGGGACATGTCCGGACTTGAATTCTCCTGCGTGAATGCTTCCATTTGATTGCATTCTGTTAGTGTTTCTTGTCATCAGCGGGTGTGAGTCTCGAGATCTGATGCAACACGCCGCCAAGTCAACATTTGACACTGACATTTGCATGCTCGACTGCTGGCCCGCTACTACGATACATTCCATTCGAGGTCAGACATTGACATTGGAAGTTCCCAAATGAGAGGTCTGATCTCTCAGCGTTTTAGTTTTAGGAGGAAAAATAGGTAAGGAGAGAAGTGGGAGTTACACCAAATTTGTTGACGAGCTTGTGGTTAATTTAGGGATCAGACCGAGTGCTGACTGCAATACTCCAGTGGAAAAGTTAAACACAATTTTGGTCTTATTTGCGTAAGAGATTTGCATCACATCAAACGTCTGTTGTGATAAAAAGCCTATTCATATTTGGTAACGTGTTCTATCCACATGTTAAATTATTTATTACAGAAATGTTTTGATAGATTAACGCTAGGATTGCGAGCATACTGAACATATGAAAGTATTGCATTAAATGCATGCTACATGAGGTGTATGGTTCCATAATCATGCCTGATAACTGTATCTCCAAATATATCACTGGTCTCGTCCATATCTTTCTACCCAGAATTTCTATGGAAAAGAGTCGTTCCACTATGTATTTATAAGCAGGAAGGAATCATTTATTCTGTCCACAACAGAGGAGTTCCTGGGAAAAGAAAATGTGGAGTCAGGCAGGTCATTTCCCCAAGAAGGATCACAGTCTGCTGAATTAATATGAACATCAGAATTTTCAAGATTTCTTTTATCTCATGTGTCTTGCTTTACTATCTGGTTGATTTTATTACAAATTGTCTTATGTCTTAAAAAATTTCAGTAATTCTGACAGAGGCAGTTGACAGTTAACGTGTGTTTTGTACAGTGTGTGTGTGTGTGTGTGTGTGTGTGTGTGTGTGTGTGTGTGTGTGTGTGTGTGTGTGTGTGTGTGTGTGTGTGAAGAAGTTCGATACTACATGATTACTACAAGTCCTGAATTCTGTAATCATTCTGCAGTAAATTATGCAGTGTTATTACTAATAATTATTCATTATTTTACTGTTATAAATTATGTTTCTAGATTAAAATATGGATGTTGAGATTTATCGGTGCAGATATTTATGGTTGTGTTAATCTTAACCTTTACATACAGAGCGGTTGTTTAATCTGCAGCAATGCATCGTATTGCGCAAGATTGTCATGCGCTGCTATGGCGTATCTCTAAAAAGATAACTTTTTAATAACCTCAGAAAAACAGCATTATTTTTTTTAGGCTTTGTCACGACGCGTCTTCCAGCTGATTCAAGAAGCTTTTTAGGAAGTTTATTTAGCTTAAGAAGTAGGAGCACGGTTTGTAGATGTAGCATCTCATATTTGGACTAAAGTACACTCGACCACATGTTCTTACAGTCACACCACTGCTGCACCCCCTCCTCCCCCTCCTCCCTGCAGGTAATGAAGCACTTGCATGTTTATTATACGTTCAAACACTGAAATTAAACCATGCAGCAGCATCATGAGGATTTCCAGGTGGAAGTATAAACATCCTGGCACCGTCTAAAACAAACAAAGCATTCCTCTGCTCCGCTTTGCAGCAATCATACAGGAGGCTTTGCAGGTTTAAAACGTAAGACTTTATTGCGCCACAAATGCAGTGAATTTTATTTCATTATTATTGAGAATGAGAGCACAACCTTCAATATAATCCCAGCTCAGTGTTTTTCAGCATAAATAAATAAAAGTAAAAAATAAATAGGCTATTAAATACAGTATAAAACAGGCAAAAAGGAAGAAGTTTGCTTTCTGAAGAAAAAACTCTTAAAAAGTTTGGAAAGGCAGCAAAAGGTAGGAGCCATCACTTTGGAAAGTGATGGGAATTTAGAAAAATAATCAGTTTGGTAATATGGTAAAAAGGGAGATCATACAAAAATGTACAAAAAAAGTAATTGCAACCTGTAAACCAGAGTAATAACAAAAATCCCTTTTCCAAAAATGGATCTATCAACTACAAGAGAATCAGATGCATTTGAAAATACAGTAAAAATTCAAGTAAAAGAAGGTGTACATCAGTAACACAATGATTTGCAGTCATCAATTAAGAGCACTGGGGAAACTGACACACACACACGCACACTCTCTCTCACAAACACACACACACACAGACACACACACACAACTAATGTTCCTCAAACAGGCACTTTAAAATTTGAGGCCGGCCACCAAAATTGTTAAAGAATATAGTTTCATCCTGTCATTGTGTCATACAGCAATATGAATCAAATCAATATCGCTGCTACAAAACCAAATTTGACATTGAAATTGCAAACCAAACTATTATTTAAGTATGAAACTATCTCAACCACAACAAGACTCAATATCATCAATGTCATCAAAACTTTTTTTTCCTTCCTTCTTTTTAATTATTTTTTTTTAACCGAGGTATTTGCATTTCTTTTTGGCAAACTTCCCCCTCTCCCTCTTCATTACCGGCACGCTACGGACAGATGGATTGCTTTCCAATTGAAACTTATTCAATTCACACAATTTCCCCATTTTATTTGGTTCAGCATGTTGTGTGTGATCGCAATTCAGAGACAAACCAAGACAATGAGATTCTAGATCTAAGTGCTACATTATAAATTGTCACCCCAAGCTGTGTTGGTAATCTGTACACAAAGAGTACCTGATGTATATCCTCTCTTTTTTTTTCTTATTTTTCCTTTTTCATATAACATCACTGACATGATTATAGCTTAATTTCTGCACAGAGCAGGCAGAAGGCCAGGAGCAACAGCGGGCCCGTCTGTGTTTATAGACCGTCTCTTTAACTTTGGGCCAGCTCAAGCTATCGACGCGCCATCCTCATCCGTCTGACAGGAAATGGATCAAAGTGCCATTTAAAAAAAAAAAAAAAAAGGGACACACCGCGACGTCAGCGCCAACTTCCACGTAAGTGAGGGCCGGGCTCCGCTACGCCCACACTATCACACTATCACACTTACGTTTGTTTGGTTGATACTCGATGCAACAGGGTGCAGTTTTGTGAAGTTGAAGCCGTTCCCAGAACTGACCTGATTGTTGATTTTTCTTGAAGCAGGAATGCGAAATGAGGAGCAAAAAAAAATAAACGGCAGAGGAATGGATTGTAACTGTACAGAAGACGAGAACAGTAAAAAATAGAAATCTAAATACACAGAGTCTACTTGATACATCTATTGTTGTATATTTGCTCGATTCCCGTGCGGATATCGGATAAGAAATCAAAACCGTAGAGCAAGTCAGTTGGATTCAGTCGGCCCCGATGGATGGCACATGGCTCTTGGTCCTGCCGATTCAAGGCTGTGCCCGCAGTTTCGCTCCGGCTCAGCTCAGAGTTCGAAGGGGCCGCCCGCTTCAGTGCCCGCATAGAATTCCCTTCGTTGTCACGATCAGACTGCAAAAACGCTCAGGGTGCTGGTCTGGTCCTTTAAACCCAAAATGCTGTAGGCAATTCTTTTCAAATGGCCAGGGAGCCTCACGCCGATGTTTTTAATATCTCTGGAAAAGAAAAAGAGACGTGACAGAATATTAAGAGACATGGATTTAAACTTAGGGATACGTTCCAACACTTTTTCCGAACATCCTTTCTGCCTCTCGAGCCTTGTAGTAACCACCGACTCATCCAACGCCGCAGAGCGCCGTCCTCCACACCTCTCTCATGAGTAGCTTGCTGAACCAGCACAGCGAGGTTGGAGAGAGGGGGGGGTTCCAAGTTAGCAATTTGCAGAGGCTTCAATTCATCCTCGACATTAAAAGGGTAATGACTGGGGGCTTCGCTCTTCATGAGCACATGACGCAAACCTGCAAAAGCTCCAAAAAGCAGCGGCTTTAAAGTCAAAGCCTTAATTACAGCCTTAATTACTTAACGAGGATTCTCCCTGTTGACCATGAATCACTTGTGTCTGGCAAGCAGAGGGTGGGTCGTAAATAACTGCTGGTTTTTCCAAGAGTGCTACCAGATGCCCCGAGATGGAAACATGGGGGCCATGAAATCACACCATCCTGCATGACAAATACTTCAAAAGGGCTTGTCGTCTGCTTTGCAGTCTGCCCATCTCCCCAAATCAGGAGCAAGACCTGCTGAGATACATACACATGGCAGAGGGAAAGGGGGACTGGGGGTCCAATTGGCTGGTCATGCGGTTAGGAAAAGCTCTGGCCCTCATTATCGCTCCAAAATAACCATATATTATGTGCTTCACTAAAGGGTGAGTCCATTTCATTAAATTGCCCCCAGAGCGCCCCTACACATAGCTTTAAACTACCGTGTGATAAGTTCAGCGGGTACATTCTGAGTGCACCTCTTCAATCTTTCGAGAAGTACACATGTCCGGACTACGGGGCCTTTAAATCTCATCCATCTATTTCAGATCCTTAATCCCCTCGAGCTGCTCCTGCGCCACAGGCCGCGCTCCTCTTCCTTCCCTCCCCTCCTCTCTGCTCCTCTCAAGAAGCCACAAAAGGTCTTTGCCCTAAACAGGCAAAACTGTTGGTTTTTCGGGGCTCAAGCAAAAGTGCTGCCCAGAGCTGCCTACAGGGAAGGGAGGGATGAGAGGGAGAGAATGGAGAGAGGAAAGAAGAATAAGGACTGCCGAGACCACAAGCTACCGCCACCAGCCTACCACAAATGAGCCCACTCCTTCTCCTTCCCTCCATTACTTTTTCCATCTAAAAGATTTCTCAAGTTGTAACTGAGGTCGGAGATTATATTGTGCGCAAACTATTATGCTTTTTTTTTTCCATTTTGAAAAATAAATACAAAAACTACAAGAGGGAGTCCATAACGGACTTCATCGTGGGAGGAAAAACATCTTTGATGGTTTCCATTTATGTCAGAATTAGACGACCAAATGTTCCTCTTCTTTGCCCCAAAATAAAAAACACTCAAAAAAAAAACAAAATAAAGTAAATAGATCAAAAGTCATGTGATCACCAAATCTAAAATCATGTCCCACTCACTCGTTCTTCATCTGCAGGACGTGGTCCATGGTGACGACGCCGGCGCAGTTGAAGTTCTCACTGTACTGACTCATCTTAATAGACTCCAGCCACTCCGACACCGACCTGAAGGGGGAACCGTCCGAGCCGCTGGTGCTGGGCAGGCGGATGGATACACTGCAAGCAACAACAAACAACAAAAAGTAGATCCAAATGAGAATGAGCTTCGCGACAGGCTTTCTGAGAACGAAGGCCGATGGTGGACGGCTGTGCAGGAAACAGGTTGGTGATGAAAACCAGTCGGAGCAGTCAGGGCAAGAGCCAATTAAAGCACAAGCTTGACAGCCTTTTGTCCTTTCTCACCGTTTTCTGGCTTTAAAGCTTCCTCACAAAAGGGAAAATATGCATTCAAGCACACAATCACACACACAACGGGGCTTTTGTAATTCCCTGCCAGGAGTGTACACACGTTTTTGTCATTATCCTGGCAGGCAAGGTGTCAGTGTGTCCTTATAATGGTTGAAGTAGAACATCTTAAAGCTATTGCCTTTCTTCCCCAAACTACTCTAAATACTCAGCCTATTTTCAACTTGGCAGCAAATGGTGAGCTGCTGTTTTTAAGCAGGTCCAGGTCAAATCACAAAACAGTCAAGAGAAGACAAAGTCAAGTTTCAAGTTGGAGAGGGAGAGGAGACCGGGTTGCGAAAGAGATGACAGCAGAATACCACAATGTCCCTGGTTTGGTTCCAGCCTGCATGTCGTCTCCTGTCTCTTTCCCTGTTTCCAGCCTTTAGCTCTACTATCAACTTTTTTAAAAAGACAACAATATTTGTTCTTGTCAGAGTTTTTAATAGCATTTTTACATAAACTCAAATTATGATCAACTACTGGCCATGTTTAATATATATATATATATATATATATATATATATATATATATATATATATATATATATATATATATATATATATACTGTTTCTTTTTAAGCTCATAGAGCTCTTGCTCAGGAAACCACATGACTTTGGGTGCTTATTATCATATTTTTATGCCACATATGTACCAGAACCAAGCAGAAGGGAAACTGAAAAAGTACGAAAGGAGTTAACAGAAGTGAGACTAGACATTTTATTTTATTAAAAAAAGAAGCATTGAAAAACCTTTGGTCGTAAGGTGGTTTCCAAGAACTGTTAGCATGACAGTGGCAGCTGCTTTTGGTTGGCACTGGACAAATGTGCATTTCCAGGCATTAGTCTATGTAACAAAATCTTACCGTGGGTCAAAATCTGCGATGGTCTTCAGGGAGTCTGGGTTCCGCAGCAGCTTGTCCAGCAGGTTGACGATGTCTCCGAAGCGCGGCCTCTTGGAGCGATCCTGGAGCCAGCACTGCAGCATCAGCTGGTAAACAGCTGAGGGACAGTCCATCGGCGCCGGCAGCCTAAAAGCCTCGTTGATAGCCTTCATCACCTGCAAGAAGAGTTTTAATGTGATTAAATCTCCTCTCACTGGTGAAATAAATTGTTGGCTCGATCAGCCAAATCTCAGAGAAAAGTGCAATCTGTGAACATGCTGTGAACACTTACCTCATGGTTACTCATGTCCCAGTAGGGCCGCTCACCAAAGGCCATGACCTCCCACATGACGATGCCAAAACTCCACACGTCGCTGGCTGAGGTGAACTTCCTGTATGCGATTGCCTCTGGAGCCGTCCAACGAATAGGGATCTTACCTCCCTGTTTAGGAAATAGCTTCAAGTTAGAAACCAAAGAACGCACAACCAAAAGGACTCTAATCTAAAAAACCTAAAATATATATATATATATATATATATATATATATATATATATATATATATATATATATATGTTGAGCTACCATGCTGTACCTCGCAATGACATGACAGAGGTGTGGACCTTTTTTAGCTTGAAGCTAATACAAAGTTAGTTTCAAGCTAGACTTCAGGAAGTCTACTTACACTTGTGGTGTACGTCCCCTCAGGGTCATCCTCCAGCACCCTGGATAGACCGAAGTCGGACACTTTACACTCCAGGTTGTTGTTCACGAGGATGTTGCGAGCGGCGAGGTCGCGGTGGACGTAGCTCATGTCAGAGAGGTACTTCATGCCCGCAGCGATGCCGTGCATCATGCCCACCAGCTGGAAGGAGGGAAACTCGCCATCGTGGTCCTGATAGGAGAAAGGGAACACAGATTAATTTAGTTCTGGGACCAGAAATAATTAGGATATTACAGTTAATAACAAAATGGATATCATAGCCAACAAATCAATCTAGATCCACATTTCCAGATAGCAAATATTGTGTATCGTCTTACCTTGAGGTACCTGTCCAGTGCTCCGTTTTCCATGTATTCAGTCACGATCATGGCATGTTTGACTGCACGCATACACGCACACGCACACGCACACGCACACGCACACATACAAACAAACAAGATAAAAAATAACAAATCATGTCCCTGAACTGGCCCCAAAACAGGTGGAATCAATTGAAAGGTTGTTAGAAGAAAAAAAAAATACAAAACTCACAGAAATCCTTACATTTGGTGACCACACCCTCCAAGCGAATGATGTTCTGGTGGGAGAACTGGCCCATGATGGAGGCCTCACTCAGAAAATCCTGCCTCTGCTTCTCCGTGTAACCCGGCTTTAGTGTCTTGATAGCCACCGCCACCTCTTTCCTCCCTGGCGTCTTCAGATTGCCACGGTACACCTCACCGAACTCCCCTGGAGGAAAAAAAATCATCAATGGGACTATTGATTTTGGACGGTGATATCAGGTTAAGCTAATGTTTGATATGTCTCCTCGGGTTTCTAGCTGCAGGGGTTTGCTGTGCAGCAGAGAGAGAATAAGGAAGTCTCTGCGGCTGTTTTGCCTGAGGCTCTGAGGTGTGTTCTGGCTGGGTGTTGAGAGAGAGCCTCTGTTGTATAATTGGTGGATGGCCTGTGGTGTGGAAGCATGGGAATCAGCTGTCACATGAGGAGAAAGGAGAGGGGGGAGGGGAGATCACGGTCGTGGGAACTTTGGGAGGGGGTGTATGTGGAAAAAAGTCAGTTCAAAGGGTAAAGGTGGTCACACTTAAATAAACATCTCACAAATTAAAGATGTGGGTAGGGCCCAGAAAGGTGCTCTGATATCTTTCCAAAAATACTGTTCCTGCAACACTGTCTTTGTGTAACTGTACATGTTGTCTGGAGCCAAAGCACATTGATCTCACACCCAAAAATTGCCTCACAACAAAATGTCTCAACTTGTTGTGCAAGTACTCAGCCAAATAATCTCACTAAAGTAACCTGTCAGTCAGCCTGCTAAACTGTGGAAAAAGCAGAATGCAAACAGCGAATTTGGGCATCGGAAAAATCTTTCAACATCTCGGAGTTAAGCCCCAGCAGATCGTCTCAACAGCGTTGTCACTCACCAGCTCCAATGACTTTCTGTTTGGTTATGTGACTGGGGTGGATTTCAGTGGCAAACTTCAGGACGGCTATGTTGGGGTCCTCGTATGTGTGTGGATCCACGTAGGTCTTCAGAGGCTTCAATTGCTCTGTGAGAAGCAAACAAGACGTCGTTGAATGTTAATGAATGGATTAAAAACATTGAACAGGGCGACATAAAGACATGAGAGACATGTTTGTATACCTGGACTGGAGAAATAGGTGTCCTCCACTCCTTGTCTGGAGTGAGAGTTTCTTTTCCTGAATAAAAAGATAAAAAACAGATTTGTAAATTAACATCCCACTTTTAAAGAACAAAACGGGACATTTGTCTTTACATCATCTGCCTGATTTAATATCTATAGCACATAGCAACCTTTGTAACCATTTTTTCAAAACGTTCTAAGGCTTTCAAAAGGATCCCAACAGTGGTGCAACGCGTCCATTCACACAGAGGCGGCTCTTTGATAAAGGCTGACGGCAGACTGTTTGCCAAGCCGATTTAAAAACTGAAAGACAGACAAGCAGGCGGGAGGGAGGTGGACAGACGGGCTCCAGTCCGCTACAGTACAGACCCAGGTCACCTTTACAAAGTGCCTGCGGTCTGGTAAAGAAGGAACCAAGGGCCTCTTATCACCAACAATGTACCACCTCGGACCAATTTCCTTTCAAAGGCCCCCAACACTCACTGGAATATAACCATTGAACAACGACTAAGGCACATTCAAGGCAAATTCTTCCCCAGTGAGTGCTGGGACACAGATCCAGATAAAGAGAAAATGAAAAAGAAAGTTGGCTAAAGGAGGAGAGAAGAGAGAGGTGAGGAGAGAGTGAATGCAAAGGCTACGAGGAGGCCCCACAAAAAGGAAAGGCAGAAGAATGAGAGAGGAAGCCAGTAAAGGAGGACCGATTAACAGGACAGAAAGACGAGGAAAGCAGCAGAGGGGCGGTAACTGACCGTCTGCGTAGGAACAGGACCAGGATCACTATGAACAGCATGGCCGCTCCCACGACTGCTGCGCCGAAGATGACCGCCGTGTTGTTTTGAGTGAGGCGCCCTGGAATAGGCAAAAACAAAAAGGCATTAGAGAGATCCCATTCTTGAACGAAACCTTTGTTTTCTGGATCGCTCCCCGCTGTACCTTCGGGCGACGTCTCAAATTGTTCCTCAATGCTGGAGCCTCCAGGGCTGCTATCGCTTCCAAGGGCCTGCACCCTAAACAGGTAGGCCGTGCCGGGGGCCAGATCACTGATCTGCACAAAATTCTTCTCCAGTAGGAGCACGATGTAGGTCGTCACATCCAGGTTATCGTCCTGGCCAAGGGAGATTCGAGAGAAATTCAGTTAATGTTGAAATGGTAAAAATGAGGAACAGATTACCTTAGAATTCAGACATTTAAGATGGCATGTCCTTTAACCTCTAATGTTACATTTGCGCTTGACTCATGCTGATAATCAGATCAGGAGCTTCGGTCTTAAAACAATGCACGGCATTTCATTTGAATATCTTAGAGGTAGCGGTGAACGGAGAATAATACTATTGATTTAAACAAATTTCAGGAGAACAACCAAGAGTGCAGTACCTTCTTGCGGTAGGTAAGTTCATAGCGGATGGGCCGCAGTTGGACTCGTATTCGGGGGGATACATCCCAGGAAAGGGACAAGCTGGTGGAGGTCCTCTCAACCAGTCGCATCATGGTAATCCTGGGGGTCTCTGGGGACAGAGGGCAGACAATACTTCAGAATCTTTAGGGATGCCAAAACCTCCTTAAATATAAGCAAGCACCACAGCAGTGAGATTTTTATCGGTCAAAGTAAAGGATGTTGAGGACAGATTAAGGAATGCGACAAACATGGGGAGGAACTCGTCTGCTAAAGACGAATTGATCTGCAGTCAAGTTAACTTTATTTCATCTCACTTTGACTGGCAAAGCCGCCACCGCCTCAGCGATAGCATCTGTCATTATTGTAGCGCCAACATCATCACACCACCGCCTCTTATCAGCAGCACTCACCTGTGTAGTGCAGTGATGTCGTCAGAGCGCTAGTGGATGGAGGTCTGTTCGATCTTGGAGTTGCCTGACTCGCGAACATAGACACGCCGCTGTGGGCCTCCACGGTGAAGGTGTAGTTAAGGTGCGCATCCAACTCGCTCACAGAGACCTTGGTGTGGGTCAGGCCCGTGCTGGCTGGCTCGTAGCGGACTTTCTCTCCGCAGAGCTGGCAGACGATGCCCTCGCAGCGCTGGCATTCGACGCTGTAGGTGATGTCGGTTCGACCCCCGGTGTCCTCGGGCGGGCTCCAGGAGAGGAGGAGTTTCCCTGTGGAGAGCTGGGTGGTGGTGGCCACGAGGTCTCGTGGGGAGGAGGGGAGGCCTGGCGAACACAGATTGGGAAAGGATAGGAGAGGTTTAACAGAAGCAGGAACGAAGAAAAACTAGGAGGCCAAATGTGGGGATTCTTTTCTGTCATGAGTCAAACCCCACAAGCATGAACCATACAAAAAAAGTACATTCTGTTGGGTTAAACTAAACTCAACAATTGAACTTACATTACTTGGAAGCTCATTGGCAGCCAATATTTCCAAATGTTCTCATTGCATGGTTCTCATTAAGGATCAAGGGGACTCGTTTACCTGAGCAGGGTCCACTAGGGGGGTCAGTCGGGGCCCGGTAAAAGCCATCCGTGCAGGGGCAAAACAAAGCCCCAGAATCCAGCTGCTGGGTGTTGGCAGGACAGATCTCACACTTGTCACCGGATGCTGCGGCTTTGAAGAAACCCGGCAGACATTCTGCAAACAAAAACCCATTTGCGTGAGTAGGTGAACGAGGACAGTGGTGACTTCAGGCAACCGCTCATACCGCACAACCAGTTGGTGCAGATCGTTCGAGCCCCTTTGAAAGATCAGTAACGCTTGTGTGAACTCTTAACCTTACGAGCACTACGACAAGGTTGAGTGAACACGTTATTTTGTCAAGGCTGAGAGGTTAGATTTGGACAAGTCACAGATATATGGGAGGCTAAACAGAGGCAAGGCTTTGCACTCTACTCATTAAAACACCGTCCATTCCAGCAAAGTTGCTGCTAAACCCAACCCAGGAAAAAAAAACGAAAAAAAACGCAGAGTCCTTGCCTTGTCGGCACTCCTACACTTTACTGTTCAAACCACCAACCCCCTCTCTGTTACTGCTTTCTTACCGTCTCTCTCACACAACAAACACAACCAGTCATCCCACATTCCACAACAGTCAGTGTTCAATGCTTTGAAATGAAAGACAAGAGAAATCAGGAACCTTTCAAGATTTGGAAGTGAAGCAGCCCAAAGCAGAGCATCCGTTTGCACTCCACGGTCATTCCTATGTCGTTTTTTTCCTTTTCTTTCAGAGATCCACGTGCAGACCCACATTTGAAACGGCATCGCCTCCATTAGACGACCTCTGATTTCACATATCCAATTCAGAATGAAGCAATCCAGGTAGAGGACCCAGCTGTGCGTAGCGGTGGTGAAATACGAACTTAATACGGTGTGAAATTTTAGAGAGCGCGCCATAAAGGAGAGTGAAAATGAGACAACCCCCACTTTAACTCTGCATGAGCATTCCACCGGCTGCTGCTCATGTCCTCGCACCATGACACATTCATCCACACACATTTATGTATGCACTGCATACATCCACCCACACCCACATGTATGCACAAAACACACATACATGCATGCAAAGCACACCCGTGGACACATGGCTAAATCGGACATCAGAAGAGGGATTATGTCCACTGCTCCTGTCACCTGTTCATGTCCCTCTGTACAGGCAGTTTACACACACACACACACACACACACACACACACACACACACACACACACACACACACACACACACAGCAGTGTTTAAATAGCCCATGACAGATGTCAGGGGATGTTGACAATGCAAATGAGCGCCAAGATGGAACAGAAGGTGAAAGAAGTGAAGAGAGAAAAGACAAAAAGGATTGGAAATGAGGAAAGATGGCGATCAGACAGGTGAGGGAGAGGTGTGAGAGATTGAAGTTCACGCCGAGGGCCGAGGCAAACGCACAGTTTCGATGTCAGATTCCAGCAGAGAATAATTGAAAAGCAGAACCAGTACAAAGGCAATATCGAATTCACTCGGAGATACTGTCTCGGCCTATGGGCGCCTTTCACTGAGGTTCACTCGAATGACGTTCATTTGGAAGTGTGAGCATACACGCGCACACGGCTTTATTTAAATGATATCAAGGGGATTTCCTCAATCGAGCGTGAGTTGTTTTTTTTTACGCCGTTACGCTTCTTCCATTTAAAGGTTTGCATTGGCTTTAAGAACATGAGAGCAATGGTATCAAGAAGCATGCTCGCAAAAGCAAGATTTGTATGTTTGTGACTCAATCCTCCCCTCAAGACTGTATCTCCTCTGTCTTGGCCAGCTGTTTCACTAAACAGCCACTGCTACTCATTAACGCAAACAAGGCAGAGAGGTTGGGCGAGGCCGCAGAGAGGTGCCATGAAGGAACAGAAGGTTTGAGAAAAGACAGAGAGGAACACTGTATCCTGCCGAGGCCTGAAGAAAAGAGAGGAGAAAGAGAAGAGACAGGCTAGGACGAACGCTTCAATTGAGAAGGGGCAACAGCTGCTGCCTCAAACCCCGATTCATAGCCCTACCTCTCCTCCTCGTAATCCCCAAATTCCTTCCTCCCCTCCTTTCTCTCCTCCCCGTCCTCACTAAAAAGACTCCCAGCTAACCCATTAACATTGCTATTCACCACTGACCAGCAGGCAAGGAGAATGCCATGCCATTCAAATGCTGAAAGACACACACACACACACACACATACACACGATGAGAATAGCCAAAATGCCACATGGCAACTGAATAGAGGAGGACTAGCCTCTTTTTGGCGCTACAGTGCAGGCAGCAATGCATCGTGGTCAGGTCTGCGGAGATGATGGCCTTACACTGTGAGCCGCCTCTATAATCAAGATGCATTCCAGTGCACACCACCCAACAGGAGGCCTGTAGCGGAGCAGCGCCACTGCAGCTTCAGTTTCCGCCCAGTTCACTGTTATGAAGGTTAAATGAGTTTGTGTTCCTTGAATATAATGAGTCACAAAGGCAGTAAATGGAACCAGGTGACGCTCTGCAGAAGGTATCCGACAAGAAGATTCCTCGACCAAAGAGCAAAGTCCGGTGAGAGGAAACTTCATGGTTTCCTCCTTCCAGAGGAGGAGGAAAGGCTTTGAATTGTTGCTGGACACAACAGGAAGCAGGAAGTGTGAGGCTGATGCAGCCTCCCTTCCTACGTAGCCAATCAAAGCATGGACACACTGGGAAGCGTGACCAAATGAAGACCCAGAGCGGAGACTACCAGTCCTGAGACAGAATAATGACCGAAGAGGAAGCTAAAACGTGTTGACCCGACATGAACGTGGGCACTAGACAAAGAGGGGAGGCGGGGGATGAATGCTTTCCCGATCATAAACAAAAGTCGATCAGCCTGTTCTGACTTGAAACATCTGACAAACGTAAACCGGTCATTTTTTTCACCTCCCTATTTGCTAAAGAGCAAGGAACTGTTTGTCATTTGAGAGGCCCTGTGCGCCTTGAGTGGCTCTGTTTGTTTATTGAGACTGAGTGCAGGGGCCTGTTACATTCTGGGAGCCCGAGTGGCTCTGGAGTGGGAGCCCCCTGAGGGGCCCCCCTCCCGGTTTGTCGGCAGAAGTTAAGATGGATGAGATTGGCGACAGTGATGAATGCATGGTCGGAAAGATGGATGAACGGGTAACATAGGGGCTTGACAACAGAAATGGCCCTCAGGACTGGAGTAGTAAGTGGTAGGGGGGCCCCCACAATCGAGATCGAAGCTCGGCTTTTAAAAAGGCAGAAAGGTCATGTCTGCCTCGGGGTAGTTGTGAGTTAAACTGTGCATGGCTTACAGGGAGTCAGTGGCCAAGTAAAACAAACACATGTTCACCATGAGGTGGAGTAAGAGGAGGAGGAGGGAGAAAGAGTTGCAGCAGCAGCAGCCGGTGGCTTGCCTCATGAGGAGTAGTGAGGTTAAATGAAAGTAAAAAAAAAAAAACCTCCTGGAAAAATGAATACATAAACAAATAGGATTACTCGATCTTTATCAGGGTGACTGGAGGCAAGGTAGCCCTCGCTTTGTCTCTTTCCTCATCTACTAAACTTCTCTTCCCCCAACCCCTCAGTTTCATATCCGAGTGGGTCTGACCCGTAATTGCAATATGTCATGTCATTTTGTTTGTATGCAGGGTGACAACATGTCATTAGCCTTTTGGGGGAGTCGGGCTCCGGTGGAACAATGGGGGTTTCTGATGGGGGAGGTGAGCCGGTAACATGAGCCAGGGGTCACTGAGGTAAAGGAGTGGAGGGGCGAGAGGGGGCAGTAAAGGTGTAGGGGCTGATGGAAGTGTGTGTGTGTGGAAAGGGGGGGAGACATTAGTCAAAAGGATTAGCTGACCAATGGAGCAGCTGTAAGGGCATTACATCTGTTTTACAATTGCACTCAGGCTTTCATCTGGGGTTGTTAACAAACACAATAAATTCCCTCATCCCCTTTCTCCTCTCTCTCTCCCTCTGTCCAGCAACAGGAGGAGGGATACCGAGAGGGAACAGTGGAGTCAAGGAGGCACAAAACTTAATATGGTTTGAAATAGAGTAGACAGCTCCGACAGCACCAATTCTGGCGGATGCAAGAGTCACAGGTAGCTTCCAGAGGCTTCAGCTGGACTGCAGTCATGGTCATTTGGCCATGTTTCTCCACGTTGAGGGTGAAATCCAGACAGCCAGGTGGCAAGCACAACACCATTTTACTACAGCACGCAGAGCCAACAGGTCACACACTGGATGCCGACAACCGTCTGCTTCCTCGTTTGGGGAAGGGGCCAAAATGGGACCAAATGCACCATCAAACAAAATGACTTATCAGGCCGTACAACAAAATGGTAAGCGGTTGAGCGAGGCCGCTCAGAGCGAATTGACAATAGAAAGCCCTGAGCCAACGGGTCGGGCAGTCACCGAGGGATTAGGTGACCTCCGGTTTCCGCCACGGGCTCGTCCTGTTAGCGGTGATGGGTGGGGCGGTAGCTGGTGGGTGGTGCTGGGGTGGGGGTGGAGGGCTGACTGACTGACTGACATGGGGGAAGGAAAATGCTGACCTCACACACCAGCAGTACAATACAATGTGCTTCACATTGCTCTGGAGAACCCAATCACAACACACACATACATACACACTCACAGCCCCCAGGCTCAGGAATGTCACCAAGAGGAAATATGTCCCAACTTCCCCACCGCAACCAACACACACACGCACAAAAGCCAACAATTGCCAAAGTTCAGTTATTTCACTAATGACAGGCATTCACAAACTAAAGAAGGAAACTGAATTGAAACACGTTTAATTGGTTGATATTGAGATTTAAAAAACCAACACCAGCTGCACCAATCAATATTTGATATTTGCAATAGATAAAATAACTTTGTGAAACGTAAGATGTATTATGTAAGATATAAGTGGTTCAGAAAACGTTCACCTTTCATGCACCTTTTAGGTTTTTCAGTGTGCAGTAAACACCATTAGCGGCTTCCTGGACGAATGTGAACATACAGCAAGCTGGAGACATGGATTGTTTTTACTAGAAGCCAAACCAGAGCTGAATGAAGAGAGAATATTGGACTTGTATTTATCCGGTGACCAGAAACTAAACTCCAAATGAATTCATCCGTTGCCGTGCATCTGCTACATGTGTAAATTAGCTAATATTACCGTTTGCTAACGATTTTGCCTTGTCAACTTTTCAAGGGGTTATTATCTGAGATGCTGTTTAGCCAAAATTAGATAACTAAAACAAGTAATGCAGCTTTGAACTACTTTCATTCCGAAATGAAAAACGGCTCATATTTGTATCCGCTAGTCTGTATGTATGCTCGCAAGAAAACCATCGGTTTTCCACGCTAAACGATGCAGTCAGTGTGTAGGCTGGTAGTGCAAAAGTAAGATATCTGATCAAAGAGGTGATATTGAGTTTGACACCTCAAGGGCTGAACCAAGAGACTGATCCCACTTAAACCACAACAGTGCTATTAGCTCTAATCCACATTAAAGAACCATAGGGGCTACCAGATCTCCTCTTTGCTACATTTCCTGTCATCTCGTTCACAGTAATTGCCCATATTCTGTTCACTCCAAACGCGGCTCAACAAGACGGTGCATGACACCACTTGAAAGTGCCTTGAGAGTCCCCCCCCACCGATTATCTAGCCAACTCCCTCAAGTTCAGCCCGCCAGGCAGACGTTACCTTGGCACGGGATCTGAGGAATCCGCTAATTCAAAGTAATCATGGCTGCTTTCGAGAGCAGAGGAGGAAAAAGAGAGGTTATATCAAGCCTGTGCATCTAAAGGAGCAGCGTTGTCCGATAAGTCGGTGACTTACGACTTTTACATTAGTTTTTTTCAGAGACTTGCTACAGGGGTAAAGAGACGGGGGAATTCAGTCGAGCAGAAGAGTTTGAATGTAGGCTTAATTCTGCAGCATGAGATGATTGACGTGAAATCCATATTAAGCCAGCAAAATCAAATCCCCAAGATCCTGAGGCGTGGCGTTGCCTTTGCACAGTCTCTGTCAGATAAACTGAAATTGCACAAGACGTTTTGGTCTTAAAAGGTTTGGGGCGATAATGATGAATTGGTTGGCTCAATGTAAGAGTGGATTTAGAGACTATTGGCACCAAAACACTTAAATTCTGGCGTGTATTACCAAGGGAACAATCAGCGTTTCAAATCTCAAACGCTATCGTAAAGTTCATCGACAAAAAACAGAAGCTGACAACTAAAGTTTACATTTCACCTCCACTAAATGTTTATACCCAAACCACGATGAAAACAGGGCCAGTTGTTGTTTTCTCTCCGTCTCCACCAAAAAAAAAAAACTTGTGATTGGCAGCATTGTTCAAATTTAGCCTCTATTTATCTTTACAAGTCAGTCGCGGAGAAATGTATTTACCAGTGAGAAAGACGAGAACTGTACACAGTCTAAATAGTCCCATCAGGGCCGTGTGAAACGGGATGTTTAAACTCTATTGGTGTCATATTCATGACCTGCACGCCAGCCAAAAACAGCAGTGGCTCTGTGATTTCAGGGACAACAAGAACACAACACACAAAAGGAACAACTTTTTTTTGTTTGTTATACTTGGGAGAGCTTGTGCAGCAGTGTACGTCGGAGCAATCTGTATTAAGAACTGTAAAATTGGGACGGGAATTGAGTGTTGAGATAAGATACTATCAAATAAATACAAGACGAGAGGCGGAAAATTGATGCAAAAATAGAAAGGCTCTCCAGGGACTGCCAGGATGTGGGGAGAGAGGAATAGAAGACTGCAAAAAGGGATTGCACAAAGGGAAAACGCATGCAGAACCTGTAGTTACTTCACTTAAAAAGCACAAACACACCCAAGTCAATTACTACCCATACAAATCACTCACCACAGCGCGCAGTCACAAAACTACAACTTAGTCACCAACTGTTTGTTACATCAGCTGGGGATGAGTTTGGAGACACGGGCCGAGAGGAAAGGAGGGGGAAAGAGAAAATGGCTTACTGGAACCTCTTTGGCGAGAGAAGTAAATACTTTACGGGAACTCAATGGACAGTTGCTCCACCACGACGCCATTTTACACCAAGACACTAAAAGTGCCCTCAGCAGTCAAAATATATCACATTGTGTCTCCCGGCCTTATGGAAAGCATGACGTGGGATTAAGGCCTATTTGTTGAGGCTTTAGAACAGCTGATGAGGTGTGGACCTGAGCGGTTAAACACACTCCTGAGGACCAGCCAAGGCCGCTCATGGTCCTTTGTGGGGTGACACACGGTATGCGGCTCTATTGTGCCAGGGGGGATTATGGGTAAGGAAGGGGGTGATAGGCAACGGAGGAAAACTGTGTCAGTGTCAACTGTTGAATTGCAGAATAAGTTAAGATTTTTCTTTTTCCAGAAGGGAAAAATAATGTTTATTTTCTCACTAAGAAGATTGACTGCACGACAAGCTGGTGTGGAGCAGGCGCCAATGAAATAGATTACACCACTTAAAAAGCCATTTCCACCATGTTATGTTTTATTGTTATAAACTGAATTTATTTTTTTTGTTAACAAGTTTTAGTCATACAAAACTTGACTAATTACATTTACTCAAGTACTGTGCTATAGCCTTGTGGTACTTCTATTATATGATGCTTGTGCTCCTACAGAATTATATTTTAGTCAATATTGTAACAATATAATTTATAGATTTGTCATTCATGTAAATATGACGCATCGGTTTAGATTCAATTATCATAAATGTATATTATTACATTTGATACTTAAGTACAGTTATTGAAATAATTCTGCACTTCATATTGTATATTTTGAATGCAAAAGAAATAAGTGTATTACTTAAGTAAGTTTAATATTTGTTTCACAAGAGAAATATGCATTTTATTAGAATATTAAAATAATAGGAGCATGATTTGCAGCGTCGTTGCAGCAGGTTGAGAGGCATTTTAGAGAAAAACACAAAGTTCTCCTTCCTTAGTCTTGTGTGGATTTTGGCAATCATCATAAATCTTGAGAGCAGCTTTCACTGTGCTTTGTCTATTTCTGATTCATTTCATAATTGAGCCAAAATAAATATTTTTCCATAGAACTCTCTCCTGTTGATCGATATGATTAACAACCAGTTCATAGCAGCTTTTCACATCTGCTGCTCGAAACACCGAGGTAGGTTTCTTCAGTGTCGGAAGTGATGCGTTGTCATCCTTGCAGTTTGTTCGCCGCCGTGGTTTACGTGCGCAATGAGGCCCACCGAGAGAGGAGGGCCAAAACACCACCTGCAGAAACCTCAACTGGAGTTTAAGAAGGGGGACGGCCGAGTGATCTGAAAGCCAAAAACACCATCGCGGTAAGCGCCGATGAGGAGACGTGGACGAAAACCAGATAGAGTCACAGATTGCTACTTTAACAGATCCCACGGGGCAGAGGAGTCATAAAACGGAGTGAACACATCACTGAACATGGAAACTTTCAACCCAAGCAAGAAATAAAAAAATAAAAAACCACCACAATTGAAGTTTTGCGGCTTCTCCCCCGAACAGCACACAGCACAGGGAAGAAGTCGGGAGAATGATTAACTGTGCGTCTCTATGAGATTCCACTGAAAGCCTACGAAACCATCCATCTTGAACCCCGCTCTGCAACCCTGTGATTCATTTCCAAAATAATCTACAACTGGCCCGCCCGTGTCTCCGGCTTGTCATTTGACTTCATCTTGGTAGTTTTTTGGGGAGGGGGGGGGTCTGTGTTTAGTCATTTTTATGTGAGGGCCTGACCCGGAGCTGCTCTTCCCCGCCTGGGAATTCCACAGGTCTGGAGTAATGTTGGGAGCCTCCTCCTCGGCAAACTGATCAGGAATGTACCAACCGAGGGGGAGAGGTGGAGGTGGGCTCCTCCGGCCTCACGGGGGAAAACACAGCTCCTCATTGTTCCCTACCTTTGCATTCCATTCCTCACCTCTCTCCGTTTTAAAATCACACCCCTCCGCTAAAGCAAATCCTCTCTGTCGCTTTTGTATGACTTTTCTTTCACTCCTTCCTGCCTCTTCTCCTCCTCCGTCTCCTCCTCCTCCTCCCCAATCATCTTACCTGGCACTTTCCCGCAGCTAAAAATGATGTACTGACAGAAAACTTCATCACTTTTATCACTCTATAGCCAATGGGAGGGAATCTATCATAAACAAGCTGCGTGGGGATTTACAGCCGCAGTCCAAAGTGTGCGTTCCAGAGTGCGATTAAGAGTATTACCTGTGTGTGTGTGTGTGTGTGTGTGTGTGTGTGTGTGTGTGTGTGTGTGTGTGTGTGTGTGTGTGTGTGTGTCAGGTCATGTATGCGTGTGTATAAAAGATATTTCCAGAAAGAAAGAAAAAAAAAGAGGAGGAAGAAGTACTTGGGGCTGATGGGAGTCTTTAGGTGTTCTGTCATGGAACAAATCCCAACATGCCCTTGCATGCCAGCCTGTGTTGTATGTTGACATACACCGCTTGAGTCACACAATACACCCCAAAGCTTGGGCTCAGTAGATTCACAAAAACAGAGGAGGGGAGGGAAGGGGAGACAGATGCATCCCTGTTTTCTGTGATGCTTCAGATGAATAAAGTCAGTGAGGCTCAGAAGCTTCCTCCTGCCTCCCGCCTCCCATCACCCCACCGCCAGCCTTGAAGATGCTAATCCATCACACTACAGTAGCCTTCCGGCTCCTTTGATCACTTTCTGTCACTCTGACAGCCCTTCCCACAACAATAAAAGCCTTATTTGCAGGACTTAAAACACAGGGACGCCATGGCAACGAAGTCCAGTGACGGCGTTATGGCCGGACCGCGCAGCGCGCCCACATCGAGATAAGACAAGCCACGATAATGAGGGAGCAGGAAACCACCTCATGCAACAGGCTGTAAGTATGGCCGATGTGAGGAGTTGCGAAAGGTGAAGTGTTTAAGCATGACTTGAACATTTATTAAATAACTTTTTGTGTGGTTTCAAAAGACGAAGAAAAGATTTGTGCACAATGTCTTCAGAGTTATGAGAACCTTCTTTCAGAACTGAATGCCAAAGAGCTAATTGAGGTTTTGAAAACCTGTAGGTGTAACCTGAATGGAAGCTGCCTCAGATTGAAAGCTTTTCTCACTGCCCAATTTGAGCCGTGCTGACACAAGGGGTGTATCACTTTACGGCGCGAGCAAACGATCGGTGCTTGTGCAAACACTCCCTCAGGAGCTTCGAATCATAGCTGAAACTCAAAAGCACACATTCGCTAATTTCGTAGGTATCGGCTCGAGGTCAGGGATGATGCCGGGACATGCACAAGTAGCTCGAAGCATTCCTTCCATTGCAGAGGAGCCTTGTTAGCCGAGGGGAGAATTCCACTGAACAATGATAATAACATGTACTGTATGGTAAATATCCGCAGCATACCTTACAGGCTTGTTTTACAAACCTTGGCAATTAAAATAAATGACGATTGCCAAAATGGCCGTTTTAAAAGCCCACATTCATTTGAACTGCGTCCTGCGTGCCTGAGGGGACAGAAAGACCTTTTACAAATACCAAAGATTCAACCGCACGCCCTTACCTTGACACGCATCTTTGACTTCTTCGTAGCCGGGTTTGCACTGGCACTGTCCGACTGGTACCACCCACTCCCCGTCCACAGTGCAGTAGATGCGGGGCAACTCCTCGCTGATGGCGTTATCCACGCAGGCCCCGCTCACTTCCCTCAGCACCTGGTTTTCACCTCCGGCCACGGTCTCCGAGAACGACGCGAGGCTCTTCACCGTGGCCGGGCACGTCTTGTAGTAGACCCTGGTGGAGAGAAGAGCGATGCAGGCCCCGATGTCTTGGAAGGCCAAGTAGAAGCCTTTGCGCGACAGGTTCTCCACCACTCGCGTCTCGGTGTTGATGCGCAGTTCGTTTTTGCTGGTGATCTCGTCGGGTGCTATGGTGGCCACTTTCTTAAACTGGCCCTTGCGGAAGGTGGTGCCCACGTCGGCGTCGGACTCGGACGTGAAGAGGTTGAAGGTCTCCTTGCAGGTCAGCGAGGTGGCGTCGAAGGTGTTGCAGTCGCGTACGATGAACTGGAGCTCAACGAAAACCCGCGAAGCCGTTGGACGCCGCTGGATGAAGGTGGTGCGCAACCAGTTGTCCTGCTCACGCTCCCCGACATTGCAGACCGAGTAGGTATAGAACTGAGAGCCGTTCAGGGTCTTCTGGGTGACCTCCCACTGAAACGAAACCACACAAACCGACACGGTTAGGAGGTACGAGCACTGACCCCTGGAAGCCCCAAAGGAAGCGGGGGGGAACCATGCGATTTCACATTCAGCCGCAGTAATCTGAACCTGGGTACCCACGGCGCTACGTGTTGCTAATTGCTCCCCCGGAATATTTTAAACTATCCTTCACGGACAAAATATATTCCTGAAACATGGAAAGCTCCACTTTATGAGCCTTTAAGGAAACATCAAGGGCTGTGTGTGAAAAAGCATTTCTGGCATTGCAAAGATGCCAAATTATTTCCAGTTGGGAACTTTTACATGCCGTCGCTACTGCTGGCACCGAGAATATTAAATGCTGCCGCAAATATAAAAAAATTAATTTAAAAAAAGTGACAACATGTTTTAGCGTAACCTTGGCTCCAGAGGAACAAACTGGCCCTCACGGGGGCCGAGCCTGTGGTTTGCTCTCTGCATGTAGGCACCGTGCTATTAATTAAAGGAATGTGCTTTGTTAGCGGACTGTGTGGTTCCTGCATATAAACCAACACCTCTATTAAACAGCTGGCGAACATTATTTTATTAAAGGCCTTTAAAACTTGAAATAACAATGGTCATAAGTGAATGCAGTTACATGAGAAAACTGTGCACAATACAAAATGTTTCCAACAAACCTCAAGAAAGAAAGAACAACACCTGATGCTCATTAGTGCAAAAAAGTGAAACATGAATGTCAAAGTGATTATTTAAGGAGTCAAACCCTGTAGTCGGTTGAGCCACTGGGAGCAGCACGTCTGCACATGCCTTTGAGTCATCAGCACATGAAATGAGGCTATTTACAGTGAATTTGCATGAGCTTGACTGGTCAATTACTTTGCAACCACAATATGGAAGAAGGCACACATTGTATTCTGGCAGGGAGATAACCGCAGCATTTGGGTGCAATAATGTAACGATTATCGAGACGCATCTCCAAAAACTTTTACCCCGGTTTGAGGAAAAGGTGCTGTCGAAAACCCTTCCCCCCCCTAAGAAGAGGTACCACATGCTGCAGACTTTTAAAGTTAATTACCCTCTACTATACAATTCTGGAGCTAAAGCCCTGAAACCACAAGAAGCCACAAGTATTCCCAGTTCAGAGCTAGCAGCTATTCTGTCTCCCGAAGCTTTGGTGGAGCCCAGACATGCTCTGCAGGCAGCGCCTGATAGGATCCTACAACTCCAATGTTCATACCCAGACCGCCATGAGGCTCTTACTGCCAGATATTATAGCAACCTGACATACATACACACACACACACACACACACACACACACAAACACACGTATACATAAGGCCAACCAAACGGCTAACCACACATGTCAAATTGTCAAATAGTTTTGCTCTGGAGGCTGGGCCCTTCCTGTGCATGTTACCCATGCAGTATTTTTTTGTCCCAAGGCAAGGAGCTTCAGGAGAAATCAAGGAGTTTACTCACCCCGGACTTCTCTCCCTGATCTAAGGGCCATGTCAACCAGCCCAGTTCACCTCCTGTTGCCTTCATATCCAATAGCACCTCTGTGGAGACATGAGGATACGGTCAGTACATGGTAATAAACCTTTGAACTCATCAGCAAGGAAGCATTTTAACTTAACTTAGAATTGTAGCTATACACAGAGATGATTACAAATGGAAAACGTACAAATGACAGTGATTTTAAATGACCTGCATCATAACCCAAAAGCTGATAATTTCATTATATTAACACTCAATATTATGTTCCAAATTATGGACTCGGCAGTAATGAAAAATACACTTTGAAAGTTTCTGAATGACAAACTAATGGATGTAAAAAATAACACTGCACATTTAAAAGCACAAATTATTCCAATGTGACCAAACATTTTCAGAAGCACATTGCCAGAATTCGCATGCGGACAAAGTTTCGAGCAGCGCACACGCAGACAGGCGTCACTTTCAACTTAGCCATTATATATGAAACTCCAGCGAAATACATCTTTATAAACTTCAAGGGCTTTCTTTGAATACGACTTTGAGAGACTAGAAGACTGTCACGGGATTAAAAGAGTGCGTTTCCTGGTTTTAAAGTTCCTTGAAGGAGGTTCTCCGCATGGAACACGCGCTTCACTTCAATACACTTTAAAAACATTTAGCCTCATGCATTTTTATGAAAACACGTTATTTTTAAAAGACACTCACCTTCCTTGGTTTGTAAAGTTATTAGTATGCCGTTAATGAGTACATATGAAAATAATAAAGGTCTGACTCCAGTAGAGAAATCCATTTGGCAAACTTTTCCTTCCCCTCTCTCTCTCTCTCTCGCTCTCTCTCCGCTCCTGTGCTCGGCTGGGACTCTGAGAGAGGAGCGCTACTCTGTGCAGCTCATTCACAAACGGGGCAAGGACGTCACAGACTCCGCCTGCTGGAATGCGCGTGTGTGCGCGTACGTGTGGCTGATTGTGGCTGTGTGCGTGTACGTGCGCGTGTGGGTGTGTTCAGGGGCGGGGGTGGAGGTGGAGGAGCCGGAGGGAGCGTAGTGGTTTCGCAGCTTTCAAGGACCGTCGGAGATTCGGTCATTTCGCACATGTACGCACGTGTAGGCTACAAGTTGCAACTGTTTTAAATTCGAGGTAAAACCTGATGCATGTCTATTAAGTAGGAGAAAAAAAAAATCTAAAACGAAAGAAGTTAGTTTGTTCCTTATTGTATAGAAACAACAAATGAAGTGGGTTCATGTGATTCACAATGTGCAGCATTATGATCATTGATGAACTTAATAGATGAATAATTATGTGAATATCTTGTGACATTCTATGTAAGTAGCTCTTGTTTGATCCCACAACTATTTGAATGATTATTTGTTCTGAAAATAATCATTAAATGCAGACCTAATCTGCATATATCATCTTCATTTAATTTGTATAGAAAAAAAGTCAGGTTTAACTTTGTAGGCTCTTGAAGGCACCATGGCCTTGGTTACAGTCTACCTTGCTGTAAAGCAGCCTGCAGGGCCACAGAATAATTTGCATGGAGATATTGATTTAGAATTGTTTGCCCCATTGAATACGAGAGGAAAGGAGCGGGAGCTGCTTTATTTGACGCCTCTTTGTTCTGAGCATCCCCACACACAGAGGTAGAATCATTGTGACAAGCGGGGAGAGATGTATTCATATCAGCATAATAGCAACTGTGAATGCAGAATTCAGGAGTACAGCTGGCCTACTGATAGCCCGTCATAATTTATGGGAAATATCCCAAAAATGTAGCACCCCGCCAACCTTGTAGATAGACAGTCGTCAAGTTATGAACAAAACAAAAGTTTAATCTGCTTTTTCAGTCCCAGGAGGGCCGGTAGGAGTGGGAGTGTGGGAGTCTAGTATGAATCTGGGGGAATTTAGAAAAGTCCTTCACTTAGCAACTGGTGCACAGAGGAATTTACTGTCAAGCTTTATCTGCCTTACTTGTTTGTTACCCAGTGTTACTATGGCATAGTGTTGCGCAACGGCTATGGAGCTGATAAGAAGATGCTATGCTTTACATCTGGCTTTTAAAATCCCCCCGCGCATCCGATCCTGTATACATCACCGAACGCAGTGCTGTGGCCAGAGGGGCTGTACCTGGTTCCTAAGAGTTTATTCTCAATGGTGTTTACCTTTGAGCGCCAGCCTTGTCCCCACAATAGAGGATTACAATACAGTGTGTTATTGATTGGACATGGGTCTCCCTCTCAAACACACACTTGCTTTGTCGTTCGCACACCTGTGACGCTGACACTACCGGGAAAGAGGTGTGCGCTTCTGCTGGCGTCCCCGACCTCTGCGTCCCTCACTTCATCTCCCACCCATGTGCCTTCTGAGGGCTCCGGTTTCACAAAGAGCCCCCCTTCGACTGCAGATGAACGCCACGGCTCTCTGTGAGCTCTCGAATCCTTAAAATCCAACCTCACCCGCCCACTCTCGCCTCCACCGCCATCCTCACATTCCCTTCTCCCTCTCACTTCTCACACCTCGTCCTCATGAAGCAGGAGTGGAAGGGAAGGTCTGCTTCTTAGTTACGGGTTGAGGTCGTGTTGAGAATGTTAGTAGAAACCTTTGATATGGTCTCGTTTCCATTTTTCCAATAAGAAACCATAAGACGTGCCTGTGGGGCCACATGTGCATTATCTGTCCTGGTAAGCCTGTTGAATATGCATTGTTCTTTGTAGTTTAGCATTAAAAGCTAATGCAGGATGTAAACTGAGAACTAAAGTGGATTGGGACGTGTGGTGGTTGAGGGAGATTGTGTGTGTGTGTGTGTGTGTGTGTGTGTGTGTGTGTGTGTGTGTGTGTGTGTGTGTGTGTGCGTGTGTGTGTGTGTGTGTGCGTGTGTGTGTGTGTGTGTGTGTGTGTGGAAGGGGGCTGTAAGCACAGGTGTAAGGCAACTTTAGCAGCAGTGCCGAATGGGCCAACAGCAGGGCCATTGTTCCCCTACACACACACACACACACACACACACACACACACAGTGCAACAAGTGTGGGCCAGAATACAGCCATATGTGAAAACAGGATATTGGCTCATCTGTTCGTCTGATTACCTATATAGCCCAGTAGTGCTTCTATCTACCCCACCCCGCCCCCACCCGCCTCCCCCCATGTACTCACTGCTACCTGATAAGAGCAATCGTGGTGGGAATTAAGTGGCAGGTTCACGGTACATAAGGTTTGTGCGGATGAACTGCAAACTACCTGCGGAAACCACGTTCAGCATGGACAGCTCACAGTTTAAGGAAAAATAACGATCATTGAATTTTAATTCGTGCTACACTCGGACAGCCGGGAACAACCACACGGTGTTAATGCTTTACACCAACTAAGAAGCCACAGACGTGGCAGCTGCATTTTTGAGAATCAACATACAAAGGAAACATCTGTACAATTGTATATACAAATGTGTTAATGTGGTAATGAGCAAATGTTTTGCGGTACTGTGGCCCCGGTGTGTGTATTGAGGTGAGAGAGTGGGAGGCTCGAGGGCATGTGTGACCTACGTGTTGAGTTGTAATGTAAACCAACCATGTGTGGTTGGCTGCAGTGTGGTCATTTGTATTTCAAACAACTAAAGAGACCATTGCTGAGGGAAACATTCGATGACAGCTGACCCTGAGATTAATCTCTTGTACCTTCAAAGTTGAGCCTGTGAGGCCTTATATGGTTTTCCCGTTGTGTTTGTCTTTTCAGAGCTGTATATGTTTTGTCAGTGACATTAAGGCTGAAAAAGTTAGCATTTTACATTTTAACAGAGCGTATCTTTTTTTTTTTTACAAGAAATTGCCACATTGTAGATTATAGCACGAATCTGGTCATATTATTACAGTTGTAAAACTCCCATAATCAGGTTAAAGGTGTCCTGTGCATTTACATAAAGGTGTTGGAGATACAAGAGACTACAAAAGAAATGAACGGTCAAAATCAAAGCAGCACATGCAGCGATATCCTGACTTATAGTCAGTATCAGGCCAGAATAATAAAAAAAAAAAGATGTGTCCTACATTCCCACAATGCATCCATTATGTTGTAGTTATTGACGAGTTCATGTCACATCATCACATCCTCCATCCATCCTTTTGCTATCTGTGACCGCTTATCCTATTCAGGGTCGAGGCCTATGGGCAATTTAGAGTCATCAATCTACCTAAGCTGCATGTCTTTGGACTGCGGGAGGAAGCCGGAGAACCCGGAGAGAACCCACGCTGCCACGGGGAGAACGTGCAAACTGCACGCAGACACAGAGTCGCGTCCCTCTCTTGTTGTGAGGTGACAGTGCGACCACACCAGCGTGCATGCAGCCCATGTCACATCAAGTTACAACTTGTTTTCTTTATGCGCATAAAAGCAGGATGAGAGCCTGCAGTATTTATCTGGTTTTCTCTGCAATATCACTGACTTGAAAAGAGAACAAGTGTCAGCCTTTAGTTTCTTCAACCCAGTTAAGTGATACTTGAAAGCAACTTACTCAATTCAATGATGAATGGTTTAGCTGACAAAAGGAAACAAAACACTGTCTGGAGCACATATTTCAGACATTCATATAACATCCTCATGTTTTTTTGACATAAACTTATTTAATTCACGTTGTTTGGGGTTTCAGGATGAGGACATGCTGCTCATCCTGAAAACTATACTGAGAGTGTGTTGGGGGACTTTGCACACACAAAAACTCAAATTGAAGACATTGTTTTTCTCTTCCCTCCACAGATTGTTTTGCCATTATCTAGTACTTTATCAGTGTAATTACATATAATCATAATTTACACCAGCCCTCCTGTAGTCCGTATTTAATTAAAACGAAACCACCTCTACCTTCCCTCCTCCTTCTCCTCCGTGTGAACAGACAGCTAACTGTCCTCGGAAAGTGCTGATTTACTCTGCAGGAAGAAAAAGCAGAATAGATGCATCGTACCATTCATTCAACCCCTTATCACAACATTATCTCAGCATTCCGATGCCCTGAGCTGGAACATGCTCATATTCTCAGACGACGCCTACGGTGTTTTTTTTATTGGAGACACGGGTCACACTGGAGTGGCAGATGTTCCCATTTGCTCACTCAAGTAGAATGACCTGCTCCTTCAGGCGCCTCCTTCCTCTCCTCCTTCCATATCGAGTAACTGCCAGCCTAAAGGTCATTGTGGGCGTTTAAGGAAGCGCAGACGAAAGAGCAAAAGGAGGCCGAGCTTAGAATAAAGTCAAAGTGGATTCCTGGAGGGGCTGAGGAGGAGGGACGCTATAGGCTGCTGAGAGCCTCCATTGAAAGCCACCTGTTGATTCAGTTCCAGATGACCCTACTGGGCTCACTGGTATCAGATGGGATGCAAAGAGGGAGGAAATGGAGAGGTGTGCTTGGACAAGGAGTGTGTGAAAATGAGCTTTTACTTTCAAGTGTGTATTTGTGCAAGTCTTGATTTTGCTGCGTCTGGGGCCTTGATTCTGTTCTGTTGGTCAAACACAAGATCACACGTAAAATAAGTAAGCGTAATATTGAACAAAACCCAATTAAACGAGACTAAAAGTCTATACAGCCATACCAACCGTCCTCCTTGAGTTGCAGCTTATTATTAAAATAAATTTAGCATTCTACACAAATAGATCCCAAAGGTATATTTATCTCCGATGGCAATTCAAGTCACATCTTTCTCTTTTACGGCGTTCAACAGGGTCCTACTTAAGGCCCCTTTTGAATTTCATTCAAACATGCATCCCACACTATGCAACTATGCATCCTTTTATTTTCTGTTGCTCTTCCAAGTTTGAGCCTCTGTGGCAAAAAGTTATCAGGAAGCCAATCAAGATGCCCTCCGTCCATGTCCTCCAGTTACTCATATAGTTGATCTTCAGGTTTTCCCAGGTCAGATGGGACATCCCTCTCGCATGATCTGGTCTCCTCCATGTTTCATGAACCTAAAATGGTTTCTATTGACAAAAAAAAGGATGATTCAAAAGCTCCCTCCGGGTTTCTGAGGTCCTCACCCGGCAAAGGGAAATTGTAATTGTATTGTGACCAATAAAACATTCTTTTGGTCATTACTCATGAGGGTTGAATTGTAAGTTAGCTGATTGTAAATGTGCTGGTAATTTGAGAGCCTCCCATCTCAAAGCTCAAAGCTCCATCTCCATCTTCTCCCTCCCTGATCCTCCCCCCCCTCCCTCTCCCTTCCTAAATGAAGGACCCTCTAACCCGTCCAATTACTAAATCTAAAATTGCTACTCTCAGTCCAGCTGACTAAGTAGAATCTGCAGTTAACTTGTCTAAAAAGGCTCCGCAGATGTTGAAGCTGTGGTAGGTAAGTTTAAAGATCAACTGTAAGATAAATACTTGTAGTTTCCGTTCTCCTCCTACCTCCACCCTCCCTGCCAGTAGCAATTAGCAACAGCCGATTGACAACACGGGACAGCCTTTATGGCTCACTGTTGATCCTACTTGGTCCAATTCCCAAGCTGCACATTTTATTTTGAAAGCAAACAGAGGACTGTCTACCCTGCCAAGATTCCGACAAATTAAATCAATTATGTATGTTCACACAACGTAATGTTTGTTCAGCTCACACTAAATATCCACTTGTAAAACCTGCCTGCAAGAGGAAAAAAAAGTTTCAGCCTGCTCTTTTGTCATTTGAACACATAGGCAGCCAGCAATGATATTAAAAATGGTATTAAATATGAATGCATACTCCAGTTAATGTGTCAGGGATGATTCATGCCTTTTCATGCATCATTTTCTTTCTTTGTGATCCCACAAAGTCATGCCTGACTCATAAATCCCTGTCATGGCTGCAGTTAATCTCTCCTGCTCCCAGAACCTAAAGAGACTACAGCGGTGTATTGTTGGTCACACTCTCTTGATTATTATATACCCATTATCTGACAGTCGTAGCTGTCAGCACTGCTCGGTCCCGGAGCTGCGAGAGTTTTTCGAGCTGCACCCACCCACCAACAGTGAAGTCATATCGGCAGCACCTGTCCGGTTGGTAGGAGACAACCGCCCCGCGGTGGGTTGTGGTTAGAGGTAGGCATGTGAAGCATGTCTAGCTCTGACTCCCAGTAACAAAGTGCTGTTATCCCAAAGAAAGTGTTGGGACAGCTGTGTGCATGTCCTCACGGGCTTGATGTGTATTTTAGGATCTCAGTCTCCTTCTTGTGCATGCTATTTTAACATAATTGTTAAAGCATCAGTGTCAATGAAATTGAAGGCATTAATACAGATGGTGAAAAAATATGTTTGATGGACAAGATGGTATTGTCCAAACAATCCGATTACAGTCAAGTATTGCATTTTGTAAAGTTTTTACTTTTCATTTACATTTATTGCTACACAACACATCTACAGAACGGCGCTTAATGAAGTACTGTTATAAATGTAAAGCCCCAGTCAGTATTTTGATGTTAACAATGGAGCAAACGGATTGATCTATGTGTAATTTGAAAGCAAGAATGATCATACAACTGTGCACTTTGTTTTCAACAAAAGAATTCTGAAAAACTCAGTTTCTTGTACGTGTCTTGAAGACCGGCATCTCATTTCTCCAGCCTTTTTTATTGATTTAAGTATTTGTTTCTTTTAGTGTTCGTTAATCATTAAAAACCACACTGGGATAAACTGATTAATTCATTAATTAAATATTTGTAAAAGGCAGCTGCACCCATTGCATCGCAATCCTTCACAATATCTTTTTGAACGGATTCCATTTGGTTCCAATTTATGCTTGCAATGCATTTCTGATTCAGCCAATAAAATTACAGTAAATCACAGCCTGTCAGCACAGTGAGACCTCATGTCAACGAAGCAGTATAAAAGCATACAAATTACACAATTAAGAAATGTGCATTAGTCATCAACAACAACGCTCATGTCTTCACCACTACCACAGATCGATACAGACAGAAAACTATGGGACACTATACAAAATTACATCGGAAACTATTCATCCCACGTGTGCTATAATTATAACTACGGTTCTAGTATGTAATATAGGCATGGAGAGGAGGGATACAATGTGATGGAAGAAAAAGAGTTCAGCACCAAACGGCTGGCAGACACAGTAAAATTAGCAACTAGCTGGTCATGTTAGTGTAGGATTCTGCTCAAGAGACAGATATTTCCCACCGGTGGAGGTGGAGAACAATATAAAGCTATAAAGAATGTGAATTTGATTAACATTCGCCAAGGGAAGGTGATGATATATCCAAGTATTTTATTTATCAATGTATTTGCTGTGTTGTCCCCTAGATTAAGTAAATGCCTCTAAAAGGGCTAACTACTTATTTACTACATTTCTTTATTATTGGGCAATTGGGCAAGTCATCAGTAATTATCAACGGGACACACTGGCTCTTAAAGGTGCTATAAATGAGATTGGGGGCTTTTCTATTGGCTGTCAACAGCTGTCTCAAATGACGTAGACTGAGATGGTGACTCGCAGCTAGGACTGAAGTGCTCTATATTGGAAATAGTTGTTTGCTGCTGTAGTAATGGTCTGAATATTGAATTTAGCACTTCTAAGTGTTGGTCACGTTTCACACGCTTTGATAGCAGCAGTAAGGCAGTCCCAGCAGTTGTCGAGATGCAGAACCACCAGTAGTAGCAGTAGCAGTAGTGGTTACTGTAATATTATCCATGCTCTGTCCTATTGTGTAAATGTTTCAGTTTCTACTTTGCAAGTGCAAAATTCCTGTGGTAAACCTTAGATAATAACGTAATATTTAAAAGTAACCACATCTTGGTGGGCCAGTGGGAATGACAAAATAGTCGGAATGAAAATGAAAAAGCTGAGTCGTGTCTGTGTGGGTAGCTCCAAAATGTCAGGATATTAGATGCTAACACTTTATTTCATTGTTCACAGACCGATCTCAGTGGTGCCATATGTTTGCCATCTCTTAACCTCTTGCCACCATAAACATACCTAAAATGACCTTCCAGAATACAAGCACACATGTTTGTCCACTTTCATTTGCCAGTAGAAGTTGTAACATCTCAATGTTTAGACAGCCTGCCTGCAGCTGTTACATCCAAAGATTCAACAGTGGGAATGCGGGCCGTGAGCGCATGCTTGCATACATGTATGCATGCATGCATTCATTCATGCATGCATACATGTGTGAGCATGCACAGAACAGGCGGGTGCATTTGTGTACCTGCTTGCTCCTTCGCAACACTAGAGACCTGAGCGCCGAGGGAGCTGCTGGTGCTGGTGATTGTGGTGGAAGTGGTTCAGCGGAGTGATACGCATCGCAGCTGTTTGTGGAATGGCAGTTCATTTCAATGCCTGTCTGTCAGGGCGGCTTCGCCGAGAGCCTGTTCTTGCTTGTTGGTGTCTTTTAACAAAACCCCAAATACCACAGCAAGTCTTGCTCTGCACTTCTGAGGCTGATGACGTGGACGTGGGACGGATATTAAACAGAAAATGTGCTTTGCAATGACTGCGCTTTTTTTAGGTGATTATCGAAGTTTCCTGTAACTCCGGCCCACACACAGGCGTGCAGGGATTTGACCAGTTCTAAAATCACCGAGTGGGCCTGTAACATTATTTCCTATCCCAGAAAAACGCATTTCCTTACATACACAAGGGAGTAGCCATGCAGATTGCTTCCGTTGTATCTGCTGAGGTTTTGAGATATCCATCTGTGAGATTTCTGCCACCACCAAAATACATTGGAGCCTAATGGAACTGCATTTTCAGTGATCAAAGCATTGAAGAGTGACATTTGATAATATCCGCAGCAACATGACGTTCCCAAAATGGTGTCCTGGGTGCTCTGGATAATCCATCACTCATGATCTGACAGTTTTCTCTTTACTGCTTTGTATTGAAGACATCATCCGAGCCAAGGTGAGTAAGAAAGCCGTACCCATGAGTCACTTCAGTAAAAACTATTTAACTCATTAACTTCAAGAGAAAATACGGCTACTTACATTATATTTCAACAGCGAAATGGGGACTTTTAAAATGGGTTTTAATAGCGAGCGCTATTCTAGAGCCAGCATCTGCTAACCATTAGTGGGACTGCACCTTAAGGCAGCTCCCATGGTGGAGGCAGCTTTAAATGGCCCAGATGTGATTTAGGGGTCTGATCTGCTCCCCTCTGTCCAGGGAAAGCTATGTGCACAGATTGAGAAATTAAATACATTTACCGCAAATAAAAAAAGTTAACAAACGATGTGCTATGTCAAAAAACAATCAATGGTTTGAATTAGAATATTCCATTGGGCAGTTTAACGTTAACAACTTTATTGATGTTTTGGGGGAAAGGATATTCCAGTGATCCCAGTAGTGCCATGTTAACTATACACAATGTATTCAAAAGTGTTTGGGGATTTTTTTGTCAATAACATAGTTGACAGAACATTTGCAGACATAAATAAATCTGGAGATTTGTATAGTTTAAATGTGAAACACCAATTAACAAAAAAAAATCAATAAAGAAAAAAAAGTGTTATGCTAATGGTTGTAATTAATATTTTGAGGCCAAACCCATTCAAGTGAAAAATGAGAAAACCCATCAATTCCGTCTGATTTCACAACAACATTTCCTTTATCACAGCCATCTCCATGTCAAGAGCCATGTGGAGAAAATAGATATGCTCTGAACCATATTGAGCACTTTTAACCTCTCATGTCTCCTTTTTTTGTAGAACAGATCAGAGAGGGGCTTTGTATTGACGTTCAAACTTTTCAAAGTTACTTCTTGGAGCTGCTAACTTTTATGATAACAAAGATTTCTACCTAATGATAAAATAGTAAAAAAACAAAAAAAAAACCGCATCGTAGCGTTTTTTGGTTTACACGGCTCTTTTTCTGGTCACTTTAAGCAACAAAAGAGGTACAGATTCACCTGAAAACGTGGAGATCAATAAAACATCAGTGGTTGGTCTGTGCTCAGCAATATAGTCGTGAGGTTGAAAGATAAAAGTGAAAATAAATACAAATGAGTTTTACCAACTTTCTCTCAGAGTGTATACTGGAAAACCATGACTATTGTACGAGGCCACAGTCTTCCACCAACACATAAATCTATGTGAAACTGGACTTCCGAAATATCTGTTGAGGCCACAGATATCCATAAGTCATAACATGGGGGAGGTTTGAGTGCAGCACTGATATTCTTGTAAACAGCTTGTTGTTGCCCTGGATGCTAAGCAGAGAAGGTTCAAAAGTCGGCATCGCAGAGACTGAACAATTAGCTGTCCAACAAACACAAACAGGCCCACGATGGGAAAGAGCACCGCAGAGGAATCCAGATTATTCTTGTTTAAATGCATTCCTTTGTCGATTACCTCTTCTTTAATTCCACTTTTGCATTTTCCAGTCTTAATTCCAACCGCAATCATTTTTTTTCTGAGCGCTGTGCAGGCAGAGCACGCAGAATAATCAACACACCCTGACTGGCATAATACCTCTTTGTACTCCCCACCCTACCTCTGGAAACCTTTTTCAGAATGAGTCAAGCACAAGCGCTCTGCTTTCAAACCTACACCCACCTCAAGTGACCTGTGTCCAGTTTTGCCATCCGAGCAACTCGAGGCACAATGAGAAGTCTCTCACACTTAATTCACACTGACTGACATATTGGGTTCTGGAGGCAGAGAGTGGTTGAATCCAGAATAGATGGAGGGAACTAACAAGTCAGCCTTTTATTATCCTTAAAAAGTGAGAGAACCGCAAATCAACTTCACATCTCCCCGGAGCCAGATCATGACCCAAACCCTGCCGGAAAGAGGGAATGGAAAAAGAAACGTCCAAAGTCCCACTGCACTAAATGGACCATAGTGCTCATACTGAAAAATGCTGATTTAACATAATTCATCTCTACTGTATATGTGTGCTTGTTTTTATTTTGAAATGCATCACAGTCTGTGCTGATGCATTTGGGTCCTGTGAAGGCTTCATGCACATTTATTTTTTATTTGCACTTATAAAAAATGAACGTGAAACTTTTTAACATTTTTTAAAAATCGTCTTCGCAAATTATTTTTTTTAGACCTCAATAATACGTAAAATGTGTTTGCTGAATAACACTAAATGTAAACATAACTTCTGTTTGAGTATAAGAGAAGGCAACTTTAATTGGAGGGGTAGTGCTCAAAAGAAGTACATTGTTGGGACAAGAAACACGTGAATTCAGACAATCAGTCAAGTTTTAAACAGACTGGAGGAGAAAATGAAAGTCAATGGAAAAACCCCAACATAATTTCCATTTAAACATCTATCAACTTGTAACCTAGCATACTTCTTATAATTATGTGTGCCAAGTTTTGTGTTTCAGCCGTGGGGACTCGAGTCTACAAGAGACCGAAACAAGCCCTTTGTATTTTAGCATACTTGAAACTATTTAAATAGTTTCAAGTAAATAATGTATTTACATGCATCAAAATGCAGTTACATTTACATATGATATCTGTCTAACGCAAAACAAAGACACCAAATGAAGGATGTGAGAACCAGAGCATGAAAGCTCAAGCATTACATCGCAGATATAAGATCGCAAAGAGGAAACAAAGCCATGATTTCATTGAAAGGTGTTGTGTTTAATTGTCCTGATCACCATGGTGAGGCCCTATAGCTGCAGCATTGCCTGTCCACGCCTAGCGTGTACTGTGACCCCATCAGTCACTTGATCTAACAGATCATTGCGTTTCATTCAGTGGTGTTTGCCTGACGCTGACCTTTCATATTTAGCCTTGAGAAGCATTCTCCCTTTACGTGGACTTTACTTTATAAGTCAGCTATGTCTTGTATTGTTTGCACGACGACTTATTTACAGGGTCACAAGATGAATCGAATGTTGTGCTCTAAGGAGTGTTAACAGATTCCTAAATCAATGGGAATGTTACTGGGAAAGCCTTGTAAGAATTTCCAAAATTACTTGATAGAGTCTGTTTGTATTTGTCTCCATGAACTTTGCCTCTTTGTTTTCCCTGATTGCAATGCTCCAGTCTAACTCTAAAAGGGCATGTTATCTAACTCATTCCTATTTTTTTCCTCCACAGTTTATGTTCAGTTTATGCTCTCGGCTGAAAGCATTTACACTCAGACTCCAGGCAATTGTTATCTCTTAAACATACTCTGATAATTTTCATGAGCAAAGAGTCATGTTATCACAATAAATACCACATTCTGTATTACAGTACCTTATCATATTTTGTGTTAGTGGTTGTTTCATTTGAAAGTGACATCTGTACTCGGGCTGTCTTTGGGACTGCTGACACCAGTGGACATGACATCTCACGGGTCCTTTCTTTGGGAAGAGGACATCTTTGGAGTTTGGTCTGTATCGCTGCCCAATAAGTCACGAGGGACCACCATCAAAAGCATCTCCCTGACCCCAAAAAATAAAAAGCTTTTTCATGGAAGATCCATGCTAAAAGCTTCAGTATACAGTATGCTATATCGAGCTACCCAGAATGTCTGGGTTATGGTCCAAGATTTTAACACACAACACATTTTGCAATAACTGAAAAAATAATTATTTCCCACAAGCCCACGATGGTTGTGGGTTTAATGCCTCCAGCTTCCCAGACTGAGGCTAGCCCTGTGGCAAGCTATAGAAGGCCAAATAGTGAAAACTAAATAGACAAAATAGAGCTGAAATTAGAATGGCAGACCAATGCATTGCAAATTGTTCATGGGAACTGTAGTGTTTGGAGTGTTAACAATGTAATTGTGGTTAAACTTTACTAAAATCACAAAGGGTTCAAATTCTAATAGCAAGTGCTGTGGCAGATATATTATTGTTAAAATATGAAAAGTAAATCCCTTTCACACAAATGATGGCAGAAACCTTGAATGAGAGACTTCCCAGAATCAAACAAGGTAGTGGAATGGAACGGCTGCTAGCATGAATATAGCATTGGGTATTAATATTCTGGTCTATAGAAGTAAAATAGACCATTCTAGTAGTGATCAGTGGTGTAAAAGTAAAGAAACCTTACTGGAAAATTACTCCAGTAAAAGTGAAAGTCACCTATTAGAATACCATTTGAGGAAGGGTATTAAAGTATTTGATATTTACTTTACTTAAGAACAGGAGCTTTCTCTGAAACAGTGAGAGAAAGACATTTTGTAAGCAGAACAACTTTAGCTCGCCCCACTTGCTACACACACTCCAACTACAAACTGGTTCAAATCGTAATGCTGCACTCTTGCGGCTTCTGTCAATCCTATCGTGTGAAATCAGTCATCCTAGAGTCATGTACAGGGCTCTCAAGTTTTGAAGACAGGCAAGAGTGACATATATCCCCGGGAGCCGTTGACGGATAGAAAGATAGATTTGATTTTGTAGCAAGTAAAGAAGGTTTCAGTTTTCTTTGTCAAGTAAAAGTCACCAGAAATATAAATAGTAAAGTAAAGTACAGATATCCAAAAATATGACATAAGTACACCACTGGTCGTGATAATATGCAACACGAGAAGTAAATCATGTTGCATAAATGCTGCATTATCGGCTGAAAGAAGCACAACATTTAGTATCACAAGAGGGAGTCAGTATCCACATAAGAGTCCACACAAATACAAAAAGCTTCGAAATGGCTAATACCTGGAACAAATCACAACACTGCTCTATCAAAGCAACCACGTGTCATGCATCACACTTCAAGCCCACAAGTCTGCAGTAAAAAAATGGCTGCTGAAGCACCTTGGGACTTTCTAAAAGGATGATATTACTGGTGCATCTGGTTATGAAGAATAAGGCTGGCATAGGTTTCTGGCATGAAAAGCAGCATGGCAACCATCTGCTGAGCAGAAGTTAATTTAAAACCCTTTGAACTTCTTCCATTGTGTAACTCTGCAGCTCTTTCTGTAAGCGTCCTTATTAACAGTTTGATAACTGTTAAATGCCTCAACAAAAGCAGGCGTGAGCTTGTCTACAAAGACTCGTCATGACCATGTCGATGCAGCATGGATCACTTCATTCCAACACTCTGACATATGCAACAGCATAAATCAAAGTAAGAATAGTATTTTTAATCAAAGTATCCCTCTTACCAGGTTTATGCTTTGCTCACATGTAAGGACGTATTGTCCAAACACCAGCATGGAATGCCTGCAGCTCAATGCCAGAAGGACACAAACAAGAAAACAAGTACGTATCACAGTCTGAAAAACCAACCTCTGAATTGTCCACATTCTTTACATTTTCTAGCTCAAATTGGGCTTTTAAAATGTTGTCTTGTGGCAAAGAATTTAATGTCTCAGAAATATGAATCTACTTTCAGGACAGCGGCCCAGGACTCCCCCTCGACTGCGCTTCATCGATCAAAGGCAGAGCCTGTAATCTTAGAAGAACTATGAAGCTGGAGAAGGAGGGAGAACAGTGCACAGGAAATCCTCTTGAATTTCACAAGTCTTCCTTGTCCTTTGCCTTTTCACTGTCAAAATCTGATCTGCTTCTTCTCACGCTGCACACAGGGCGTCAATTAAAATTCCAAGTCTTGGCCTGCCGGGGCACTATAAATCACTTGTGCCTCACCTCTTCTGCGTGGTCACACTCCTTTCTTTCTATAGGCATAATGACAGGAGAGAGAAAATGAGCGAAGCACGGTTAAGGCCCTCTTTACCCTCCTTTGGTTGCTCAATCATCTTGTGCTTTTGCAGCTGGTTTTCCTGTGTCATCCTTTTTTTATGGGAAGTCCTGAGCAACTGGATCAGCCTTGAAGACGGAAACTAATGGTCCATAGTCCATGTCATGCAGGGTTTTTTTGCTGCATATCTTTTGATAACTAATATTGGGAGGTTTACTTCAAACTAAATACAATAAGTTAGTGTCTCTCACGGGCTGCCTGCTCTTGATTGAGATGAATTGCACTCTCAGGAATACAAATAGGGAAAGATCACGCAGCCTTGACCACCAAATGTTTCCAAATAGAAGTCCAATCACCACTAAATCCCCAAAGGCCTCCCCGCTGGGGAATCTGTCAGCCAGTGAACTCTTGAATTTGACTGGTGCAGCCGGAAACCCTAACGTTCAAGCCATGGTTTTAAAATTTCCGAACCCATGGAGCTGTTTGCCCTCAGGGTTGAGCTCATAACTGGCTCTGACAGCCGTGGTGCTCATTTGTCTTGCTGCATAGCCATTTAAATACCACTAGATATGGTGAATGGCAAGAACATTTTGATTTTTTGTCATTGACATTCAAGTTTTGGCATTTAATAATTTTTTGACAGCGCTTGAATTAGATAATCCTAAGTGCTCGTAATATTTTCCTTTCTGCACACATGTTTTCTCTAGTGATTTTTTAATGTCAAATCAATCATAATTTGATGTAAGAGTAAAGAATTGACTACGTAGTGAGACAAGCAGACCCATACATCCTAATACTTAAAGTAGAATATTTCTTGACCAAGACAGGCACATTTAGTCAAAAAAAAACCTCTACAATTCCCTCTGGATCGGATCAGAATTAAATCAATGTCCTGCTTGCTGCAAAAAAAAAAATGTATTAAGGGCAAATACTGACCTCTTCTGACTGTTAAATGGACTGCAGCACTAATTCTGATATGCAATGATATTTTGAGTATTTATACAATTTAAACTGTTGCCAAACGTGAGTCTTTCAGACAATTAACTGATTAGTGTGCAGATGTTTGATTACAACGATGCAAGTCTTCTGTTTTTTAAACCAGTCAAGATTTTGAATACATCTTTCTTTACCAGTCAGAGTGTTGAAATAACTTCAGTTTCTAAAAGGCAAGTCACAAAAACACAAACAAAGAGTGGCAGACCATTTTATGATCCTCATAAGTAAGTTAAACAACCATTTATTTTACAGTCTAAAATGTCCTCATGGAGGAACAGCAAAATACACTCAAAATGAAGATTGATCAAAAGACAGTTTTCATACTAATCACCGTTTTAAGTTTTTTTTTTTCTTCTCATTTGTTTATCAAAAATTATAAGTGCCTTCAACATAACCATGAGAGTACTCAGCTTGCAGTCATATAAATATTTACACAAAAACTGACGAGCATGGTTTTACTTTCAGCATCGGTTTCACACACCTCAACTTCCATCTCTTTCAGACTGCTTTGTTTTGTTGCCCAAAACAAACATAAGGACCCTGAAGACAGACAATTATGAAGGGGAAAAATACACAAGAGCACAGATAAGGATATTAGTATTTACAGCTTGGCTCAACAGAGTTAAGGAAAGGGATGGAGACAGATGATTAACACATCCAATAGCGGCATGATGTCAAGTTTAAGTCACATTCTTTACTTATGATTTCTGTTTACCCTTTAAGATTTGAAAATAAAGCATGCTATAGCACATCTGTTATGAAGTCATTCATGGCTTATATGACCTCAGGATGCAGTCCTTAATATGTGAGAGAATGGTTTTCAGACAGGAGGGGGCAGTAGAGGACCACATCAGGGAGAAGGAGAACAGGAATACTAACAGAAATGCAACCCCTTCAATACAATGGTTCCTTCAAAATGAGGATACAATTTCATAATGTAAAAGCACTGTAGTAACAGAGTTGGGTTGATGAACAATACCAAAAAAAAGGAATCAAGTCTGCCCTCTGAGAGGCAAAATACAAAGTCACATATGAAAATAGGTTCTGATCAATTTTTGTTTTAGATACATTGCGTGTGGAGAGCGTTTGCAAAAGACATTTTGGCACAGAATCAATTTTTAAAAATATTTTTTCTTGAATATCCCTACTGGATCATGGACAGATCCTTCCTACCATTCCCCTTCTTACCCCAGCCCAAAGGAAAAAAAATAGAGAAAAAAAATTTGATGATCAGTCTTGCAAAAAAATTCACTTGGTCTCACCACATTGCTTCAGTCTTTAAATATTTATAATATTTACAGTTTCACAATTGTCCACAATAGCCTTAGACTTAAAGAAGATGAAAACAAAAATAAACAAATTGAATATTCTTTATATAGTTCCCTGTTGAGGCATTGAATGTAACTCTGAAGTCCCCTCACGAGTTCCTGGGGTAGGGAACACTTCGGGATGGAGTCGAGTCCGGAAATGATGTAGAAGTTGGTTGATGGTGAAGGAGCAAAAGCAGTATGATTGATCAGGCTGAAATGATCCTTGATCCGTGATCATTTTCCAGGCATTGGTTTTTTATCCTGCATTGCTGATCACAAGAGTAATTTCATAACATGTATCATTTTATACTCAAATCTGTAGAGTTCACAATTTTTTCCTTAACATAGTGCAATGACTTCCCATATTGTTTGTCTTTAAAAAAATTATCACAATCACTTTTATGAAGGTAAAAAATATCCCATAGGAAGGCCTCAATCCATAGCTTTATAGGCGCTATGAATTAGAAAAAGGCTGCACAACACCTCCAAAAATGGCAAAAATAAAATGATAAATCAGAAATGATCATCAAAAATCCAGTTCAACCCTTCAGATCCTTCTCTGTAGAGGTAAAGTTTTTGAAGGGACTTAAGGACTTGGTGGAGAAAAGGTGAGTGCATGCTAAATTATATATATATATATATATATATATATATATATATATATATATATATATATATATATATATATATATATATATATATTAAGTCAAACTCATAAAAATATGAGGCAATTCCAGTTTACAAAACTGAACAAGTCAAAATGGGCTGGTGTTGGCTTGTTTAGGAAAAATGAAGGTATTTAAACAGAGGCAATGACAATCATGAGGTGAGGGGAAATGCTGGAGATGCTGTTGAGAAGGTCCGGGGCTAGGCGTGAGAGGTGGCTCTCTGAGAATTCACACGGCGGGAAAATCTGCACCACATAAGCTGGCTGCGAATCAAAAAATGAAAATAACATGATTAGACATAACCTTAAGGACTTTGACACAAGGCACAATTTAAAAAGAAGAAGAAAAATTAAAAAAGACTACAGACCTGATTAGAGCCAGGGTTGGGCACATTGATAATGCCAGCTGCCTGTTTGGCTTGCAGGTAAGTGATGAAGCCACTTTTCAAGGCTTGGGTTTGACCAAGGACATCTTCTTGGTCTCGACCGCAGGGTAGAGCCAGTAGCAAACAGTAGTCATTCTCCACCTGCCATGAATGATAAGTCTTTTTCATAAATGTAAACATAAAAGCAAATCCCACAGAGTGTTAATCAGGTTATAGGCTGACAATCCATACATCTGCGATACATCTCTATTTGATCAATATGTTCATCTAAACTTAAGCACCCAACAAATCAGAGGTAGTCAAAACCAAAAATACTCACAGTCATTCTGCGTGCCACACTCTCCAACTGGGAAGCCTCAAGCCTCATCCTCTGGACAATACGTAGGAGAGGACCTCCCTCTGTAGGCGGCAGGGAGCGCTGGGCAAGTATGGTATTACCAGAAACAAAGTGCAACTGGACGGCAGCCTGGTCATTCTTCAGCGCCAACAGGCCTTGCCATACAATAGGATATTTCTGTACAGAAAAAAAGGGGTTTGAACCTATTTCGTCTTTGGTATTCTCTTAAAAACATATTTCTTATATGATGACATTGCTGGTCAATCTGTCTTCCTACCGTCATGAGTTGAACCATGTCAACCGAACGATGTCCCGAATGTTCCAACTTAGCATCAGGTCGAGAGTGCAGAGAACTTGATGGGGGTACTGCTGGCATAGGTGTTGGCAGAAAGGCTGTTTGGCCTTCTTGTAGAGCGAGATCTGGCTTATGAGTAAGACTCATAGGGGACGTCATGGGAGACTGGTATGAGGGGGAGACTGTATCCCGTGATATTCTGGAAATGTGTGAGAGTTCTGTAGAGGTAGGATGGCGGAGATGGGAACTCTCAGGTTTGGAACCACTTCCTCCCACATGTGACTGAGACATTTTAGTCCTGTGACCCAGCTCAGGCTCCGGAGGGACCTGGTAAAGGACATAACAAATGAAAAGAGTAATGCATATTTTGTATGTGTATATGATCTATGAAATACAATTATAATAAAATATTAAAATACTTGGAATATGTAAATAACAAAAGCATATCAAGTGACCTGTGAAGATGTAATGCATTGGTTCGCCAGGTTGTGTCCCGATGAAGGATGCCCTGGAAACTGGGATGGAAAGCCCCGGATGTCCCGATATACTGGAAAGGAGCCGGCACCTCCTGGATGCATCAGCTGAACCCCAAGCGGGTGAGGAGACACCAAGACCGGAGAAGATGCATGGACTCCCCTGATTCTACTTTCGTTGGAAGGTGCGTGTATCAGCTTTCCTTCTAGTGGTTTGAGAGATTCTTTTGCAGAAAGGTCAATGGTCTTTCCCACTATAGGACTCTTTGAAGGCCCAGAGATGTTGCTTGAAGATATTCCAGTGTCTGAGGTGCGTGACTGTCTTGTCTCTACAGCGACCTGCTCTCCCAATTGCTGGTGCATGAGGATGCGCTGGTGCATGTCTCTGTACTGGTCCATGCGTATGCTTGGGTGGAGCCCTCTGTGATCACTGTGAATCATCCTGACATCTGATTGGAGCTGGGGCACAGAAGTTCTACTCAGGGCTTGGTTAAAGTGTCTAGGGTCTTCTTCACTTACACTGCTGCCACAACTACCGGATAGTGAACCCTGTGTACTTGAATGGGACTGCAGTACCAAATCTCGAATGACATTAGGCTGAGGCGTGTTTGACCGCTGTGGAGGCCCTGGGTGGGAAGAAGACAGGGAGTCACCTCGCCTTCCATAGTTTATCCCAGATATTGGTGGGGTGTTCATTCTGGCTTCATGAGCCATTGCCTGAGTGACACTGTGAGGTTGAATGATGACGGAGGACTGTTCAGAGTGCGGGTGATGCATACCAGAATGATATGTAGAGATTGGTGGTATGCCGTGACCGAGAACAACAGAAGTGCCTCGAGGAGAACTGCTTGGGGGACAGGCTTTGACAAAGTGTGAAGGCGAGTGGACAGCTATTCGTGGGGAATGGGGTTCTTGCTTTAGGTGTAGAGCTGAACGATCAGTTGGCATGCTGGGGCTGGGGCTCATGCGGGTTCCAGATAGTGATGGGTGGTGTGGACTCATGACTGGGCTAAGGTTAGACTGCTGAACAGCTTTACCAATGTCCATCTTTTTGGGTAGGGGTTCAGACGCCAGTCCTCGCTTGCCATGCTGCTGCTGTATCACAGCTTGGTTGTACATCAAGACTTGAGGAGAACTAACTGGCTGTTGGTACATCTTTACAACGCCACCTTGAGATGCTGTGTGATACGGGGCATCAGATTTGTCACACCTAATACTCTCTTGCTTCATACTAGATATAACAGGTTGGGTGTTATAAGACTGACCTGTCAAGAGAACCCCTGTGTGCCCATACGCTGTGGGTGTCGGGGTTACTTTTGGGGTAGGGGACTGGGATGATGTGATGTGTGGGTCTTGCTTTATTGAAGATTTGGACACAGATTGCTGAAATTCTATATCACCAGCACTTGCTTGAGGAATTTGACTAATTTTTGCTCTCATCCTATAAGGTCCTTCGGTTTTCTGACCAGAATAACTCAAAACAACAACACCCTCTGATGTATTGACCCTTAGGCCAGGACTGTTGCCTGTACTGTAGGAAGTGGTCTCAACAACAGAGCGCCCTCTTGTCGCATCTTCTACAATATCCATGCCATGGTAGCGATTATTCTCATTAGGGTTTGTTCTAAATTTTTGCTTGGGAAAAGACAGACCAATGCTGCGGTTGCTGAGAGAAATTCGTGGAGTTTCCTCTGTATCATAAGGCATTGGAATTCGACTTATTACTGAGGTAGCAGGAGAAATAACCGTATGCTGGATCTTCTCGACACAGTTCTGTTGGGACTCTGTCAGTGGAAAGGGTTTATGGTGTATAGGCTGCGGGGGTAAAGGTGGTCTCTCTTCGGGGTGTCTTGAACCCACTATATCTGAGGGATTTTCATTCTCTGTCATCCGTGAAGGATCGGACAGTGCAGAAGTCACCATAGTGGTAGGTATAGAATTGCTGTTTGGTGCAGAAACATATTTAGGTTCCATTAGAATCTTTCTTAAGGTACTAGAACTAGGGTCAATATCTGAAGCCTTTGTGTCAGGAGGCATTGGGGGATTTGTTGAAGAGGTTCCAAGTGCAATTGATTGAGGTGGAGAAGGAGTTACCACTGTAACGTGACACGGAGGAGCAACATAGATTCTACTTTCTTCAGTCCTAGGAGGCCAGTCAGGCGAAAGTGGAATTTTGGCAGGCCGGAGCAAGGGTACATTGAAGTGAGATACAGGTTGTGGGCGGGCAAGAGCAAGAGTAGGGGTAGATGGCTTTTCTGCTTGGGGATGCTTTTTACTACTGAATATGTTGCTTGTGCCTGAATGAAATGCAGATTCTTTGGGTATAGGCTGTTCAACCTCAGGCTGTTCTGCCTCTTTGGGTGTGTCTACAGTTATAGCACTTGTAACATCACGTCTACAAGTTGCAACGGCAGTGACCACGGAAGATGCTGCAGTAGCCCCTGTTGTAACAGTGGCTGCTTTTGAATTGTTGGTTTCTGGATCTTCTGGGATTGATTCTGGTAACTTGACTGGGGAGGGCTCTGGTTGCGAAACATGTTCAACAGTATCCCCTTTCTTATTAGCTGCACCTTTGCGACTTCTCGGCTTCTTCAGAGTTTTGGCTTTAACTCTGCCCGTTTTCTTGGGTGTTTCAAGTGGAGAGGTATTTTCAGCTGCCTTAGTCTCCGCCATTAGCCCCTTTGGGGTGGGTGTCACAGGACCATCATCTGAGTCTGCAGCAAGAATATTGTTGATCACCATGTGTGTTTCCGGATCCATAATTTCATTTGAGGAGGAAGATGTCAATGAATCAGGGCTAGGGATACGACCAGTGTAAGTAGGAGGAGCTGTGAAACCATCTGTATCTGCACATGTTTCTTCAGCTGTAATAGAATCAATAGCGGCCGCAAGTTCAGTTTCGCTTGCAGGATAAACTCGCTTCTCCTCAACCTCAGCTTCTGGCTCCACTATGACAGGAGGCAATGTGGCAGGTTGCTCTGAAGGTGGTTCCTTATATGGTCGAGGAGGTTGCTCAACTGTGAGTTTGGCAATATTTTCAACTGCCTGCTCTAGTTCCATCTGCCGTGCCAAGAGAGCTGCCGGATTAGCAGGAAGTTCAGGCTCGGATAGGTCGTCTTCTTCTTCCTGTGTGTTAAGTTCTTCTGATTCTTTTAGAAAGCCTATAATATTTGTTTCCTCATTCTTTTGTATTACTGTTTTGGTTTGTGTAACGATGGGAGCTTCAAATGACTCAAGCTCATCATCCCCTGAACGTAGTAAACCTTTTACATCGTCAACACTTACACGGATCTCAAGATTTTTTAAGGTGTGTGATTTATCTTCAGTGACTTGTTTTGTATTTCTTTTCAGCCTTGGTGTTTTCATTTTAACATTCTTTTCAGACTGTTGTCTCCGCTCAGAGAAGGGGGTGTCTACATTTTCAATATTCTCATCACTAGATTTCTTTCCACCTGAATCTTTTAAATCTTTTCCCCTCCTGTGCACTTGTAAGCTTTCGTTTTCCACCTTTTCCGATAGCTTCACAAACAGTTCAGAATCAGTTTTAAGATCAAGTATTGACTCATCATGACTTGTCAGATCAGCTTGTTCAGCTAGGTCAGAAGTGCTCCCAGACTGTTTGTCTATTCTACAACCTTTCTTGTTAACTGGAGCAGGAGATGTCCCTTGTGTTTGTTGTACTTTCTGGGTGCGGGGTGAACGCCATCCCTCAGAGGCTTTTATAACCTCTACAGTGGTGGAGGTCTCTTTGACCTCTGTGTCTTCTTCTATAATTTTCTGCTGATCACCCTTCACCGGCGATGCATCTTCACCTCGCTTGATGCCTCTTTTAGGTGGGCGTCCTCGCCTTGCGTTGGTGTGTGGCATTGGAACATCTTGCTGTATTGTATCTTTATCTGCACCACGTTTGCGCATGGAGCGTGCCGGCTCAACTACCTCTTTACCAGCTGGATCATCTTCATGTAGTGTGGCGTAGACTGATCTTACATTCCTGCGACGTGTTCTGCCATGGATCAAACTAGACTCAAGGTTTTGCTCTAAATCTGATGCATGAATTGGTGACTTGGATGTGGCTTTGGACTCAACAGAAGCTTTTGGTACTTCTGCCCGAGGAGATGAGGCCCTTTTGAGTTTCTCTCTATCAATCCGTTCACTCTTTCGTGTTGCAGGTTTTTCAGTGGCAACAATTTGGGAATGTTGGGAAGTACGTAATACTGACATTGGTTTTGCCCTTTTACTCTTGGGTCGTCTTCGATTTGGTAATGGTTTTATTTCAGCTTCTAGCTCTGGCATGCATGCCTCAGTATCTGTCTCAGTTTTCTGAGATTCCTCAAAATGTTTTGATTCCTGACTTTCTATTTTAGGCTCCATCTTAATAATTTCATTTTTTTCATCAATCTTTGGATAGTCAGAGTAAGTGAATTCTGCATTTTTTCTCTCTAAACCACTTAGGGAAGAACCAAGAGTGGGAGGCTTATCTTCGACAGGAGGATTATGTACCACTGCCAAACCATCTCCAATTTTTGCGTTGGATTCAATTAACTCAGGTTTTGTTTCCATTTCATTTTCTGGCCCCAAAAGGTCAACTGGGAGGGTTATAGTTAGCTGAGGAGCAACTGGTTTGAAGTCTTCCTGAGGGAAAATATGTGACGGCGATGGCTCAAAAACTGGCTTTACTTTTTCTTCTTTAACAAATGACTCAGGTTGATCCAAGTTAGGAATTAAAGATTCTTTCTTTTCTGGTGAAGACATTACGTTTGGGGGAAAAGCAAATGGGGAAACTAACATGGTTAATGGGGGGCTAGCTGATTTGTGATCAACCTTCATTACAGGCTCAGATTCCTTATCAGACAGCACAATATCACTATTTTGCCCTTCTTCTCTTTTGATTTCTACCACTAACGAATCAGTCTCAGAATCAGGTGGCGAATGGTCTTTGTCCTTTTGTTGTTGAAGCTCCAAAAAACGACTATGGAAAAGCACTATGGGCTCTTGTGGCATGTCACCTACTCCAGATTCAGGCGACGCCTCAGTAGCACCTGGCTTAGCAAAAGGTCTACTAACTCGAGTTTCCAAATCTTGGTCTTTACGTTCAAGATGCTGTAAACGACGGGAATCCTGTTCAAATATTGAGCTGTGCAAGAAGCGAGAGGCAAACAGGTCTCGTCGTTCTTGGTCCTGTGGCTTAAGTTCCTCCTTTTTATCGTGCAGCTTTTCGACAGAGTCAGTACGAATCTTCTTTTTTTTCATATACCAAGAAGGAATAGGCCGAGGTGCTAGCTCTACCTTGTCTTTATCTGAACAGCTGTGGGAGGTTGGAAAACGTGAGGGGAGAAAGGACCAATTATCTTCCCTGGATGAATACAGTGTCTTTGCTCTTTCAAGGAGTGCTTTGGTATCAGGAGTTATAGTTTTATCTAAAGCAAAAGAATAAAACTTGTTCTTTTCCAATGATCCTGAAAGCTTCAGATCTGTCATCCTCTCGTCACGTTCCCGAAGAATAAAAGACAAGGAAGTACTGGACTTGGGAGAGATGTGTTTGTTTTCTCCGTCCTCATCTGAATCAGACTGCACTTCTCCAGGTTCCAAATCTTGGCCAAGGCGTTTGCGGATGGTTTCGTGTTGTGCAATATCACTGGGGAAAGTCATATCCATTCTAAGTGAATCTGACTTTATCCTTCTCTCCCAGCGGTGCATTAACTCCTCATCACAGCCAAGCAAAGTTGTCTTCAGCTTTGGAAGCTCAGTGTCAGAAGACTGAAAATGTGTTAGTCCCAAACAGTTTTTTAATGACTCTGTGTGTGAACATTTCTCATCTTTTGTTGGAGATTTTCTGTCTTTGTTTGTAACTGAAACAGAAATCTCGGCAGTTTCATCTTCCTCATTTACACAAAAGTGACCATGTCCTATTGAGGGTGTTATACTCTGATAAAGGTCTTCATTCAACTTTTGGGAACTTGGAAAGTTGCGCTCTCTTTTTGCAGTGACTATTTCAAAGCCCAAATTCTCAACTTTCTTTCTTTTACTGCAAGACAAGTCATCATTGACCATGTCCGGAATTGATTTTGAAACATCATGCATGATATAATCCTTCCCAAAGTTATGAGTCTCAATACTTGCTGGGTCTTTAAATTTGACTAAATTATCAGGATCGGCAAGCTTGGGCCGGAGCCAGGTACTCTGTTCAACTTCTTTTGTGCAAATGTTCTGGTCAATGTGCACATTGTGCTCATCTGTGTCATTTGAGTCCTTGCATTTCCCTTGTTCATTTTCAGACAAAACCTGTTTCTGTTCTTTTAATTCATCCAAATTAAAGCTGCCATCATCTAACATATTTGTGAAACTGGAGCTGTTTTCACTTCTTAATCCTGTTAAATCCATTTTTAGGTAGGTAGAGTCCAACTCATCCGTGGAATCTTCAGGCAGCTCCCTGAGCCGTGACTGGTGCTCCAGAGAAAAGCTTACAGAGTTGATTTCACAGTCTTGTCCATCTTTAGGACTGATAACTGAAACAATCCTGACAGATTTATCCTTATGGTGCTCCTTTTTATGAATCCCTTTTATCGAAATATTCGTATCCAAGTCTGTCTCTTTAGCATTGTTCCATAGTTTGTGAAGTCCAGGTTTAAGAACATTCTCCTCGCTAGTTCTCTTCTGCCTATCAGTTTTCCCAGAGTCTTCAAAACGCCTTTTCCTTGCTGCCAAACGGTCAATATCGACAGAAATACAACTGTCAAATCCAATTTCAGATTTCCCATGTTTTTTGGATTTGATTTTAGCATCCTTGTCAATAACCTCCACTAAACTGTGCATGTGTTTGTCTCTAGGCAACTTTACATGCTTAGAAATATCACTTTTTGATGGTTCTGAGCAGAATGGAGGACTCCTCTGGTCAACAGAAGGTGATGACCATCTAGGACTGTCACTCCCACCCCTCGGTATTGTTTTTTCTTGGACAGGATGACCAATCAATTTTCCTTCTTTTTCTTTCACGCGTGTTAATTGCACAACACACGGCAGAAGATCTAACCTGCCTTTGCTCAGGCCTTCCTTTGGAATTTTAGTGATTTTGCTTCGAAGGACTGACTCAGGGCTAGCATCTTGTTCGGGTTCAGGTTCGGGTTCGGGTTCAGGTTCCGGATCCATGTCACATGCTTGGATAATAGGTGATGCTACTTTTAGCTTCTTAAGCCTCTGCTTCTCAATTTTGTCTTTGTCCCCTCGATCTTTACGTCCAACCCGCTTCTCCTTTTCAACCAAATTCCCTCTTTCAACTTCAAAGACTCGATCCTTTTCAAGTTTGTCAGTTTTATTATATCTTTCAGTGCGTGCCTTTTCAACTTTTTCAAATCTGGGTGGGGAGATTGAGCTGCAGCTACCACTTCTTTCAGAAGATCGGCAACAAACACGACGATCTGAATCGCTTGGTATCCTCTCAGAGAGCGAAGGAGATGCAGTAGGGCTGGCAGGTCGACGAGCAGCAATGTGAGATGGGCTTTGGCTACGCTCAATGGTCCTCCGTCCATGATCACGGCCACGATCCGTTTCAAAGCGCTCCCTCTCTCTCTCACGTTCCCGTTGCAAATAGCTGTATTTGCGAATGTCCTGCTCATATGGGTCAGCTCTGAATTCTCGATATTCACGGGGTTCTTCAAAGTATTGTGGATCATAGTAATCTGCTTGATATGGGTCCCATTCTGTGTAGAACTCCCGACTTCTGGCAGGGAATTTGCGACGTGGATCTTCAGTATACGTTCCTGGTGTTCGTACATTTTCGTAATATTGTCTTTCTGCTTGAAACTCATATTGAGTTCGTCGATCATCCCTGCCAAGAAATAAAACCAAAAACCAAGTTATTAATCTCTCACTCATTGACATGAATAATGTTTAACGTTAGATAGTAATTAGCTAAAAGTATTATTCCTGAAGGAAACTACACAAACCTTCTTTCAGAGAGAATGTCGTAAAAGTCTCGAATATCCTGCCCAGATGCCTGCATTGAACGATAAAACGCCATCTGACTTTCCTGATTGGCAAAGTCCACCTGAAAAAAGGTCAATTGCAATTGTCAGGAACTGCGAGAAAAAAAACATTACATAAATTTTAAGAGAAGATTTTTATTCCCCCCACTTACCTTGATTTTACTGCCCCCTATCTTCCAACCTTTTGTGTCTTTGACGGCGGCTTGTGCGTATTCAATGTTGTTATACAAGATAAGGGCCATTCCTTTCATTCTGTCAAATACAACCTGCCCAAGACAGAAGGAAATAGAGTCTTATATTGCCAGAAAGTAAACAGTGTGCAACTGTAAGGGCGTGGAAAAAAGACTTACCTTGACAACATGTCCGTAGCGGCAGAAATGACGAGTAAGAAACTGCTCAGTTGTGTTTGAAGCTAATCCATCCAACCAAACGCACGTTGTAGGCATACTCTTTCCAAAGCCCAGCTGAAAAAAAGGAAGGATAAAATAAAAAGATTGCAAATATTTGATCCATATCAAAACTTAAAAAACAGTTTATAAAAATCAAGCTCATAAATAATACTAGTATGGTCGTGAAAGACAAGAATGTGGTAGTTAAGGCAAGATTCTAAATGTAATTAACGTGATAAATCTCACCTTTAATCTATTGTTACCAAGGTACTCTCCATCCATCTTCTTTATAGCCTTACAGACACTGGCAATGTCGCAGTATTGTAGAAAGGCATACTGTGGGGCTCCATTCACCTTCTTAATGTCAATGTCCTTTGCACAATAATGAAAACAGAAAAAGGCTTTTATTAAGCATTATCATCTCAAACTACACAGCATGGTAACCATTGCCTGTATAGAGATATTTCCAATTACTTCACAGCATTAACCTACCACTATTTCTCCAAAGCGTTGAAAGATGTTAAGCAGGTCATGGTAAGCCGTGGACTTCTCCAGGTTCCCAATAAATAATGTCCGTGTGGCCTTTGGATGGAACTCATCTATCCTCTCATCCAAGGGCCGAAACTCGTTCTCACTTTCAGTCTCTGAAAAAAAATACAGCAAATGCCCATTTGAACCTTGTGCGTTTTGTCGCTTCATGTTTGTGCTGCAATACAGTTAAAGATCAGAATTTACCGGGCCCATTCCAGGCTGTGACCTCGATTTGCATGCCAAAAAAAAGCTTCCCCTTTGATGCTCCAAGTGCTTTTTCTTGGTCCTCTTGCTGACGGAAAAAGACAAGCCCGTAGCGCTCCTCTGAAGCTCCGTGGATTTGTACAGATGTGACTTTTCCATGTTTCTTAAATTCATGGAACAAACCATCCTTCAGGCTCGTATCTGTAGTAAACCAGTGAAATGAGGTATTACGTATGTTTAATGAAAATGTAACACACTATTAAATGCTATATAGTGTCTTTCATAAATTGTTATTATTTGAAGGGATAAACAGAAATACAATGCACTACTATTTCTGCATTAAAAAAAGCTAGTTGTTGCAGACGGGAGCACCTTATGACTAACCTGTAGAGCGCACAGGAAGATTTTGGACCTTGATGCCAAAGCTTTTACGTGGTTCATCCTTGTCAAGGGAGGATAAAGGAAGTGCTGAGGGTGCTGGAACAGCAGCAGATTGCACTGAACGTGCCGGGGAGTCATCACTTGAGCTACTGCTAGAATCACTGGAGCAAAAGAGAAACATGGACTTAGATGTTGTTGCACGCTGTCATCATTCTCTGTTACTGGAACTGGTTTTTGCCTTAGGATTGATATTTATTCATTATTATTATTATTAAGACTTTATTTATAATTTTACCTCAATAAAATCCAAAATGTTCTAATTCGTAATATGTATATTGTATACACAAATATTCTTCTGCAGTGCTATACTAAGTGCATAATGCTCTGTCTCTGAAAAATCGTTCATAGATTGGATAATATTTGTTGAAAACTGACACAATAGATCAATGCACTGAAAATGAATCTGTCCTACTGTTTAAAAATGGAGGAAAAACACCTTTTTCCCCAATTTATCATCATCATCATCATCGGTATAATAAGATTTGCACATCACTGACAAATTCATGGCTGCCCTGGGCGCCTTTATAATACAACCGTTCCCATGCCTGTCTCAGTGTTCAAAGCCCTCTGATGTTTGTTTCCTTCTCACTTTCTCCTCCTGTGCTCAGACACTCCCGGAAGTGCTGCTGACGGAGGCTGGCCTGTGGGAGTGGGCAGGCAGCCAGCACTGGCCAGAAATTTCCAGTTCCAACTGGATCTCACGGAGGGGGGGAGCCATTACACATACACAGAGGTAGGCAGTGAAAAAAATAATATACCAGCCTTCTCCTGAAATTCCCCACAGACCACTTCCTCGTAAAACCACATGTGTCGCTACACGCTACTCAGAGCCGGCGACTCTGCCGTGTCCAAAAGGTGATGCGGTTATCCAGAAAATAAATAAAACTGGAGGGAGCGGGGGTTATATAGTGGAGTAAATCTCATGGATGGACACGGTAATGTTTTTAAAACTGCAAATCCCACTTGATCATCTAAGCCTTTTGTTATTTAGGCATTCCTTGAACAATTACTGCTCAACAATAACCTAACATCTACATTCACAATAACCGTGACACAAATATAGCAAAGCTTTAGATCCACGGGCATCACAAAACTGACAGACGGACTTTAGTCTAAAGTATAGCGGTAATAAACACATTCGGACTCCAGCCAGCAATCAATTACTCAGTCAACAACCTTGTAAAAGCAGATTTGTCATTTGAAAGATTCACAAGTACAAAGTTCACTCATACAAAACGGGTGGAACAAAATTTGCACACGTAGCACTGCTCAAAAGGTTGACAGAATTTGAATTGGAAATTCTATGCAATGTGTGTCCCCTACCGGGTGGAGCACAGCAGCGTGTTCAAATGCTGGAAAACAGTCAAATGAACGTGAAGTTTGGCCATGTTGTCGTGTAAGATGGTTCTTTTTGAAAACAATAAAAATACATGTTACAGTATGTGCTGAGGAAACGAACACAACCTGGTATTAGGAGATATGATATACTGATGGTTAACGTTATTATAAAAAACGTTTTGACTTAAAAGTACAACAGCTCTGTTGCAGAGTTCAATACAGCCGATATACAGTACACGTTGAGGAAATTGCATCAAGTCGTAAAAGATGGCATCATGCAGAGATTACGACGTTCTGTAATAAACCCTGATTCATTTACCCGTATAAAAATATTTCCTCTCCCTTTTCTTCTTCAATGAAATTCTCCAAACATTTGGATACTCTCTCTCAGTTACATCACTCAGCAGAACGGAAAGCTTTCCTTTAGAGCGCCACGACATGAACACACATCACCACCAACCTGCCCACAAAGACAGATGGAGTTTTTTATTTTCCATAAAGCAGTCGCTGATGGAAAAATCAAGACATTGATTTGGTGTTTATATGGTTCCATCATAACCACACCATCTTAGCAATACATTCCTATGAATGCGGCCTTGTACATGGTTACATAGTTTAGTAATTAATGTTCCACAGCAGGGTTTACACTGCAATGTGCTTCAAAGCTGCTTTTGTTGAAAAAAAAAAGGAAAATATTGGAAAAGAGGCCGGGATCAGCCGTGGTAACCAAAAAAATGCAGAATATCGGGTTATAACCGAGCAGACTGATGTGCCTAAAAAACATCTGTATGGTCATACTGCAGCAGCCTGGTGCTTTCAGGCGATGTAATGAAGGCAAACGGCCGTTAATTTCAATCGCATGGTCAGTTTTAGTTGACTAATGTATGTCAACTTCCCACTGGAATAGTGGGTACTTAACCTTCAAAACGAGCCATAACTTAACAGTGCCGATGCACACATGAAGTAGCACTGTTATTTGGATGTGTCCCTTCATAATTGGCTGATTGGATTCTGTGAAGTGGAGGATTACAACCAGAGAGTGCAGATTTCCTTCTTAAAGTACTCGGTGCTCTGTCCAGCACACACTTGGATGCACAAAGGTAAACAACAGCCACGCACAAGGGTAGAAATCTTGACAGCTTCACTCACCTGCCACTCGTACTGCTGCTGGTACTACTGACTGAGTCTGAGCTGGAGGAGCGGCTATGCGAGCCTGACCCACTGTGGGAGCGCGGCGGACGAGTCGCCTGACTCGCCAGCCTCTGAGGAGATGGATTTCGCGAATGCGTAGAGTGTGGTGACCGGCTGCGACTGTGGCGGTACGACCGCTCCCCGCGCCGACCCCTGTCCTCCCTGTAAAGGTCCCTGTGCACCACACTGGCCAAAGTAAAGGGTTCTCTGGTGCGAGACTCGTAACGAGGCTCCGGCGTCTCAAAGCGACACGGGCTCCTGCTGTGGGAGCGGAAGAAGCCCACCACGCTGGATGTAGATCCTCCGCTTCCTGTCGGCGGGGCCCCCGTCGGTCCGCCCGTTCCTGTGGTGCTGGCAACAGCGCTGACGATAGTCCCACTGACTCCCGATGGCGCCACCGTGCCACTTCCGCTAGAGGTGCCGGACCCGCTGCCAGCTGTGCTCAGAGTCCGCTCTCTCGCGTCGCGATAATAGTCTGTTTCGTAGTGCCGCTGGCGTTCAAAACTGTTACCGGGACGCTCGTGATGTCCGTAGGCACTGATCCGATCCCGGCTTTCAGCCGTCCTAACAAACAGGGAGACAGAGCATCGCGTTACGGTTGCATTCAAGACAGCTGCTAGCATCACACTGGGCAAACAATCATCAGGTGTCTCTGGTGGGTTTTCACTTAATTAGACACATGGGAAGACACGGCACTTAAGTGTTTGGAGAAGGGAAGTTTCTAAGAATCTAAAGGGATCGTTCTTCTTTTCGCCTACAGACTGAACTACAAGAGGATTCAATTGATGAAGTGGTTGAGGCAGCTGAGCATGGCTGAACCGTCTACGGCTTGAAGATGAAATGGATCAGAGCCGTCTGCCACAAAGATGCCGTCAGTTTTGTGTGAACACCTTCAGGAGAAACCTGTTTAAAACTACTACTTTGAACGGAAATGTGTTATAAGTCAATGTTTTGTCAGTTCAAAGCATCAAAGAGATGATGTATAACTATACCCTCATGTAAACTGCACACACTGTGATAAAAGCACTAAAAGCAGAGTATGACCGGAAAAGATTTTTTAGCAAAAGGCATGCATTTAGTGTTTAAAAAAAAGGAGAGAGATCTGGAGAGTAATTCTAAGTATTATTGCAGGATGTGTGACTTGCAAAAAGCTGTATTTGAAGAAAAAAAAAGAAAGAGAGATTCATGCCTTGATAGATTGTCGAGTCATTCTGGTCTTGTAACTACAACAAACACAAGTTTGAGACGTTTTATCGTTTATCAGGGAGGCTTTGTTTTAGACGTATAACAAGTCTTTTGTTTTATAATGTTACACAATTTAACTCCACCTTGTTCTCTTGAAAAAAAAGTCTTCAAAGCAACTTTTATGCACATAGAAAAACAGGTGTTATTAAAGACATTCTGCCCAGACACGAACATCCTTCTGAATAAAGCAATCAGAATTTAATTTGGTAATACGACTGCTGCGTCATTACAGTATTCATATTACCAAATTCCCAGTAATGAGCGGGACAGGACAGCAATTACCTCTGTTTGAATTCAGATCAAATTATAATCAGCAAATTAGCCACGATGTTCCAACGCAGGGCGGTTTATGGTTTGATTTAACAAGTCTTACAAACCTTCTATGATTTTATTCTTTGTCCGATTCAAACAAGAGAATGAATAAATATCAAGAGTCACGACGGTGCCGGATGTTGAAACGGTAAACGGTGCCGGAACGGTAAACCTCAACTGTCGAAACGGTAAAAAACCTTCACTGCAGTACATTTGAGATTGTGTGTGATGAAATTATACATATACACACACACACACACATATATATATATATATATATATACACATATATATATAAATAAATATGTATATATATTTATATATATATACATATATACATACACATATATATATATATATATATATATATATATATATATATATATATATGTATGTATATATATATATATATATATATATATATATATGGAGAAATAAATATTTTCTGTATTTGAACGTGAATTTCAATATAATCCTTTCTATATAATATATAGAAAAACTTACTTTCAAACCATACAAAACCAAATTCCAAATGTTGGGTTTTTAAATTCTTAATAAATTGTCTAATCGTAGAAATCAAAGCTTTCGGCGTGGGTAAAACGTAATGGGATGTCGTGTCAATACCAGAAATCACGTCCATATGTGCCCAGCAGCGTCTTGTTGGACTCGTGTCTCCTTGCTGATAATTGAGGCGGGCATCCAAACCTTTTGGATCTTTTGATTGATTTGGACCATCAGAGATGTGTTGATTACATCTGTGTTAGGATACGTCTCGTCAAATGTTTTGCCTGCTGGGTTGCATGCTGCTTAACCGTCTACGCCAACAAAGAACACTACGTCTAAATCAAAGACATTCGCAAGATGAAGAAACTTCTGAAAGTGTTTCTCATTAAAAGAGAAGTCAGCCGCATCCTTTGGTTGTGGAAATGGGGCCACAATGCTTTTTGTTTGTAATTTCAAGGAAAACATGTGTAATTCATTTTACAGGCTTTCTGGTGTGGTGTTTTTTTGTTTCATGATTTCCCACCCGTTTTGTGCTCCAACCTTTAAAAGATGTGTAGTGTTTTCTTTTCACGAGAGCTGTGTCAAATTGCTTTGGGTGGTGTAAGAAATCACCAGCTGATGGGGGGAAACGGGTCCCGGCCTGAGCTTTAGAAACCATGTACTGTGGGTTGTACAAGGGGCGAACAGGAGGCTGCTGGCTGTTCTGTGAAGATATATTACTCCAGCATCTTCCTCTGCACCACTGATGCCCTGTGATGTCTTGAAAGGCACTTTGGTAAATGATCCATAAGATGAGTTTCCTAAAATGCCCAACCTGACCTTTACAACTGGCTGAGAATGTGTTACTCATATTCACAAGCCTTTGAGAAGACTTTGATGGACTGCATTTATCCGCTAAGCTTAACCCTTTGTCACGTTTCTTTTTAACCCTTTCGAGGACACACTATTTAGCTACACAGCAAATCTCAATGACTATTATTGACTGCAATAATTGAACACTTGTGTGACGTGGCCAATCCGTATAAAACAATGGAATATATGTAACCTATAGACACAAACAACTTGAATGTATTAGGTTAGAAATGGAAGTCTTTCCAACAAAAGGCCTTTGCCATAAGGCGTGAGAACAAAAGACTGCATGCTGTGCACATAGTCGACTGGATGCTGAGGATAAATTGGTTGAAGGAGCAGCACGATGTCTGTATTTCACTGCACTATACGTAAAGTACAGCGGGTCAGGGGCAAATTCTGTTTCATCTTATTTGATTTAATCATCCGTCTGCTGGATTCATGAATAACATCTATGGTATAACGATGTCTGCAGTGAAATTGATGGATTACCTTGACCCCTAGATGCTCCCAAAAATGCTAATTTGGTGGCGCAGGCTCACTGCTCAATAGATAGCCTTCAATTTCACTTCAATTTCACTTTACACAAAACAGGTTCTACATTATTCATGAAGCTTAAAATAATTCAGTTGGACTTTTTTTTATTTATTTTTTTCATCAGATTTTCCATCAGTGTTTGATTATTAGTCTGCTCCGGTGCATGCTAAGCACATCAACTGTTTTGGGATTACGGGGACAGCATAATTATATGGACGCATTCCAGCAGCATGCTAAGAAGGTATCTTATGTGGAGACTCGCGTGAGAGCAATACATGCATATAAATTATAACTATTTATACGTAGTTCAATGTTAGATATCCTTCTGTCGTGCAAACCAAGAGTTAAACTGTGCAGCTGTGGGGCACCTTGAAAATCTTTGCAGGCTAAAGCAAACCACAGAGCCTCAGTTGGATGGATGGATATATATATATATATATATATATATATATATATATATATATATATATATATATATATATATATATATATATATATATATGAAGAGATTTAAGGGGGAAAATAGTGTATTAACCAAATAATTGGAAGTTATTTGAGTAATCCAGTGAATTAAAGGGGTTCTATCAAACTGAAGCGACAATCCTGTAAAGACGGCACTGCCATGAATCAGTCCCGTTTATAGATTTGCAATGTTCCCCTCAACAGTTCAATACAATCAGTTCAATACAATCAGAAATTAAATAGGCACAGATAGCACAGTATAAACGTTCGAGAAAAGTCTGACCGTTGGGAAATTTCTACCATCTCACGGTAATTATCGTGTTATTGTACATGGTGACATTAAAATCCAGTCAGGGACTTGTAATCTCTCTACCTGCATAGCCAACTTACTAGTAAGAGTGAAATTCTACAAAAATAATCTTAAATTAGTTTTATTTCTCAGGAGCTTACGAATCAAATGTAGAATCTGCACCCTGTGGCGGCTTATACCGGATTCATATTCTTCTCTTGTCCCAGAAAAAGGAAGCTGAGGACAATTTAAAACTGCAGCTGCGAGGCAGGAACAAAAGATACTGGTGCTGGAACTAATGATTGCTTTCTTTATTGATGAATATGACGATTATTATTTTTTAATTAATTCAATCAATCAATCATTTGGTTGATGAAATGATTTTTTTCAATGTTTTTTTTCCTCCTAAGCCTAAAGCCACATTTAAAATTCTGTTTTGGACGGATTTAATTCAAAATGATGAAAAATCATGCAAATGTTTAGTATTTTTGCTTGATAAAAAAAATAATTAAATAAAATAAATAATCCTTATCAATCAACTGATCATTTTTACCATAAAATATACTGGCAAAGAAAAATTCCTAAATTGAACTCGACAAAGCTTGAATTCGAAGAAATCTAAAAGGTTGATTTAGGAGTTATTTCATTCTGTCTCACCATTTAAACATTAGAAAAAACATTTCAGATCATTTTTTTCGTATTATTATTGTGGCGCTCTGCCCCCACTTTTCCCTGCACATATTGTAAATATTTTATGAATCTTTGAGTCTTAAAATCTTTTGAATCTTCCACAGCCCAGTCCTTTTTTTTAATATTAAAGACAGCTTTATCAAATAAAAAGAGGGGTGGGGGCAGGAGCTGAACGTGGGGTCAGGTGAGAGGAAGAGCAAAGGAAAACAACACAAGGTAAAGTTAAGATTTCGGCATATAGACAGACTGGCAGTAATAGCAGTCTATGTACCGGCTACTTCGGTTAGTGGGGGAAATGGAGAGAGACAGGGGTTCAAACTAGGGGTTAGAGAGGACAGCTAAAATACACAGGGCAGGACATACCAACCTTTTGAGAGAGTGGTAACTTGACCTATTATTCCAAATACAATCTAGGGAGACAGAACTTTGTGAGCAGAAAAAAAGGGCAAAAATGTTGAGTGGAGAGGAGGGGAAAAAAAAGGAGGAAAAATTGTTCACATTAGAAAATGTAATCCTCGTCTTCAGGGCGAGGGACATCTTGTACTTAACGAGTGTCCGTTTTAACGATGGAAAAAACAAAGTTGGTCGTGTACGGATCCAGGGCGGGATGTTTTGTATGCTGAAAAATGTCAATTTGAGTTCATATAATCATCCAAACGTATAGGAGGCGGGGAATGAGTCCAGTAAAATGAATGTATGATATCCATAAGTCCCTCTTCAGAAGGTAGTGCACAATTGATTCCCCAACGGCAATGAAGGTGGAAAAAAAATGAAGTCTTGCATCTTCAGTTTGTGAAGTCTTGGGCATGCCATGACAGCACACAGTGCACCGTAGTAGCGTTGTGGAGTAATCAAATTTGCCCGTGACAGATGAAGAGTGAAAACATGTCTCTTAACGGTAATCCAGATTTTTCCCCGTAGCACTGTATTCATTCATAACAGTTCTGAAGCTTGTGGATGTTTATGTCTGTTGTCCGTCTCCGTGACAAGTGGAAGTGCCTCTTGCAGTCCAAATCAAAGCCCAAGTCAATGGGAAAATGCCGTCGATTGGTGTGACTGTGTTTACCGATTTTGTGTGCATTTGTATCCATGTTTAAATGATAGTTCCAAGTTCAGGAAAGGATTTGGTAATCTGGGTAATCCACAGACGTGAGGCAGGTTAACTCCAGCGGCTACTTTTCAGTCTCAATTTCCAGCATTCTTCTTCGAATTGTACGATCCAAACAATAGTCCGTGTGTTGGTCCTCATTAGATTGATGTCTCGTTCATCGAAAGGGGAAAAATAATCCCCACAAAAATGAGGCAAGGGAAAAAAAAAGTTGCTTGCTCACTGTTTTTGTTGTCTGTACTTAGTTGGATCACCAGTGGAGGTCTCCCAGCACTCAATTTGTAATGCCCTGATTTTAAACATGATCCCAAATAAAACGGGAAAAAAAAACCAAAAGAACCAAGAAAGCAACCCATACCTTTAGCATGATAGCTTATCCTTTAAGTGTCTGGCCAGCGTTAATCCAACAGAGAGGGATAAATATCCTGTGTCGGTTATCCTCGTGACTCCAGCCCGCAAGAGATGTGAACACCTCCGTGAGGCGGGAACGATAATCGAAAACCAAATTAGACTAATCCAAACAATGGTGTTTTTGTTTTGTTTGTTTTTTTACATATAACGTGTGATTGTTTTGTTACATGGAGGAAAAAAGAGCGACATTAATCCACCGAGCAGGGCGCGTAACTCCAGATTAGGGGAATCCCAGGGACGGCTGCTGGACCACTCTCTCTTTTTCTCACCTCCCCTCCCCACCAACCGCCCTCTCCAGCAGTCTCCTATAATCCTGGGAAATTTTACCACATCCAATCTTTTTGCCCCGTGCTTTCCACCTCACAGAGTTGCTTTAAGATCGCAAAGATATTCCCAGAGGGAATAAACTATTGGCTATTCCTGAAAGTAATAGATGCATTTGTGTATAATCATGCTTTCATCACTTATAGAATGTATCTGTGTCGACCCGAGAGCGCCCCTCCCCCGCGCTAAACAAGTAAATGAATAGATGGTGGAAAGATGCTTGGAGGCAAGGTGTAAGAAACCACGGTTTCCCCCTGTCTTCAGAGAAACTTTGTCCACTTACCCGTCTAGTCTGCGTTCATAGCGTCCATCTCTGCTGTGGAGCGACGTGGGGGGCCCATACACGGTCCCCCCTGCCGCCCTTGTGAACCCTGATACATCCCGGCCACGAGAGCCTAAGGACAGACTATCGTCCAGCCCTCTCGCTGCAGTAGGAATTGTGCCCGGTTCATTGTAATCTGTGCGCAGGTCTCTGTCCCCCATCTTGTTGATAGCATTATGAGCCTTCTGAGCACTTTTAATGTCCACAAAATCCACAAAGGCTGCGACTCCACCTTCTGAACCCCGCTTGGGCAAGACCTTGACACTCTCCACGCGTCCATACCTGCAGAGAACACAGCGGAAAACACAAGGTGATCACCAGGTTTTCAACTGCAATGACGGGGCTTCAGGGTTTATGCATTTGCAAAGTGTACCGTTTAATTCACATAAAAAATAATGCTAAACGATGACACCTTTTTTTCAAAATGTAATACCGTCTGTGCGTGTGTACTCCCTTCATTGCTGCACTGTGGTACTTTCTTCCTTCAAGGCAACAGTAACCCAGCAACTGGCACATTGTGCGTCAGTAAATGTATATCTTTTTTGACATTAGCATGTTGTCTACAGGAGGAGGTGTGCTCGTAATATAATAGCTACTGAAAAGCGCACAGATGAGGTTTGGACAGAAGCAGAAAAAAAGAGACGTGACATTTCCTGATTTGCTTTGTGTTGGTTTGGAAAAAAAAATCAATTCAAATTCAAAATGCATTATGCATGTCTATATAGCTTCTTCTGTTGCACTATTATAAAGGTCTTACATTTTGCATTTATAACATCATTCAACCTTTTTTTCCCCTCCCTCAACAACAAAAAAAAACTGCTAAAAAGGTTTATTGTTGTATGTATTATTACAGGAAGGTAAGCGTCCCATTGTTTCCTGAATCATTCTCTCGCTCAGAGATGGTTGAATTAACTGATGTGAAATGTGCGATCCCAGTCTGGGGTTACAAAGCCTGCCATCATCTTTGTCCGTTGATCCCCTCCTCCTCCCTCACCCCGCCTTTCGGGACTGTATTTTCGCTGTCCGACAGAGACAGTCGGGTTGGCCCATACATTTATTGGCAACGCCAGTTCCCAACGTTGAACAGCCGCCGACGACGCCATTTTAGAAAAAGCTGTTCACACTGCTTACTCATTCTGCCCGTCCCCCATCTTCAATGACTTCCATCACACATCGGGGGCTGCCGTGCACCTGCAGACTCAGACTACCTCTGCATGGGTTCAGCTGCAGCCGAGGCGGCGCGCTCACCGCGGCTCCAAATCCACCCGCCCCCACCGAAGACCTCCGCTATGGCATTAACATGCTGCTGCACCCCCCCAAACCCCCCACCCCCAAACAAAAAAACATAACGTTACGCACATAAGAGCGCGCTTATGTAAACAAAAAAGGCATATAGGTAGACCATTACTGTGCGAGGCGGCATGAATCAGAGACACTGACCATGTTTGCAATTCACCCACTGCATCCATCCCTCTGGAAAAAAACAAGACCAAGAGAGAGCAGGGGGAATATGCATCATCATTTGGATATATATATATATATATATATATATATATATATATATATATATATATATATATATATATATATATATATATATATATATATATATTACATTTTTAAATGATTTATTATGATTAATGTTGGTGAGTTTGGCAGCCTTCGTCCCATATGGCGCCGCCTACACAGCAACACTAAGGAACGCAACGTCGATCGTATAGAAGCAGACTGCTGTTTTTCAGAGGTCTGGGCTACGGCATATGGACGGAGAGGAGGGCTGCTATTTCCTTGACAGCCGAAGAGAGAGAGAGAGGGAGTGAGAGAGTGAGAGACCAGGGCGCGCAGACAACCGTGATAGACACACACACACACACACACACACACACACACACACACACACACACACACACACACACACACACACACACACGACATATTTACATTTTCCTCTCCCTCTGGGGATGACAACAAAAGAGCCGAAAGCCCCATAAATGAAGCATTGTGGTTTTGTTATGCAGCATACACACAAAAAAGATCGATCGAGATTATCATATCGATGTGTTGGCTGATTTTCTTTCAAATAATCAGATCACGCTGCGGGGCTGTGCAAGTCAGCAGCTGTGGGGAGGTGTTGGGGGGGGGGGTAAACGCGGTAATATTGTAGCGAAGACCCCCCCCACACACACACACACACACATTTGATGTGTTCATACGCGCACAAAGTAAACACGAGTACTGTAACGTTACAACGTTGCATGCGAGTTAACGCGGAGCACCTCCTCCTCCTCCTCCTCCTCCTCCTCAATTTGCAACAACGTTGTTGCAGCGTGGATGTCGCGTCACACTTGTCTTCTTTTTTTTAAAAGCTTTTACTGTCTCGTGTACCATTTAGAGGAGGACACAGCAGATAGAAAACAAATAGATCCGGTTTCTTGCAGCAGCTCCAGTGCACGCTGATAATAAGTAGGTACGTCGTGTGCCGACGGACTCTCTCCTCCGTGTGTGTGTGTGTGTGTGTGTGTGTGTGTGTGTGTGTGTGTGTGTGTGTGTGGAGGGGGGGGGGGGGGCGGTCTGCTGGAAGAGCTGACCCAACGAACCGAGCGGAACGCCGGGTCCCCGGTCGGCTCGCGCACGCCGCGATCAAGACTTTTCACCCCGATGTGCCAACAAGATGCGGACTAAGAAGTGCACGATGCGAGCACCTCGCCGGGCAGCCTGAAGTTTGTTTACCGCGTGCCTGCTGGCGTTGTAGAAAAACACACACACAATGTAAAAACAATGCCTTTTCTATCTCACGGCCCCCCCAGGTGAACACACGGGGCTCCTGCGCGGTCCCGGGGTTACCTGGCGGGAATGAGCAGCCGCGCGGCACGAAAGTTGCCGCTGCAGCCCACAAGTTATAGTAAGCGTGTCAAAATGGCAACAACAAAAAATACATCTGTCCGCGAACGGGGTGGCAGTGGAGGGGGCGGAGGGGGGGTTGACGCGTGCTAGGGACGTTTGTGTGTTGTTTTTTGTATCTCAGCTGAAATGCAGCGCACCGTTGTCGCTCATGACAGCACAGTTGCCAAACGGGACTCTTTGCTACAGGGGGGAACCTCCTGCTTCATCCAGACTTCACTAAAAATGTGACAGAGAGAGAGCGAGAGAGAGAGCGAGAGAGAGGGGGATGCTGGCCATGCACTCGTCGTTACATTACACAAATGTACAGACACGCGCGCACATCGTTCATTACTGGTTCCACTCACCTCTTGAAGTGCTCAATGATTTTCTCCTCTCGCACATTTTCGGGTAAATTTCCCACCCATAGATGTCTGGTTTCCCGGACCATACTGTGAGCTCCTGCTCCCCTCTCATACAGATGAGTTTGCGATGTCAGTTTCTCCCGTGCAAAAAAAATGAAGGGGAAAAAATAAAAAAAGCTTTGCAAAAACAAAAACGCCGGACGAGAGAAGAGAAAAACACACACAAAATTACCCGGCGCAAATCATTGACTGGTCGCTGTGACCCAATGTAAACCATTAGGCTGGATCCCCCGCACACGCTGTACAGATACTCTTCACTGTTGAAAGCGCGATCTTGCACCTCGTGAACGCGCTCCGGACTGTTCCCGTGACTAGGCGCGTCCCTGACACCATGCGACCTTTTGGGTGTCGAAAGAAAAGCATGTAGCTTCCTAAAAAGATGCAGCAACTTCGCTCTCGTAATGAGAGGCGCACCGCGCAGGCGTGGCTTTGTGTGTGAACTTCTTTTTTTTCCTCCCCTGATGAGACGGTCTCCCGCCCCTTGCGCATGCGCGAGAAAACCCCTGGTTGAATGCTTTGACATCTGAGAAGCTTTGACTCTGCAAGAGGATCCCGTCCCTGCCCGTCTGGTGTGGCAAATGTTGGGTTTTTTTACGTATTGCATACAGTAAGACACTAAATTAAGCCGATTTAGATTTTTTTTCAGGTTTTGTCAATAGACTCTTTTTTTATCAATGCACAGCAACACCATCACCCCACATTTATCATATCATATCATTTGTAAATCATATGCCCACATAATTATTTTTTTGAAGTAGCAGGCTTGTTGCATCTAGGCTGTCAATCATTCATCATTGACTAAATACTTTTAATTGCTTGGTCCTGGGATGGACCCCAGCCTCCTGTGAATCTGTAGAATATGCTGTTTGAAAAATGGATGGATGGACCAATGACGTAGTCCCCACTTGCCTCCAGAACTTAGGTCGACATTTTACATCAGTAAAACCAAATTGCATGAAGGGATTCAATACATACGTGAGGGTTTGCCGATTTTACTTCATTTGCAGTCTAGAACATTTGGTGTTGAACATTTTGACTCATACATGGGAAACGTATGCCTGAAGGAAACCGGAAACGAAGGGCCGATTATAGGTCCTTCTCAGTGTTAAAACATTGAGGCTGCGATGAGCTTCAGTAAAATAATATGTTGTGACATACATGTAGTTAAGACCTGTACAAAGTGCAATACCCCAGTCATTGCTCTGAGGGTGCAGAGCAGCCTCGTGACTGTAAACAGAATAGATTACGGTCTGGAAACTGTATTTATCTGTTTAAGAGTTGTATTTCTTACCAACTGGCAAATAGATTAACCAGGAAATGCCTATAGCTACAGTTCAAACTTATTGTCCTTTAGGGTGGTTTGTCAGCTATGGGATTGACGCGTGTTGCAAAAAGACAAAGCATTTAGTCAAAATAAATGCCTTTGATATGCTTTTGACTCTTATATATTTCAGAAGAAGAAACCTGTAATTCTTGAGCGGTGCATTGTTAGATCTGCTGGGATAGCTGCAAAACGAATACCACAAAATAAAACAATCATGCTGGCTGATGTGATGACACACCAAAACAATATGCAAAACTTGACCCAGTTCAACACATAATTGGGCAATGAGAGCAATGTAACAGGCAATGAGACAACATTATGTATTCATCTGCTCGTTGATTCATCAAAATGAGGTTTATAATGTGTCACAATCCCTTGTCTGCCCTTTGCTTGTAGTGCGTCCAGTTCATAGGACAAATAATGCTTGAACTAAATTACTGCTGTAGTGGGCTGCAAAGTGGCTCTTCAGTCAAAAACCTGGTGTGAGCTCTTCTGTAAGCTAATAAGTAACGTGAGCAATCAGGTCCATGTCCAAAGGTACAGAAGACAGTGATAAACATTAATGATGGGTAAATAAAAGCGCCGCTTGTTTTCTTCTTCTGTCTTTCCTTGTAAGACCATCTATGTCTTTATGATAGTTCTTGTGTAGCCTATATAAAAAAGGAAAACATAGAAAACATTGTTAATATAATCTGGGGGTCTCCATCTGAATTATGGGGTTAATTTCCTCCTTTGTACATTTTTGCCTACAGGAGCAGAATGTTCCATTAAAAAAAAAAAAACGATTGTTGAATTGAAGTTTGTTCCAGTCAAAGCTCTGTTACTACACGACGGCATTATTCTGCTTCTGTTGCTATATTAAGCACGCATATGAGCGGCCGAAGTGCGCTTGCGCTGAAATGCGGTAACAAGGGACACGCGCAACCGTTTTGCGCATGCGTCCAGCGTGCCTATCAGATGAGAACAGGGGAGAGAGAAAAAAGGCTGGAAATGTACTGAGGGGGCTGACAGCGACTCCGCAGTCATTTCTATGGGCAGTGGCGCCGTGCTCGGCCGCTCGTGGAGAACGTCTTGATGTGGAACTTTAATGCAGTTTTAAAAAAAAATAATAATAAACCTATGGGAGTACAGTTTCCTATTTTGGTGGATCGACTAGACACCAAAACGTAAAGTCCGCTTCAGTGATTCTCAGACCTGGATTATCTTGGGAACTGGACCCGTCAGGCTAAATGTGCCGATGCACTGTCATTTCACACGCCTTTTCTTTTTTTTTTCTTCTTTTTTTTTGACAAGGAATGACGGGACTGATAAAACAAAAAGCCATCTCTTGGAATATGTTTGTGTCGGTCCAGAGCTCTCAATAAAGACACATCTATTTGGGCATATGAGGATGAGTCCAACATGAGGATTCAATGAGATGCGACTGCTTCTATAAAACCAGCACAACAAGCAGGCGTCAATGTCGTTGTGAGAATGTCGCAAAGATGTGCTGGAAACAGCGACGACAGTTACACACATCTCTAAGAAAATATAGTGTTATAAAGCGAGTGCATGAAATGAATGGATGTTGGCGAATTGTTTTGTATTAGTAGTAGTAGTAGTATCTTGTATTTAGAGGTAGCTAATTTCAAAGGAAAACCAAAGTAACGATCCGTTTCTTTTGTCTAACGCCATTTTGTGTGTGACTTCACTGCACTAATGTTGTCGTCAGCCATTTTGCCTTTCCATTTTTTTTTTTAAGTGGACAGCCACAGGAGAGACGAGTTGAAAGCGGAATGACAGCCTTTTTTTTAGGCCCATGGTGTTGTGTTGAGATGGAGCTCACTGCGGTGCAGTGTAATTAAAATAAACTCACCCGTCCCCTACGACGTTTGGAATAAACCTAATGTCTGCGTTTCTTTAGGGTTTCCAGCTTTATGTGCCTGCATACCGGGCTGACGCGTCCTAAATACATGCTAAACGTGTTTTGTTTTACGCTAAAATAAAGAAACAAAAATCTCGTGTTTGATGGTCACAATATGTGTACATCTACATTATAATAGAATAATAATATTGTTTTGTCTACTGTGTTTAGAGGTGAAGATGAAAATGGGACTTTTATTGCTGAAAATAAAATTTATAAAACATCCTTGAGCCTCCTTAAATCCCACCAGTTAGTCTTAATAAGAATCAGCAGATTGAACATACACCCAAATGCAAAACTGTCTTATTTTGATCATCTTATCAGGCTATGATGGAGAGAAAAAAAAGGTGTCGCAAGCTCTTTGGAACAATGAGGAGTTTAAGACTGGCACAGCAACATCTCCCAAAGATGACAGAATTGCTTTATCTAAGATGTAACACCGACTCCTAGAATAACGTCCAGCCAGAAGAGGCCTCTCCCCTGAGTCAAAATCACTAAGAAAATCCGTCTGAAGAGAAAAACGGACAGGAAGACCCCCGATGCTGAGGCAAAGTTTGAAAAGAAAAACAATGAAGCCGATTATTCATATACCTATCACACATATTCCACATTTTATTATATTTTTACATAACCTTTAAAGAAAGAAATAAAAGATATTTCATTTCGGAGTTGCTGTGCTGTATGCTCCTTGAAAAAAACACATCACATTCTAAATACAAGTGTTCATTGTTGGTGTAGCTGTATGGCCTTAGTGACTTGAAAGGAGGCGTCTATCTCCGATGCTCCTTCTCTTGTCTATGTGGTCTTCGTCGAGGCTCTTCTTTCATGTAGTGTGTGTACTCCTCTTCCTCCTGTTTGTACAAGTATGACAAGAGGAACCATCATTACTCTCCAAAAATATTATACATTGTACAAGTACAAACAATGTTATATTGAACGCTGGTGTGGGGGTTTCAACTAGGCTCCAATGTATTGTTGTCTTTAAAGTTAAACCCTGTTAGCACAAATTGTGTCAACCTATATATTTTGCTAAATATATTCAACCTTTCAAAGCAAATTCATATAAAGCAAAACTTTCTTTTAACCAGGCTAGCTCAGTGGCAAAGGGAAAAGTAGGCTCAGGTGATATACTTTGGCCTGAATCTGTCTTGGGGATCTTATACCTTCTCCACCTGGGACACAAGTTTGAGAAGTTCATTCTCATCCTGGGACCCGCTGCCTAACGCACACATTGGTATTCCGCCCCAGTTCCGGGGTCCCGGCGGACCGAGCGCCGCTTCCCGGGGAGAATCACTGACCTGCGATAATGCGGCATCGAGCAGATCCTTAGTGGGGATTAGACAGCTGGCCTCACCCAGGAAGCACATTAGGATGTGGAGCACGTCAGCCCAGCGTCCAACAGTCAGCATCAGGACCATCAAACCGCCGAGACGCACCACCACCGTGTTCAGCACCGCCTGGCTGCCGGGCTGACGGTGCTGCTCCTCTGCACAACAGAAACACAGTATTGGAGAGGCATATGGTGGGAGTTTTACACAATTTAGGACAGATCTATACAAATGAAAGATTGATGCAATAGTGGTCAGACAAAACAGACGCGTGATGAATTAATGATGGCTGTCTTTCGGTCGTGAGAGGGGTCCACTTCCTCCACCAGAGGTTCTCAAATGGGGGCATGTGTACCCCTGGGGGTAAGTGAAGGCACTCCAGGAAGTATGTGAGATTTGTAAATAATCTATTTAAAATTAGCATACATTAAACAATCCTTTAAAAATAGTTATATTGAATAGTTAAGTATTTAATAAAATATAGGTGTAAGTTATAAACAGAATTTGATATAATCTATATTAAATACGACTAATGGCACAGCGCTGTGCCTTCTTTCTTTTTTCAACCAGAAATTATTTGCACTGTTTAGGGGTACTTGGCTGAAAAAAAGGTTAAGAACCACTACATATACTATAACTCTGAGATTGATCAGTGTGTCTCATGAGTGCTGCGCCATAATCTCTTTTTTTCCACACGTTTCTCACCCTGCATGTACACAACCAGCAGTGTGTAGCAGATAGTCAGCGGTGTCCAAAACCTGAGGGCCTCAGACGCAGAGAGGAAGTGCTGGTTGATGACCGACACGGCGGCCACCGCGGCCACGGAGAAGGCCACGAGCATGGTTCTGCACAGCGCGGGCATCAGGCCGCGGCCCGAGGCGAGGAGGCCGATGCAGATGCCGCAGTAGCGCTGCGAGCTGTGCAGTTTGTACAGAGACAGGACGTGGTGCAGCAGCAGCGTGGCCCGCCTCGCCAAGAACCAGCTGAGCGCCGCGGCCAGGAGCAGACACAGCCAGCGCTGCGCCGCCCCCTCGTGGAGGAAGTGCAGACTGCAGCTTAAGGCGCAGCCGAGGGAGAACTGGCTCTGAAGAAGCAGCTGCTGCACAAATTTCTTTGGGTCCTGGGGGGGGGTTCATCAGAACAGATGAGTGCTATTGTTATGGTAGATTCCAGAACTCTATAGCAACATTCTATACAGCATACAGGAGAACATTTCACTGCTATTAGATCTTATAATAGGTCACCTCCGGCCAGATCCTCCGTCAATTGACTCAACATCAACGTGGATAGCCCTTGCACAGCTTTCTTTTTGTCGAGTTAGTCACTGTACATACTTATATACACTGCACATATTTTGCATTTTTGCACTTTCTTTTCCTAAATTAACCCGCTCTGCTATTTTGTTGTGTCTGTGTATATATATATATAATTTAAGTTGCTGCTACTGTGACAAACAAATTTTCCCTTGGGGATAAATCAAGTGTCTGTCTGTCTGTCTGTCTGTCTGTCTGTCTGTCTGTCTGTCTGTCTGTCTGTCTGTCTGTCTGTCTGTCTGTCTGTCTGTCTGTCTGTCTGTCTGTCTGTCTGTCTGTCTGTCTGTCTGTCTGTCTGTCTGTCTGTCTGTCTGTCTGTCTGTCTGTCTGTCTGTCTGTCTGTCTGTCTGTCTGTCTGTCCGTCCGTCCGTCCGTCCGTCCGTCCGTCCGTCCGTCCGTCCGTCCGTCCGTCCGTCCGTCCGTCCGTCCGTCCGTCTAAATTGGGTGATCAGGCATATTTTCATCACATGGTTTCTTACAGGTCCTGCTGTGGCCAATCCAGATATGGCTCGAATACAAAACTCCAGCACCACCAGGGAGGCAACACGGGAGCCCACCACAGCCAGCGTCCCTGTCACAAGGACAAACTGGAGCTTCCCAACGAGGCCAGTGTTAGCCCTCCTTTTATGACTGGGAGTCCTCTCGCTTGATGTGTCATTTTCATCACTCCTGTGTGGGTTGTGGGGAAACAAGTCAAGAAAGACACATGGAAGTAAATATATAGCAGCATTTCAAAAGGATTTTGTTGAGAATGTGAACACCGTTGCATTGATCTTCTCGCGCTGATCTATTATGCCTATCTATTATTATCACCTCTGCTCTTCTAGAAACAAGTGCAGTCTTATCATTGAGCATAGCACCGAGATCCCACAAGCACCGATCAGTCCTGTAGGTCACATAGCACATGTTCACACACTCCAACCACCAAAAACACAGACACTATTGTAATGTGGACGTCAGAGAAAATAAAAAGCTCACCTTGAAGTAAACTATTTACTGGATTTGTATCGAGAGTCAACCATCCCGGTAGGAAGTAGGAGGTCGGAATAAGCGACGTGAAGAAGGAAAACATCGTGCCAACGTTTAACTTTTGAATGTCACAGGTTTGAGGAAAAAAAACCTGGATGGATGTAAATGTGATTGTGGCAATCACGCACTAAGGAACCATGATTTGTGGATATTCCAAATCTGGAGTGGATTGTGAGTTGAGTATCAGCTCAGCTCTTCTGCCTCGGCATCGAGCTTTGCTCCCGCAGGAGACAGAGCGGCGGCTGCATGGACCAAAGGTCGCCAGGAGTGTCGGTGGAGCAGAGGCCCTCGGCCGTCTGACTCATAAGCAGATAGTGGAGGTTATTGCGCCATTGGAGAGGCACGTCATCTCATATATTGCTGTTTTTGTAATTCACAGAAGTCTTTATTATCTGTCTATTTTAGATATTTAATTTGGATAAACAGCAGTTGCACACATCACTTCAAGGGATGTCTCTTCCAGGACAGATCGACATGCAAGAGAGCTACATTGTGAACAAGTGGCGATACAATGTCAATTAATACATTAAAATATCATATATAGCATATAATGTAGTACATTAGTAGATAATGTAGATATCATTTGGGTCCAATGATATCTGTAGGTACAATATATGAAATACAAAGGTCAACCAACCGTTTCTGAGAATGATTGTGTATTTCCTGATCCTATGTGCAGCATGTGAATGTGTTTAAAATGTTACATTATAAGAGTAAAAACAATATACAAATACATGGTGATGCAGGTGTTCAGAGCAGGCTTGATGTCTGTGCATGAGAGGGCAGCAGTGTGCAAGTTATTATGTTATGTGCATATTGAACTGACATCCGTCACCAGCAACCAATGAGCAACAACAACACATCTACAGTCTTCCTCTGGTTGCTTCAGGCTTCTTTTCACTGGCCATCACTCTGATGAACAATGAATCAGAAACCTCTATCTGCACAGTGTGTGTGTGTGTGTGTGTGTGTGTGTGTGTGTGTGTGTGTGTGTGTTGTTGAAGTTATTCCACCAAGAGTCACCAAGATTTCACCAAGAGTCATTCGACAAAGTTTTTGCTTTAATACACAACTGACACTAATAGTGGTGGTACTTTAAAAAACTTTCTTTTTTTTTAAAATTACAGTTAAATTTTACTTTTTAAAATGGTTATCAGGAGTAAAACAGTTCCTTTGTCACAACATAACAACTTTAAACTTGTCACATGAGGATGAAGGCAAACAATATGACTGGTTGCATAAAAACACATACACAAACATCCCCTTTTATTTCATAGTATTCCACCCACAACTCTCACACTGCACGTCAGACTGGGAAAACACCACTAAAGTCTTGCGATGACTCAGTGTGACATTATAGTGAGGGGGAAAAAAATCTTAAAACAGAGCAAGACAGCCTCACTTCTGACCTCCCTGTGGATGTGAATAGACAACCTCTAGGAAGCATGAGCACACGTGAGGGTTTACCTGTAGTTTGTGCACGTTTGAGGTGATATCCGGTCTACTGGATTTACGCTGGAATGTTATCGTCATGGTGCAGCAGCTACATTCGGATCTGCATCGAACTCAAAGCGATCAAACACACGACATGGCAATAAAATGACAAATGCGTTTATGCGCATTTTGTATGGCATGCGATCAAACCACTAACGGCGGACAAACAACCTGAGCCAGGTGAGATTCTTGATGAATGTCTGAGTGCTGCATCTGTTCGACCCTCGACGCCAGCTGCAGCACAACCCACACATCTCACCCGCACACACTCTCATTCCTGATGATCTCACGTGTTCAACAAAAACTCAGGTTGTGTTTTTTTTGTTTTGTTTTGTTTGACTGCGTGATAAACTTTGCTGATGAGTCAACGTCATCGCAGGCCTACGTTTTCTGGGCTCTCTCCTCCACGTAGAGCTGCATCTGTTAAAGACAGAGAAGGATCAAAGGATCCGTAAAAGCAAGTGGGGGACTTTCAACACGACGTAATGAAAACTGACGACATGATTTTGTTTTAAGGGGAGATGAAACAGATCACGACTGTCGCACGCTTGTTTCTTTTCACCTTCACGATGTCCGACGTCATGGTCTTTAATGGGATGAGTCTCGGCTCCTGCATGTGGACCTCCTGCTCGTCAGCGACTATCCATGGAAAATCCTGGAGGGGGGAAAAAATGCAAGAATGTGACACATCGTTGTTCAGCGTTTGCATATTATTGGAGCCAATTGCGAGAAGGAAGATGAGCTCATCGTTTTTTATTCGCAGTCGTGTGTTCATCTGTCAGAAGCTCACCTTGATGACTTGAACCTTCTCCATGTTGCGTGTAGCAGCGTCTCTAGTGTGTACCAGGACTGTAAATGAACACCCTGTGACAAACAACAGGTCACAAATAAGTCAATGATTTAGTACTTGTTCCTACCAGACTACAACTTATGCATCAAGAAATCATCGTCGGTACATTTTTGATTAATTTATTTTGTCAATCCGGTGTTACAATTTACTCAAAGTGAAGTTAAAAGTTATAGAAAAGGTTTGTAAAGGAAGTTAGTCTTCCAGAGAGGGGCTTAAAAAACATTTTGGGAACCACTCAGCTGATTCACGCCAGGGAATCGGAGCCACAGATTCTCCCTAAAGTTTTAGGAATACATATTTGATTGCGTCTGCCATGCGTTTGCCTAATCCTTGGCAGCGTTACCTGGTGGGTTGTTATTTAAAACTGCGTCACACACGCTGATCTTCAGGATAAACGCCCTCAGCAGCTGCTCCACGTGCGATAGTAACGTGTCCGAGCTGCAACAACAAAACTTCAGCTTGTCAGATGACCATGTTCAACCGGGAAATGTATGACACAAAGCATGTTGTTTAAACTCTCTTCTATTTTGTGAAAAAAAAGGGGGAAAAAACCTGATGGACAGTAGTGGAGGTTGGGAAATCTCAAACACAAATCTCTCGACTGGATGATGCTCTTTGTCCATGATGACCACCGCAACCTTCTCTGCGTCATTCTGGGAGGGAATGGAAAGACTCAGAAGTATGTTTACCAAACAAACTTCGGTGTCCGGTCATGACTTACCTTCTCAATGAGGGGCTTTACACAATGAAGTGTATCTTGGATATATTGATTCAGTTCCGGGTGACATGACATCTGTAAAAAAAGAAACACGGCAAACACTGAAGACATATTTTTGTGAGATCCAACTAGGTGAGTTTACCCAGGTGAGCGTGTAATGATTACGCATTATAATCAACTGTACCTGCACAGGTACATTGTATTTCTTTCTCTTCTGGAATATTCCAGAGGGATAAACTTCACGGACGTACAGGATGAGATGAATGGCGACCTCCAGGAACTCGCACAGGATGTCAGCAACCACTGGAAAGGAGCAGTCAAACGAGTTAATCACGTCTCCATGCATTTCATTAAATTTCATGCAAGACAAAGTAACCCCGAACTCAATGCAAACACCCGGCAATTCAGTGCTGCCGTATTAGGTCACGAAAGGCAACATGGGGCGACATCCAGGGAGGAAGAATTTACAGAAATAAACTGCCGTTATTCAATTAAATTAATTTTGCTCAAAATATACATTGTATACACAGGATGTCGGACACATACGACATCCTCTATCCTCACATCTGCCCTTTGGTTAAGAACGCCCCCCTACCAAAATAAAACCTTTTAAAGTTCCCTCTATCAGGATGGAGAGAAGTACAATAGATGTCACATGTACAGAACAAAACAAAGTTACAACACATTCAATGGATATGACAGACATGATTCATATAATGACAGAAGTCATGTAATATGCAATGCCAAAAGGACAGCATGTACCCATATTAGGACGGCATGTATAATGGGACAGTGTGTTCCCATAATCTAACGTGTACTCATAATCCAGCGCATGAGTGTGTGTGTGTGTGTGTGTGTGTGTGTGTGTGTGTGTGTGTGTGTGTGTGTGTGTGTGTGTGTGTGTGTGGTAGATTTACCTTGTCCAAAATTGAGATCTTGCCTCGTTAAAGTTGTCATGTTTTTTATCACCCCGCAGAAAAAACAACAACTGTGGGGTGAAACCAACACACCGCAGAGCGACCTGACGTGATGGAAGCGGCGCTCTGTCAAGCGTCCATTACGTCGAGGCGGGTTTTAGTTGCTGTGCTTCTGTTGTGGCTGCTGGAGACCGACGATGACAACCGACGGGAGGGGGCGACGAGAAGTAAACCGTCTTCCCAGCGATGTGGAGCCCGAAACGACCCGAGGACAAAACCCGTTTCAACAACCCGGACCGGAACGCAGCTTTTCCCTCCCGTTCACCGAGCCGTGTTCAGAGCTTGGTGGCGCATTCTTTTGACGTCACTATTTGTTTACAAGTTGCTTCACCGTCCACTGGTGACGACGTTGCTTTGTCGCGCATTTATGGGTTAACTGTCTTGTTTGGGTGTATTGACAACTATTAAGAATATTGTGAATAGAAAAAATACACGTATTATTTTTGTGTTATTATTTATTCAACAAATGCACATGTACAATTTAATAAATTGTTAATAAGAAACGGAACCGCGAGAGAGTAAAGAATAAACATCCTCATCGCGGTTTTATTAACAGTTGCTTTATTACTTTGTATATCAATGTGTGGTATTTGATTTGAATCAGAATACAGTGTTCGGTTTGTTTTCTCAGCCAACCAAACAGTTTCTTCAGGTGCAGCAATTAAATGTGTAAACAAAATGTGCTTGTGTTTTACTTTAGAGACGTACTAACAGTAAACACCAACATTTAAAGAAAAGTCAAATAGAGTTAACGTGTGTGAAATGAAACGTTGTGTCTTATTATGCAATATTATTTCTGTGTGTGTGTGTGTGCGTGCGTGCGTGCGTGCGTACGCACGTGTGTGTGTGTGTGTGTGTGTGTGTGTGTGTGTGTCTCTGTGTGTGTGTGTGTGTGTGTGTGTGTGTGTGTGTGTGTGTGTGTGTGTGTTCAACAGGTTTTCGTTCAAAGTCAGTGGTATTTAGAGCAACTGTAAAACAAGGTTACTACCTCTGTAAATGGAACAAACACCTGTGCTTTTATTCTTTCCTTGTTTTTTGCAGGTTGTGACATTTTTGCAAGACATGCCTTTAATGGAATTCATAGCTGGGAGTGTTTCCGGTAAAAAAATAAAAAATAAAAAAAAAACTACAGCAGTTGACTTACTGCAGTATTTAAAAAAAAAACATCTGCTCGTTGGTCATTGCAGGTGCACTGGGAGTGGCAATCGGACATCCATTGGACACTGTGAAGGTTGCATGATCTAAATCATACACACTGAAATCTGTAAAATATAGAATAAATAAAAAAACATGCATAAAACAATATTCATCCTGACACCTTGTGCTTACTACTTTAGGTGCGCCTGCAGGGTCAGTCTGCTTATAAAGGTATATTTCACTGTGTGTCTAAAACACACTCGAAAGAAGGCGTAGGTGTCACGTCAACCTCCGCCAGCAACCAGTTACGAGAGAAAGTATGAATGCATGCTGATTCATCTGTTTGTTATGCTTTATTGTTATCCTAGTTGTATGGGTTCTTCAAGGGCATGGCGTTCCCAGTGCTGACGACTAGCATCATCAACTCTGTTGCATTTGGCTCATACAGTAACGCCTTAGATTACATCACTTAGTCTCAGCATGTGAACCGCGAGCAGGGCAATCCGGCCTCCGCTGCACAGGTCTATGCTGCTATCTTTTTTTCATCATCAAGGACTGGCTTAGATTTCAATATACATAAGTAGAAAACAGGGAATCTGTTAAGAGTGGTTTCTGTCTAAAAGCAGGGAGCTACGCTGACAAGAGACTCAGAATGTTTTGTGCAGAAAACTAATGAGCAGGAAAAGCAATATCTAACTAATAGACAATAAAGTAACTGAATACAGTTTAAATGAATGTGTACACGACGGCGACAGTATTGATAAAGGAAAAGTATAAAGGAGAGACTTATAGGTGATGAAAAGGGAAAGACATAACTTAGGAAATGAAAACAATAAGAACCTCTCTTTAATAAAGACTTGAGGACAAACAAAGACTTGAATAAAATCTGACTGACTGCCTACTATTGATGATCAATACACTCAGGTGGCTCTACATGAGCTATTGGCTTTGTTTTTATTTTTGCATGTTTCCCCAAATGTGATTTTTCCCAATAATAACGCTTTTGCAAACGTTCAATCAAGTTTCTGTGGAGTCGGTCGTAGAAGATTAATAGGGATTTTTGTGATTTTCTTTGGAGAATCGTCAGTAGTACACAAGCTCAGAGCTTACAAATATTGTAGTTAAATTTGCTACTTAAAGTTTAAAAGTAGTGTCGTTGTTGGTTGTTTAGTTATGTATTTTTTCTCTGTGTATTGGCCAGACGCCCTGATGTGCGTCTATGATTGAAAGGTAGCACTGGATGAGCAAAGGTGGAGGTTTTCTGTTTATCGCCTCGTGTTGACTATTGGCTGAACGACTAGAAATTGTTGAGTGACGCAGACTCAATTTTACAAAAGCCATCATACGACACAGAGACATTGATCATAGTATGTTCTCAAATACCCTACATTATCGTACAAATTATATTTGAATTTAATAAAAGCAATCTAAATGAATAGACAATATAAAGCACAAGTGTAACCTGTATTGATGTAGCAGTAGCATAAGCTTTTAAACCAGAAGTAACGAGAAATAATCTGTCCTTTTGATTTGGAATTTTGCAAATAATAAGTACATTTAAAGAAAAGAAAAAAAGGAGGGTGGGACGGTGGAGTAAATGAGTGTGACACTAGTTGCTATTGAAGGGGTCAAGAACCCAGAGCATGCAAAGAATGTCCAGAGTTTTTCAGAAGAATGGACAAGTCACACAAAACAACTATTTCCATCTTGGCCAAAAGAAGGATGTAAGAGATGGGTTAGCTGAACTAAAACAGACAAAAATAAAACAGCTGCAGGACTATTCAAAAAGGGTGGCGTACCCAATCAAAATAGATCCAAAATCACGAAAAGGGGAGCTTCTGGCAGAAACTGAGAATTCTGCTGCATATGTTAACAAACAGCTGAAAATATGGAAGCATGGGACAAAGGAAGGGGCCGAGAGCAGCCCTGTCCTAAACCACTCTGTTCAGGAATGCAGCTTTTGAAGCCCTGCCTGCTCCCGTGCAAAGCGGACTGGTGTATGTGAAAGTTTAAACTGTGGTCTTGTTGTATGTGCCTGTTGAGGTCATTAAACATTTCCCACTGGGTTGCAACTCCAAATCAACGTCTCTCCATGTAATTTTCGCCACAACTGGTGGAAGACAACTATGCCTACACAAAGTTTCCAAATGTAAAGAATCAACTTATTAATAACAGCCTTAATGTCATTTTAATGTACTGATATTTCTCTCTGTATTCATGACTTTTATTTTGCATGTGGACGTGATGGACTCCATCCTTTGTGCTCTCAGGTCGGAGCAGTTACGTGTATTGCTCTGCTGTTGTCATCCATGCAGTGTTGAATGCAGTGACGTCAAACTTCACGAAAGTTTTCTTTTGGTTGGAGCAGTGGTTCTGTTTTTCCTCATCAGTTTTGTGCCACTTGCAGTAGCAGTTAAGCTCCGCCTCCTTGTGACTTGAAGACTCGAGGTATCCGTCCTGATCTTAAAAGTCAGGCTGTGGTTGAGTTAAAGCTGCTGTACTTTACATAATGACATTAACAATAGGTCAATTGACTTTGCATTATGTAAAAAAGGTCACTTGTAGTGACATTCAGAGGAAGTAAATTCTCAACCGGCTCTGCGGTTTCCCTCAGCTCTGCATACATCTCATCATCAGTAGAAATAGAGAAAGGTAAATAGTTAGTGAGCATACGGAGCAGAGTAATATTGGACTTGCATTCGCCTGGAGACCAAAAGCATGACTAACTGTATCTTAAGGCTTCTTCATGTCCTCCAACCTGTTCTTATACACACTTTTTTTTCCCCAGATAATGTTTTGCGTTCAGCTTCCTCTCTGGCGAGTCAAAACACACTTTCCAAGTAGGAGAATGAATAAAAAAGTAAGTTTTACATCTGCAAATACAGAATGAATTGCAAATATATTTATAATCCAAATACTAGACGGTGTCAAAATCTGCAATGCAAACTGAGATCACTGTAACTCAAAATAAAAAAGAAATGAAAACAATGTGCTGAAGAGAAAATACTTTAATTTTTATTTCCTGCAGTGTTCATCAAACAGCTTCACTAACGGGTTTCATTAGTGAATACCTTTTACCCAATTGATTTGCACGTTCGCAACAAAATGCTTTCTTCTACACTTTTAATGAAACAAATACACACACACCAACATTTAATTTATTCCTTTGGACTTTCCTCGAGGCAGCATTTTAAAGAATTAAAATGGAAGAGAAGATATGAAGGATATGTTCGTATCAATACCAAATTCAAGTCGAGGCTTGGGTTTTATAGCCCTTTCCAAAGAAACACATTCTTAAAACAATATCAGGAAATAACCAGGTAGAAAGAAAATGTTAATTTTTAGTTAAAAAAATAAGTCAGACAACCCATATGCCCACATTCAAACAGATGCCTAAGTGTGAGCACATAACACATCCCAAAAAGTGCTTTAAGGCACAAAAACTGCAGCAAAAGTAGAACGTTACTAAAACGATGATTGTCAGACTGACAATGATGAACACAGATGTGTCCTGTCAGACGCCTGATGGATTTAGTTAGTTACTAAAAGGAGATATGAAGAGAGAAGCTGCACGCACACATACACACACACCATGTGGAGGAGACTTGAGGTTGTGTGACTGAAACCGTATGGTCAGAATAAAATTCATATGTACCTTAGATTATCGGCACCATGCAACCATTTTTGGTAAGGTGTCAATGTGAAATATCAGTTGGGTCATGTGAATTCAAAATGATCACAGACGTATTCATGAGCAGCCGATGTGCGTTTAAAAATACCAACGCTCACAGGGAAGACACCTTCATGAATGGTATAGGTTTCACACTGAACCATACTGGGATCAATCACTAGTGGTTTGATCCATTAGACAGGAAACATTTTTATAAAATTAAAACTGGTTTTGCCACAAATTGACTCTACGTTTGGTGGAAAAAACAATTATGAGTGTGTTTGCGACGTCGCTCACAGTCCGCCTCTTTGCGCAAGAAAACTGGGTGCAGATAAACTGCAGCAAGTACAGTCGGTCACTTTAGGTTTAGGACAAACCATTTGAGTATTCATTCCACAGTTTGCCTACTGATGAGAATAGCTCTGGACCGTTTAAACCCGCTTGAATGTGACAGCTGGACGGAGTCGTGAAAAATAAAACCCAAGCTGTAATAGAGCGTTTTTCTAAAAGATGAAAGGGTGGTCTACAGCACCTCGTCGATCCATTCGTTCATTCCCAAAGGCCCCTTGGCTATTGAAGGCTGCAATCCCAGCATGCATCGGGAAAAGAGTCAGTTTACAAAGAGAAAGGTAAGTACAACCACTACATGCAGCAGCCAGTCACACATAGTGATTGGAGGATGAGCATTCCTGGAATGCAGTATGTGACTTTCAAATGTTCCACACATTGTTTAAAAAATTTAAAAAAGAGCCTCCAAAAGGCCTCCTGGTCTCAGGCACCACTGCTCTATTAACACCTCAGATGCAGTCAAGATCTATTTTTACATTTTATGATACAGTGTAGGCAACACAAACACAGAATTTAAAATGTTGACAGTGTCAATGATTTACAGATATTCACAAAGGCAAAAGAACCACAGTGTGAGATAAAAAAATAAACCAGCACACTCTGGAGGGCGTGCAAGACAAAAGGGAGTTTACAGAAGTCACTCCCTTCAAACACCCTGAGCTTTCCCCCTTTTTACCGACCAATAGCAGACAAAGCAAAGTATCAAAGATGTGCAAGAACGTAATCCTCAAACTCTACGGGACAATGACACCTGATGCATCCTGGGAAAGCAAAACTCGAGTGGGTCCTCTTTAACTGGAATGTCTGCACGGTGAAGAACAAACCAATATCCCGCCATCCTCGCTGGACAAACACAGGAAAGCAAATGATCACGGTGTGATCCCGTTTCAGGCCAGCATTTCATCCGGAGGTTCTGAGTGCTCAGTGGGAATGAGGGGCTTGCACGTTCTCGTCCTGCAGAAGTGGTTGTTTGTGGCTCTGCTCAGCAGCCATGGCCTGGAAGGTCGCCCTCTGGATCTGCCTGGCCTTGTTGTACAAAAAGACCCCAATGAACACGAGTATGGTCCCGATGGCGCTGAAGATGCTGATCTGGTTACTGAAAATGATGATGCTCAGCCAAACCGACAAGGCGTGTTTGACGGTGCTGGCCACACTGAGGAAGAGAAAAGCGTTTTTACTGTTGGCATGAACTCCAAACATGATCAATATGGCCTGGATGAGATTATTATCTGCTCTGAGAAACATGATGAAGACGTCTGGCTCACGTCCATTTAGTTACAGGCCTGTATGAACAAAAACACAGTGCCACAGTATTGTGTGGAGAGGGTACGTGTGGAATCGGTGTAGTTCCCTTTAAAGATAAGTTGAAAAAGAGGATTTGCAGCATGCATGGCTGGAATATGAGCACACGCAGCATGTTGTTATCCACTAATCACAAACCACTTTCAGCATGTTGAAAAACCTTACCTAGAACTCTGTACCGAGATAAAAAGGGATCATATTCAGGTATTTTTTACCCAATACAGGGGCCAACAGGGTGTATAATTATCGAGCCTTTTCAGAACACTAAAACCTGCAGCTGATATGAGCGAGTAAGGGACGGTGACACAAGCGACTAGAAGAGACAAAACGATGTGGACGGCTTCAGTAAAGATTGAAAGCCGCGTCAGGAATGTCTCCCACCTGAAGGTAACAGGGGAGATCCGTCCCATTAGAGCGTAGGCAGTGATACTCTGCAGGTGGAACAGGCCGCCGTCGAAGAGCAGCAACAGGATGATGTCCTGATTGAAGATGAAGCTCCGGCCGCTCTTCCCGATCACTGGGATGTCCTGGACACAAAGAGACGCAGCGTGACAAACATGAACATCACAAACTGCACATCTAATTCCTAATATACTAACGCATCTGTTTTCACAGATCCCTGCCGAGTTTTATTATGCAAATATTGCTATCGTATTGTCTGATAGAAGTCAGCAGTGTCATTCTGCTTTTTGTTTAAGGAAACAAAAGTTGCAAATGACGAGAGACTTTAGCTTATTAACACATTATAAACAGTGATTCAGTAGAGCAATAACTGGAGCGGTTGTGTGTTGACCTACCAAGAGGAACACCCAGGCCGGTATAAGCATGATGACTGCCGCTGCACTGGTATAGAACTGCAGTTCTGGAGGGCTGGAAAAAGTCTTTATAACACGTGTTTGATTGCACACAATTCAATCACTTTGCCTTCACGAATCGAAGGGTCCGCAGTCTTTTACCTGAACTTGTATGTGTCTCCACTGAGCAGTTTTTTGGAGAACACATTCTGCAAACTGAAATCAGACACAGAAAGGGGTTAAAGAAAAGCGTCACACAGCCGTGGGATAGCCGCGTTGAGGGCTGCAGTACCAGTCCATGATGTTGGTGGAGAGGGCGGCAGAGAAGCCGAGCATGTTGAAGCTGATCTCCGTGGCGGTGCAGAGGGCCAGGCCAGCCATGACAGGGAACAGGGAGAGGTTCACCCACAGCCCTGCACAAAGGATGACACAATGCCATGATTCACCCCACTTATTTGCACACAAAACAACTTTTTGTTCTAAGGTAGGACCGTAATTAATGCATTATTACAAACATAAAAAAGTCAAAATGGCTGATCGCAGTGTTCCAACAGCTGACAAGTTAAACTAGTAGATCTGGTTTGTGGGACTTGCTGTTTGACCCATCTTGACACTTGACACCATTGAACAGTGTTATTTATTTTAGGCTTGATGCCTACAACGAGAGATTCATAAAAAGTCAAATTAAAAAGGTGTTAAATTTTTCTTATTGTCAAGAAATCCTGATCGGACGCCCAAACCCACACAATGAATCAGAAGTGAAAGACAGTCCATTTCCCTAAAGCCCCTGTATCCTGACATCTTCCGCCCCAGCCCCTTATACATAACATACGCCAGTTTGTCCTCTACCTGTGTACTCCCCAAGGATCAGCCAGGACATGATGACGGTGAAGATGGGTGCCGAGCTCTTCACCGTCTCTGCAAAGGACACCGCCACATTTTTCAGGCTCACCAAGCCCAGAACCACTGAAGAGAACCTGACAGACGGAGAGAAAGAGGACGCAGATACTGGACTTTGGACAAATGAAAACCATTGCATGGGGATTGCATCCGGATTTTTAAATCTATAAGCAACTCCACAATACATTACTACATAAATGACTTACTAAATTACGAAAACAAAAAAAGATAGAGAGAGGGCACCCACCTCATGAGCCCAACGAACAGCATGATCATGATGAAGTTGGGGGGGTACTCAGTTCTGGACTTGTGCTGGTACAGGCAACAGGGCACAAACATCTTTATGAAGCCTACGACCGTAGTGAAGAGCATCTGAACAGCCCCTGGGGAGTCGCAACAGTAATTTAATTTAAAACACCCATCATAGTGAACAATTTGATGTATTTAAATACTTCTACTTTAAGCAGTATCACAAAATACACATGCGTTTATAAAACCACCAGCACGGTACTATGAGCCGTTACTAAATCACAACAACATACGATGCGGTAACTTTACAATAAGGTTCCCTGCCTCATTTGGTCTCGTCAGCAGACGCGTAATGTGTCCTTTTATTTACCCAGCATGCTAGGCTCCCCCTCCAGCAGCGACAGGATGTACTTGTTGAGGAACAGGGTGCAGAAGCTGAAGAAGTACCAGAGGCCCAGGTAGGCCAGGGAGCGCCAGTTCCACACCCCGGACTCCGCCTCTATCACCGTGGTCTCGGTGACCGTGAGCTTCAGCACCTGCTCCCCCGGTCGGCTCTCGCTGCGGGACAGCACCACCCGCTCCTGGTGGGTGCGGAGCGACGACAGCAGGCCGCACAGCGGGTGCGTCTGCTTGCTGCCCGGCATCCTGCCCCCTCCCCCACCAACCGACAGGTGGGTGATGAGAGGGAGGTGAGGGTTCGCCGAGAGCTTCGAGCGTCAGTCCATCTTCTGAGCGATCCGTGTGTCCGTCTTGCAGTCAGCGCCTGGGGTGCCTTATGTCCTGGAGACCCCTGAAGGGCTTCTGTCAGACGAGAGACAACAATCACACAGTGATGATTCACCTGCTGAAGCTTTTTAAATATTACATACAACCATCTCTTCAAAACAGACTTTGCCCCCAAATACATTATAGAACTGATGTCCACAAACTCCTCACAGCACGGGACTAAAGCTGGACTATTAAATGACGAAACAGCACAGTAAAGCGTGTCGTAAATATGTCGTAAAGCACATGCTTAAAGGCTCCTACATTACAGAACTATTTCGTGGTCTCGTCTGACAGACACACAGCCGTAGCATCACAGAGCTCCTCCTGTGAACGTGAAGAGGCGTTTGAGCCAAACTGAAATGAGCATGTCGCTGAAAGAAGACCGAGAACAAACCCAAACATGTACCACTTTTCACACACAGCCGCAGTTTCTCTGTGCATCGTTAATACGCCCCCACGTGGCGGTTCCGTGTCACTACATGCTAATGCAACCACACGGGCTGTAAACTGTTAGCTAGGAAGCAAGTATCAGTGTTAAACGCATACTCACAACGTAAACTCCTCTTACCCCTGAGACGACGGGCTGCTTCAACTTGGACCACGAGAGAGCAGCGCGTGAAAGGAGGACGATGCACGTTGACGTTAGCCGTTGCGTGTTTTTGGCGACGGCGTGGGGTCAAAACAAGCGCGGGCTACAGAGCCGTCCGTGCCGTCCGCCATGTTCCTCAACGCTCACTGTTGCTCAAACGTCACCTGTCTGTCGGGGTCCTGCAGGTCGAGAGTCCGTGCACCTGCCCCTGAGACGTGGCCGATCACAGTCAGCGCGCCGCGTCGAGCAGAATCGAAAAAAACAGGAGACCAACACGGTTCAAGCGGAACACCCTTTCAAAATAAGACCGACACTCGCCATTTCAATTTTGCTCAGTTGGACACACTAGGCCACCCGCGGGTGAAGCTCAGCGAGGGTTCAAACTCACCAAATTGAAATTGTTGTTCTGTAAATGTGAAAAGAATATTAGTAATTTGTTAATTACTATCTTTCGAGTTAAAAATATGGTTTTATTTTTGCAAGATGCAATATCTGCGTTTCCGGTCGATTTTTGTTGCAGATGCCACGAGACTAAATACATGGTGCTTCAAATTATGTGTTCAAACCGTTGCCTATTTAAATATGCGGTAATACATAATATGTTTTGATTCCATATTCCTTTTTTTTAAGAAACTTGAACCAACATAAATAATTAGAAGGCCTCTGCATGAAGTCTGTACTTCTTAACTGTGACTACGATGGAGGTTATTACTCCAAATACATTACATTACACTGCCAGCAACCACAATACAAATACAATTCTATATTTGCAGTTATTCTGTATACGAATACATTATGCTGCACTACTACTACTCCACCTAAAAGTGACATTAATAACATTCATTTCTGTCGGCTAATTAATTTGAGGTGTACTTTAGTCCTGTGACCACAAAGGGGAAATCATCATCCACAATCTATTCAATTTAACTAATAAGTTATTTTCTATCTTGGATTATTTAACCAGACCTGCCACCTTGTTAAATTTATCAATACTGACGTTGTTGTTGTTTTCAATTTGGTAGAATCAAATTTCTAGAACATTAAATTGCTGATGTTTTTGTAATATATACATTAAATAAGTATATCAATATTAGGGCTGTAAAACATTTTTGATGAGTTGTAGCTTTCCACTGTGACCACTGGAGGGCAGCAAACACTGAATATGAGTTATATTTTGAGGACAATAGTGATTAAAATGTGATTAATGGTCGAAGCAAGGCCACAGAAGATAATCTTTCTGCTGTGATGCTGAACAGCCAACAGTATCTTTTAACCCTGTTTAGTAAGTCTCCACCTCTCTTAACCTCAATGACACTGGTTTGTAATCGAACCATCCAGTGCTGTACTAAAATAGTAACAGATAATCACAACTTTCAAAATAATGCAGTCAAAACCAGAGTAAAACCTTCGGCTATTTATTTCATTTATTGTATGGAATTATTATGTGACTTTTCAAGTAGCACTTGACCCTTGTGCACTGCAGACATAATGTTTATTCATGTTTTGTTTTTGTTTGTTTTGCTTGTACTCAACTTATATCTCGTTTCAGGTAGCTTCACGTCTTGCCCTTGTGTGTTTTTGTCTGACTGGTTGATTACCAGCCCGCCTTTATCCAACATAAGAATAAAGCAAAGGAAATCAATGTAGTTCCAGTATCAGGACAATAATTTGTTTAAAACATGACTGTATACTGACTCATAAGGGCTTAACATTCAGATATACAAAGTATACAAGTGCAAATACAAAAGTGTATATTTAAGAAGTAAGCGTTATTGTCAGGCGCTGGTGGTGTTTGCACTCGGCATGTCGGTGGTCAACTTCTGTGTGCCAGGGTCGGAGGTCGAGCAGGAGCTGCTGGTAAGCTGCTGTCTACTGATGTTTATAATTAATTATCATCATTGTATTTTTTTTGTCACAGTTTTGAAGTGCTGCCTCAAACATGTTGAGACTGAAACTTTTCATGACCTAGCTTCTTATTCATATCACTGATGTATTGATTTTACTGAAGGATCTACAAAACAATCAAGAGCCCCGATGTTGAAGTGAGAACACATAGATCCAGTAATGTATTAAAACAACAAACTGTAATTGGTCTTCTGATTCTTATCGTGTTAAACTCTGCTACATTTCCTTAGAGATAATTCAAAATAATATATAGACACATAATTAAAAAACCGGGACAGTGGGACACCAGTATACATCAGGCAGACTTTTTCCAGTCGCAGCTGTAACCAGTTGTAAACACCATCGACTTCTTTTTAAAACTGCAGCTCCTGATCAGTGAACAGACCATGTCGACTTAAACACAGTGGTAGCTTGGGCAATGACCTGAGAGGCAAAACCCAGGGCCAAATGACTAACAATCAATTGTGACTGCGACTTCAGCACACATGCTGATGAGTGGAACTTCAACTTGTCAGCAACACCGTAGATGAAAACAATTAGATTCATACTAGCTGCAGGTTTCTGCAAATGATCTCACTTTGCAGGTTTCTCTTGTTCATAAAATGTTTGTACATTATACTTGTGCTGGGTAATAAAGCAGTTTTTCAAGTCATAAAAATTAATAGTATTGTTTGTCATAAAAAAGTAATGGCATATATATATATATATATATATATATATATATATATATATATATATATATATATATATATATATATATATATATATATACATATATATAGTATGTCATTAGAAATGTCACATTATAGTATGCAGTGCATGTATGAACATGTATAGTCAAAACAGCAGGAGAGCTCGTGTTAGAGTTGAGTCCCACATTGCTCATGTTTTGTGGTAATAATTTAATGTCGATTGGTGCAACTTTTAGTCGAAGGAACTGTTCTGTGAGCCTTTCATCCAACACGCTTTTCCTCCTGTTCAATTATTTGTATTTTATTGCAGTACTGGTGTTTGTAGACGTCAACAATTTTGACCAACATCTTCGATATAAAATGCTGCTTTCATTTTGAAATAGCTTTATTCATCTTGCTGTAAATTACATCCAACCTTGACTAACTTTAGTCTGCTTTTTGACATGTTAATTGTCCAACTTGAACCTTAAGTTTGTTAACAAGTTTGTTTTAATTTAAGGTTCTTGATAAATAAAACAAGTTATGTGTTGGCTTGTTGCTCAAAGAGTGAAGAGGAAGTTCTTTGGATGTAAATGCCCTTCAATGTGTTCACATTCACAGAACTGGAGTTACATCCAGGTGACTAGTTTTTTCATTTTATTCTCATTTTAGTGCATGACTTCCACTACATTCCCATGATTTATAGCGAATATGAACCCGAGCACTGGTTCCAGGAGTGAAGCACAAAGATCAGACAAAAAGGA
>NW_027176153.1:11386722-11396722 GCF_023055335.1 Clinocottus analis
ATATATATATATATATATATATATATATTGTTACATGTTCTATGAAAAAACAATTGCACTTTTCTGATTATGGCAGCTGTAATGAAAATCTAATTTTCTTCATTCGACTGCCCTGTGATAGACACACACACACACACCACACACACACACACACACACAGACACACACACACACACACACACACACACACACACGCACACACACACACACACACACACACACACACACACACACCTGTCTCAGGTGTGTTGTGGGGTGTTATGGGGCTACTTTTCCCTCTCTATTCTTCTTAGACCATCTTCACTAATCCATCACTCTGACCCAGATAAAACTTAGTTTAAATCCGGGCTGCTGTGATGCTCTGACCCATTTAAGGACACTCGCGTCCCAACAGACAACATATATGGGCCGCGGGGGAAATAACGCGGCATTACCTGCGCGCTGCGGAAAAGTAGGTATGGAGTGGGGGAAATGGGAATGATTGATCCTTGACGGTTTTGCTGAATTACATCACTGTGATAAGTCAGGTTTTTACAGCATCACAGCAGTCAGCAGCATCTGTGGCTGTATTTTGTGTTACTCCTGAGAGGTTATATTCGCACATCTGTTCGTTTCAGGTTGAAAATGTTAAGATCTAAGGCTGGCAGGACAGCATTTCAGCTTTTGTTATTTTAGCACATCTCACAGCAACAGTCCTTTTTTTCAGGCGCACCCTTTGTGCATTACTCTTATAAATAGGAAGCATAAGAAACGCATTGTCTTCAAAGTCATGCGTTAAGGGCAGGAAGAAAATTAATCTGCAGCTATTTGGCTAATTGATCAATTATTCTGTAATTATTTGAGCTGGACAACACAAGACATCACATCCCCTTGGAGACAAAGTAAATGGCATTTTTTTCATGATTGTGAATAACTCATTCATTAAGAGATGAATCAATAATGACAATAAACGGTAATTGCAATCATTTTCTTTGAGTCGATTTCCCGCCCTTTGAATTAGACTGGTGTACTGTGTGGGCAGCCCAATCCACTCTGTGAATATGCTGAGTTTGCAAACAAGGGGAGTGAAAAAAATGAGTTAAAGCAGCCACGAGTACGATGGGTTAATTAAGGCCTTAAATACAAACACCCTTGGTTTTACACTCAAGTTGTCAAACCAACTTTACAGCTTAACTGACCTTCCATTAACCCCGAATCCTTCTCTCTCTCTCTCTCTCTCTCTCTCTCTCTCTCTCTCTCTCTCTCTCTCTCTCTCTCTCTCTCTCTCCCTCTCTCTCTCTCTCCCTCTCACCTTCTGCCTCTCTGCCGCTGAAGGACGTCACACTTGCCTGTCCATAAATTACCCCCATGCAGACACGCATGCAGGAATCACTGTAAACACTAAATATAGGCATAGCCATTAACGCCACTGCAGGCTAACCTGCATGAGGGTGAACTCCCTGACTTCAGAACACACACACATACACACAAACATGCGCACACACACACACACACACACACACACACACACACACACACACACACACACACACTGCAAAGTCTCTGGCTACCCTTGCCTCACATCCCACAACTCGCTACAAACAATAGGCAGCACTTCCTGAAAGTCAGAAATAACAGGGAACAGTTTCCTTCAGCAGTAACTGGGGAAGAGAGAGAAAGAGCGAGAGAGTGTGAGAGTGTGTGTGTGTGTGTGAGAGAGAGAGAGAGAGAGAGAGAGAGAGAGAGAGAGTAATGAAAAGGTCATGTACCCTCCAGCCTTTAGCAAAGAGTAGCATACGCTCGAGTGACTCCTTTTTTCAGTGGGACTTTTCGAGGGCACCACAGAGAAACATTTCAGATGAAGAATCCTTACTGCTTTTTTCCATTCGCCTGTTTTGTTACATCCGCGAGTGGATTCGCCGGGGAATTTCAAGAAATGTTTTTACGCGGCTGAGGTGGTGGAGTTTGCGCATCAATACAATTTAGAACAACGTGGCGCCCATTTATTCAAGTTGTCACCTGCTGCAGACGCCTCGGCATACGAACGTCTCCCCTGTGGACCGTTGCACATCACTGCTGTCCTGTGAAAACCACGACGCACTTATTCCTCAGAGTGTCTGGAGAATTCAAAATGATAACTTTGGAGAGAATTTCTTTGGACGGTGTGAGGATCGTCCAACATCAAATAGGATTTCCGTCGAGCTGGTTAGCCGCACATCCAACTCTCTCAAGAAATGTACGTTTCTGACAAAGACACAGAACCAAGTGTGTTTCTGAAACAGCTGGTGCATTATGGGAAGATTGCGTGAACGGCAAAGAGAAACGGAGCATAAACATGTCTACTTTATATATGTGCCCAAGCAGAGAGGGTGACCTTATTATCCTCAATGGACTAACTCTAAATCACCACGATATCACACACACACACACACACACACACACACACACACACATACACACACACATATACACACACACACACACACATCCACACACACTCGCGTGCGCACACGCAGACGCACACACACACACAGAAAGAGAGAAAGAAAACCCCTGGAATCAATGACCTTCAGGAGCAACATGGGAATTAAACACACGCAGAGAGAAACAAAGGAAAGAGGCTGACAAACAAGAAGAAATTACAAAATTGCAAGAAAAAGAGACAAGAGAATCAGTGAGTGACATTTTCCCCCGCGCCCTCCAGTCCAGGATTTTTTCAATTAAAGCCATTATCTCCTCGACTGCCAGCCCTGCTACAAAGACTCCACATGGTACAGTCTCTCTCTCTCTCTCTCTCTCTCTCTCTCTCTCTCTCTCTCTCTCTCTCTCTCTCTCTCTCCCTCCCTCTCTCTCTCTCTCCCTCCCTCCCTCCCTCTCCCCCCTCTTCTCTCACTCTCCCTCTCTCTCTCCCTCCCTCTCCCTCCCTCTCTCTCTCTCCCTCCCTCCCTCCCTCTCCCCCCTCTTCTCTCACTCTCCCTCTCTCTCTCTCTCCCTCCCTCTCCCTCCCTCTCTCTCTCTCCCTCCCTCCCTCCCTCTCCCCCCTCTTCTCTCACTCTCCCTCTCCATCTCTCCCCCCCCCCCCCCCCCCCCCCTTCCACCTATCAGTCCTTGATACCTTATATTCATCTCAATAACTGGAATACTTCATGCTCAACCGATCCCTTCATTCCCCATCCCACCATCTGTCTACCGCCCCTTCTTTTATTAACTCTCTCCATCTCTCGGTTGCTACTTTGTGTTTGGTCACCTTGAGGCCACAGCTGGAATCCAAGCTCTTCTGGAGTAATATGAGCAAAGCAACACTCAGCATGGCAGCATACAAGCGCTCGTACAAAACGTGAGCGTGTTTTGTCTGGCAAGAAGACAGCAGTGAAGGGAATTCCTGTCGGACTGTTCAGCTGGTTACCAAAAGAATGAAATGTTGATGTTTTATTGTCGAGCTTACAGGCCCAAGCCAGAAGAGACGAGAGCAGCATGGAAAGTACAAAAGCCTGAGAAGGAAGCAGAAGCTCTATAAAAAGGCATGCTCTAAACTGCTGACTCTACAACACCAAAGTGTGATCTTAAGAGCTTAAAGAAAAGCTTAAGAAGTACCAACAGGTCACTTAATGCAGGTACATTGTATAATATATACATTTGCAGGGCTCTCATCCCCATGACATATATCCCCCTGGAGCTGTTGACGGGGAGTTGGAGGGGATTGGGGGGGGTCCAACAATGTGTTTCATTTATGCACCAAATCATAGTAGCTGACTTAGAAAATAAGCTTTGAGGACCTTGATGTTAAGTTACGTTATTGCAGTCCTTGTATTGTAGAATGTTCTTAAGATATTCATATCTGGTTGAAGCGATGCATTTAAATTAATTTGCAATGTGTGGGACCGGTCACGGTTCATCAGCTTGAGAAATACATCCAGCAAAAAAAGAGGGTTCTCGTTGTACCTTTCTAACACTCACTATAGATTAAACCAGGAAAGGGGAGTGAGGCCAATAAAGCACGACACGTCACACAACTGCGACATGTCGGATGTGTATCCATCCATCCTCACAAGGTCAAAGTCTCTTACTCATTCAGTTTATGATCACTTCATGAGCGCACACACCTCGCCCCCTACATTCTCCTCTTTACATCTATCATCACTCATGAGGCAGAGACACATTTAAAACAGCAGTCGAACCTGATTTATTATCACATTTCATTTAGCTGACGCTTTTATCCAAAGCGACGACCCTATACACCGTAAACATAGGAACGGCGAGCAATTCAGGGTTACGTTTCTTGCTTAAGAACGCAACGACAAGGACTAGCGGAGCCAGGGCTCGGACCACCGATCGAAAGACGGGCATGCTAACCACTGAGCCACAGCCGCTTGATGCAAACGGAAAGACATCAAATATGCGGCGACACATATATTGCGCCTGGTACAACGCTTTTTTTTTTAATGTTTTGCCTGCAATTATGTCTTTTTCACAGCTGGAGGCTGAAATTTAACTTCAACCTTGACTTCATCCTTTAAATCCCCTACACATCCAACTCTCCTTCATTATCTCACCCGGCATACTGTGCTCCTCCATCCCTCCAATCAATCCTCCCCGCTAGCCTCACCTTCACATGGCAAAACCTCTCCCATCTATTTCTATAGAAAGCATTTTCTCCCTCGTTCCCTCTGTAACTCTCACCCGTTTACCCCCCTCCCTCCATCAAATCTGACCTCCTTCAAAGGTCAAACAGCTGGAATGAATGGGTCGATGTGTTTTGGAAAGGATTGGAAGAGGAAAGGGAGAGAGAGAGAGAGAGAGAGAGAGAGAGAGAGAGAGAGAGAGAGAGAGAGACCAGAGGAGGGGGAGGACAAAAATCCGAGAGGTGTGAGTGAGAGAGGGAGAACGGGAGTTGGTATGGGGGAGGGAGGGCGATGAGAATAGGGAGGACAGGAGGACAGGAGGTGGAGGAGGAGGAGGACGAGACGGGCACAGGAGATTTTAAAAGAGAGGAGGGAGACGGGATAAAGAAATCCCTGCATCAGCATTCCTCTGGGTCTCTGTGGGGGCAGCAGGAGAGAAGGTGATAATGAATAGGGAGAGAGAGAGAGGTGGATAAAGGGAGGGAGGGAAGCAGGAGTTGGTATGTGAGGGAGGAATGAGCGAGGGAGCAAATGAGAATAGGACATTGAAAATTTGGGAGAGGGAACACCTCCCTTCTCCTCGTTTCATTTAATTGCATTGATTGTCTCTTTAATCACAGGAAGGTAAACAATACAAATGTGTGTGTGTGTGTGTGTGTGTGTGTGTGTGTGTGTGTGTGTGTGTGTGTGTGTGTGTGTATGTTGGTCACAGTGTGCTAATTGTACGTAGACTTGAGCAGACAATGAGTTACTGGACTTGCTCACAGCTTCACAGATAGCAAACAATGCAGCCCTGCAACATAAAACAATACACGTCTGCTAACATCACAGTGGACGATTGTAAACAAGACCAGTAGCGCATTACTCAGGCATTTTTCTATTTTCTCCAGTTTACACCTGTACCTACAGTGATCGCGGATTGGCCTCGGACCGCAGTTTGAAAACGCAGATGACCTACTCTTAATGCTGTGCCTGAACGCATCCTGTGGAGACACAAAGGGAGAACTGAAGTCGCTGCTGCTGACGCGCTCACGTTACGCCTCTAAGTACACCAAGTGTCACAACATTTTTCGTGTGCATTGCGCGGCCAATTTTTTATCGATCACTTCATAAATACCATTTAGAAAAATGCATATTTCTGTTTTAAAAAGATTTACATCAGGCAATTTTGAGATTACTGAAACGGTTTCTATTTTAGCTTTGTGCATAACACATTCAGGCTGTTCTGTTTGCAGAAAACTAGTCCCTCTCCAGTTCCCAGAAAAACATTGACGGCCTGCAGCGGCAGAATAAAGGTCTAGACGACCGCTGCATAGCTGTGCTTTGTAAAGAATATCGATATCAGGACGGACGGGGGAGGCCTGCAGCCGCCACCAGGACACGATCAATAATGCACGCCCTCTTTTTACACCTGTGAATCACCACCGCCTTCATCGTCTGCCGGTGGTTTCTGTCTGCATCCACGTCTCCACCCGAAGGCCTCCTTTCTGTTTCTCTGGTCTCTTTGAATTGTCCTGTTTCTACCGAATGATCAAAGGTCAGACGTTCCCGAGTGGGTGAGCACACGCACACCAACACGCTCCCCTCAGCCGTATCAGCTGTGTGAAGAATCCCCTTCACCGGCAGACTGGCAACACAGCAGAGGCCAGAACAGGGCTTACGAGACAGCGTTAGTCAGACATCCAACCAACTGGAGAGACCCCCCGCACGGTCGGTCAACGGACGGCGGTTCGAGGCTCAAATAAGCACTGAATCAGCAGTGCGAAACACATTTTCTAACACTTAGTTAGAAAATGTGCGGTTCTTCGAATAGAAGGTGAAAGCGAGCCTGTGTACATAAAAACTCAGGAGAGAAGTCAGCTACAACTCCCAAGGAGCAGTTTGGTGAGATGCATCAAAGCGCAGACAGCAAGCACAGTCTAACACTTTGTAAAAAAAAAAAATCATTTATCAGTTTGAATTCCAACTGCAACGTGTTTTGAATTCACGACCGGCTTCTTCCTCCGTTGCTCTGGCAGCGGATAACAGTAGTATTTAAGGACATCCATCTTCCATATTGAATTGAGGGAAACCATCAACATCAGCAACATGTGCACAGAACATGAGTCAAAGTTACTTTGAAACAGGAATATAAAGTGGGGGCATTAACAAAACACATGTTAAAACATTGACTAGCCAATACTAGGTGGATCATTTTAACCACTAAGCAAATGAAGTACAACATTGAGGTTAATGTAATCAATTATTGAACACTCATTCAAAGACGCTCAGGACCGGAGTTGATGGCTGGAATAGATATTCAATGTAGAATTATTTTTTCACCAATGCGCCTCGCACTCAATCTCACGGCCATCAGTGAACGAGGAAGGCACAAAAGTAAGCCGTTACTTTACATTGAGCGTCCCTCTCGGCCATCTTTCCCGGCCGTCCACAAACAGAACACTGGCAATTGTGTGGAGAGAACACACAGTCCAGCCAGACCGGGGCCGACGGACCCGGATCTGCTGCCAAGAGAGCCAACCCATCCATCCAACCCTGACCCACCTCAGAGACCTGGGCCTGAGCCAAGGCCATGAGCATCAAAGCAAGAGAGAGAGAGAGAGAGAGAGAGAGAGAGAGAGAGAGAGAGAGAGAGAGAGAGAGAAAGACGGGGCCTTGCAATACTTTCGCCTCTGATTGGACCGCTCCAGAGGGAGGCGGCGGAGAGGTCACTCAGGCTTAACTCAGGTGCAACACCACTTTACATTACAGTTTTTCTCGATTGCTAAAACACAAAACCTGGTTGCTGTAGCACAAACACGCCAAACCTTTTCGTCATTCCCAGAAGCACACACACACATATTTCCCATAACCAAAAACACAATTCACCTGTTTTCACACGTCTCAATATTCAAAACACTTTCTGCAAAATCTTACACAAAAGTGACCAAATAAAGCCTTCATTGCACTGCGTGTTCATTCAGCAAACACATGCTCTCAATATAATGAACTCAAGTCGTCATGAACTCAGAGACCACACCCTTCTCAAGGTGAACACACTCAGCCTGAAAATTGTTAACACCTCAATCAGATTTGGGGGTCAATAAATAGAGCTTAGAGGCAAGTTCATGTCCTTTGGGACAATGGATCCCAACCGGGCAGAGGTTGAGAGACAAGAGAGTGGAAGAGCAAGAGGAAGAGCAAGAGGAAGAGGACAGCAAAGACAAGTAATTTCTGATGAAATCCATGCCACTGTTGTTCATCATGTGGTGGTACATGAGAGGACAATGTAAGAAGCTGGCCAACTAGTCCAGCCAAACTTAAGAGTCTATGACCGCAACCCAAACACACAGCACAATCTCCTGGAGGCAGTGGTGAATGCATGTGGGGGTATTTCTCTGGAATCTATCCAGGGTTGGATCAGACACACAAGATTTCCCACACTGCCTGGCGAGAGAAGACATAATGTGTGACGTTGATGAAATACTATGGCCTGACCCTGACCTGAGACAAGATCATGCTGATATTGATGCCGATGCTGATGAACCTGTATATGTGCTCAATCTGGAAGTGCTGTAAATAAACTCTATCATTGACATTTTGGTGGCAGTGTGTTGAATTAATTCCTCCTGTGTGTAACAAACACTCATGTAGTCTGTGTTTTGACAGCGTGTGTGTATTGTCTGAGGGTGAAGACTGATTGGGACCCAGAAATTAGCTGGTTGGACTGTTGGGTGTGAGTTTTTGAAATTGTCTGTGAAGATTTGAAAAAATGGTGAGTTGTTCCAGGAATTGTGTCTTAGCAATCGAGAAAAACTGTCATGTATTTTCCTTTGGGAGGAGTTTCTGTTTTTGTTTACTCCGACTTAAACTGGCCCTGACATCAAGTTGCATTTTCCCTTTTCATTGTAGTGCTTTATTGGCTCCACTTGGAAAAGAAAAGAAAAAGAAAAGTCCTTGGAGTGGCAGCCGAGTGGCAGAATTAAAGTCAACACTCAACGCGAGCGCAGACGGGCTCTCATGAGGCAAACAGTAAACCTTGTTTTCTTCCAAAATCCAAGAGGCCGACGGTCTAAATGAGGATCTGCCTCAACCTCAACATTTGGCTGAAATTTCCAGGTTGGGTCCAAACTCAAACAGACACTTTAATGTGAATTTAGACCATAATCTCATCCATTACAAGAGAGTTTACTCAGCAACACAGCAGTGAATTGGATGCTGGGACACAACGTAACGCCGTTTGTTGAGGGGTATGTTTTCTGGCAGACAGAAAGAAATATCAAAAATAAATAAGAACAGCATCTCTGCATCAAGAGGGGAAGCCTTCCAGCTCTGTTGAACAGTTTCATTATCTACTAGCAGCCCTGCTGAACCCAGCGGGGCCTCCAGGCTGCACACCGCCACGAGACTCACATCCTACCTTGTCAATCTCCTGCTGCAGGACTTGTTTGGCGACCTCCAGGTCCTGCAGGCGCACCCTCAGCTCCTCGTTCTCCTGCTCCAGGCGACTCCTCTTCTTTTCCACGCTGTCCAGCTGGCTGTGGAGACGGATGGACACATCCTTCGCCACCTGAGAGGACGAAGGAGAGAGGGATGGAATTTAGCTTCCCATCATCTGTGGCAAGTGTGTGGATGAAGGAATGAATGTCCTGCAGAGTGCTTTAATAATTACAGCGTGTGAGCAAATAAAAACTACAAGCATTTGGCCCCAAATACTCATTTGTACGCTTCTTTTAGGTATGTGGCAAACTGGAATGTTGAAGTAATGCAACTTTTATTGTCTGCGGAAAGACAAAACTGGTTTTGATTAAAGAAATAGATGCAAAAAAAAACACAAATCGCAAAAGAAATAAGAAATAAAACCCACACTATTTACAGAAAACAGTACAAGTTCTGACTCGCATTTTCCCCCCAAAATTAAGTACACAAGGTGGAGCTGTGAGTCATTTCTATAACCAGATCTCTTGATTTGTCAAAGCGGAGTAAACCACCTTGAAACTGTCATCACGGTATATTGCTCAGAGGATTATCTTTGACATCACTAATCTGTGTTCAGGTAAAGAAGATAAAGCGCGGCTCCATTGCGTTTCATTTTCAAGCCAGAGGTTGGTTCTAGGAGCGCTGCCAGTGCAAACAGGACCAGTTCAATGCTGGGGTTTGTTTTACCCGCTGAGCTTACAAAGTGTGTTATCTCCATCAGCAGGAACTTCTTATTCTTTTTCGTCTCTTAATCGAATAAAGCCCAAAACATAATTATCACCATTCTGGCAGGAACGGATCTTTTATACGCAAAGTGATCTTATGAAAGTCAGATGGTTTCCCCTAGAGGGGATTCATTTATTCAAAGTTCCTAATGTCAAAGAGTCAAACTAGGAAAAAAGTCACCTCCTCGGTGTCGGATATATAAAAACAGCACAACA
>NW_027176153.1:11404222-11511722 GCF_023055335.1 Clinocottus analis
GCGCACACACACACTCATATGGTCACATGCAAGCCGACACACGCAAGATGTCTAAAAACAACACAAATAACAGCATGTGACATACACAAATTGAAGTGGCAAACACGTTCACACTGACACAATCGTTTCCCCCTCAGCTATCCCTTCTATCGTTTCTCCATCTGTCTTTGTCACTCACACCGGCCCCCGTACTCTCCCTCGAGGAGCCCCAAACACACATGACCAGAGAGACATTATGGGAACGGCAGAATGAAAGGCAGACTACGTTTGAGTGAGCGAAAAGAAGGTGTGAGACAGTTCCAGTGCGCCACTTTTAAGCCTGCGCGTCTTCGCCAGTTTGTGGTCAATTAGCATATGTGGATGAGTCATCACATCGAGGCCTTTAAGTATCAACAGAAGTTAAGCCAATTTCCTTTGTAAAGCAGCTCAGTGTGGAGCAGCTCAGTAAGTTCAAGGTCAACACTCAGTGGGCGTGTCCAGAAGCAGTACATTAACAGCAGAATCTCTGAAACACCACAATGATTGTCCTAAAAGCCTCTACTACATGTGTGTCACATAACCAGCGTCTCTCAGAGGCAGCTTAACACCAACTCATTTGCATTTTCATCCCAGGTTGTTTTTTTTCCTCCCCATTTTGTATTATGTGAAGCATTTTCTGATTTTGTACTCGTTCCAAGAGCGGCTCATTTGGTGCAAGATCTGGCAATCAGTGTGCCCTTGAAGCCGCAAACAAAAACATTTGAGGTATTTTGAGGACATTCGAGGCACCATCGGTTTGAATCCCCTCAACAGAATCAGGATATTTTCAGATAAACATACCTATACATAAAGGCAAAATCTGAGAAACATATTCTAAATGTTGCACCTAAAGGCCTAAAGTCAGTCGTTCACAACTTTTATGACTCTGGACCCTTTAATAATACAAAAAAATATTTCCTCGCAACCACGTATACAGGTTGCACCTCTCCACAATCTGTTAGCAGTGAATGCATAGAGTGTTCTTTCCCTTTTCGTATTGGTTTGACCGTCTGGTACGCTGCAGTCTGCCCTTGTCCTTGGCAGTGGCTGCAGCGTACCAGATGGTCAAACCAGTGCGAGAAGGGAAAGAACACTCACCATCCGCTCTGCTGAGAGGGTGATTGGCTGCAGTCTGCCTTCCCTCCTTGACTTGTTCACTTCCAGGACTCTGAAGCGAGCTAGAAAGATTGTCACCCTGGACACAAACTGTTCGAGTCCCTTCTTTCTGGCAGGAGGCGACGGTCAATCAGGACCAAGACCAACACAAGAACAGGGTTCTATTAAATACACACTTGTTTTAGTACTGTTATTTGTTTACCATATTTTTTCTGTACATTTTTATATTTTTAAATGATGTAATGTACTTGGCAATAAACCGTTCTAAAGTGTCCTTCTCAGGTAGCCACAGATTGGACACCGTTGGCGTAACTATCTTCGGGAGGAAACCATCTATTGAACCTAAACAACTGTTCACTTTTCCGTGCCGTGGGCCCAACTCAACCAGCAGCACCGGCATGAAGCATCACAACAATGCTGCAGACAGATGGACGATGTGGATGTGCAGGAATGCTCCTATAGCTGTTACTTTGAGTAGTCGTGACATTCAGGAGTTTAAGAGCGCTCAGACTAATCAGTTGTTGGTAGTAATCGCCTTGCGTTGTGTTGTGTTTAACCTCTCGGTAGGTTATTTTCCAGTGTGAGCTGAATCAGTGTTGAGTGACTGAGGCAGGAGTGAGTGTCTGTTTCTATAAGGCCGAGTGAGGATGAAGCCACCAGAATAAACAGAGGAGTCACTGTGAGAGGCCGGCATGAAAGGATCTGAGCACGGGATTAATGTGCACGTGCACGCACGCACACACACACGCACACACACACACACACACAGACCCATACACGCACACACACACACACACACAAGATAGTGTAACTTGACCTGCCGTCTGAGTCTTTGGCAGCAAGACAACACAATCAGCCATGTGCTGTGAGAGAAGTCAGGTTTGTCTCCCACCAGTGTATATGTTTTCAGTATCATGTGTTTATGATCCCTCTTTGCTAATGCAGCGAACAGATACAGACTGTACTTGGTTTGTTTTTTTCTCAAACTTTGTCTTTCTATTTCAATCATCATTTCTGACCTCACTCTTTATCCCAACGCTACTATTGGCTACCCAAGATTCAAATTCAAGCCAGACCTCCAATCGAAATCCATTCTTTGGTTGATTTTTTGTTAGTTTCTCTCTTTTTTTGTGTGATCCTCCCGCCTCATCCTCCCTCTCTGATTGGCTGCTTTGAATTTTCAAAATGTAGTCAATCCCCCTCTTCTTTTTTTTCATCCTCAGAAACACAGGATGTATGCTCTTCCTTTTCCCTCCCTCTTTCCTTCTTCCAAAACAACCAGATGGAGAGACAGCAGCAGAGAGACAGACAGCGGCAGCCGGGGAAAAAAAGCCCATGACATCACAGTCTCACTCTCACACACTAACACACACACACTCTCTCTCTCTCTTAGAGGGTATAAAGGCCTCATTGTATCCTCCATCACATGAAAAAATGTTGGCGGAACGCTGTGAATTTGACAGCGTGTATCCACAGTCCAGGGTCAGTGTGACGGAAAACACACACAGGAGCTTTAGCCTGCACTCAGTGTGTTTGTATATAACTGTTCTTTATCAGGGATGTGTGCGTGTGTGTGTGTGTGTGTGTGTGTGTGTGTGTGTGTGTGTGTAACACTCGTAAAAGAGAGCCCTGTCCATGTATACATTTACTTCATCTGTGTGCTTGCGAAGTTGGTCTTAAACGTAAGATGGTGGTTGACGAAGAACGACTTCAAATTACGTAAACCAACGAAACAAGCACAGTGTCCAAGAAACAAGAATCTTGTTTTTTTTTTTTGTCTGGTCATATCTCCACTAACACATTAGACTGACTTTTGTTTTCAGATAATTTCCGCTGGCTTTGCAACGTTGGAATACGAGAATCTATGGAATTAAAAATGTGGCCTGATATTTATTGATGGAACATATCTACATTGAAACAAATCCACACAAACTGGAGGACAAAGACCTTGAGCAGAAGCTGAATTAGCCTGCTGGCTATTTTATGTTTGTAAAGGGTTCAGATCGTTGTGTGGAGTAAGAGAGCACTTTAAAAATCTGTAAATAAGCCTACAGCCAAACATTGACATGTTGTTCCAGATATCTCACTTTCTCCATTCTGCTCGTACACTGCTTGCATGAACACAGCTAACCTCAAGCTGTCACACAAACTGTCACAGCGCCTCTTCCACACAGAGCTCCATCTCACTCTCACTCTCTCGTTCTTCTCTCTCTCTCTCTCTCTCTCTCTCTTTCTCTCTCTCTCTCTCTCTCTCTAGCACTCACTTTGACGTCCTGTTCCAGCGTGCGTATCAGTTCCCCGTCCACCTGTCCCGTTTGGGCCACGCGAAGAGAGCGCCGCTCTGCCTTCCTCAGCCGGTATTGCAGGATGCGGCAGGTCTTGTTTGCCTGACAAACAGAAGACGGATGAGGTTATGTGGTGTCATCTGTCTGAGCCTCTCTGTGCGTTCAAGGAAAACTTGCCTCACAGCAGCCATTCAAAAACAAAAGAAGACATGCAGACATAGACATCCAGACATCCACATTGCACCTGGCCTTGTGTGTCGGCCTCCGGCTCAACGATGACATTCAGATGATCAATTGTACGCTATCTTACTGGCCTGTTTCTAAACATTGTGCGGCCCTTGTCTGTGTTAAGCATTCAATGTTCCGAATCAGGACGTTGCGTCGAAGCGAGAGCGCGGGTTCAACGGGAGGGCTTATCATGTTGTACCTGCTCAAGCTGTTGCCGGAGGTCCTGCAGCTGGTAGACGTCGTCTTCCATGTACATGTCCCGCATCTCCAGCATCTCGGACCTCTGCTCCTCCATCTCGTCCTGGAGAAAGGGGGGAAGAGAGAGAGAGTAAGTGCATCTATTTCAACATTCCTAGTTAACCTGCGGGGAAAGAGCAGTTACATGTTGCACAGGCTCCCAGCTCACTGTAACAGCATTGTGCGCGCATACAGAATGTGGGCCCTGAAGGGAACCCTTAAATCTTTAATTAGGCATCCAAGCTCTTAGCATCTTTGTCATAAATACAAGACAATCATCATCGTTAAAAGATAAATACAAAATCAGCGTCTATTAAACTTGTTCCCAATCCATCCCATCAATCGCTGCTCGCTGTCAAAAGCCGAGACACCTTCGCCCTCATCAACCTCATTATCAGTCGAGCCATTACAGACAACGGTGTCTTCTTAAAATGAACTGCTGCGTAATATTCTCTCCAGTCTCATTAAAGGGGTCATTAGATATAGAGCAATACATGTTGTAAGTAGCAGAGGGGTGTACTAAGTAATATGATGCTGCATTGATTCTCCGTTCTCCCTCCCACCCAGGAGGTCAGAGGTCAGGTTATCAGATTACCTCAGAACAGACTCTTAACAGTCCCTGCAGGGGAATTGAGAGCGAAAGGAAAGTAAATTCCTACACTTTAAAAAACATAAGGTCAAAATATCTAAACAGAAGTTTTAATAGAAATTGTAAAACATAATACGACATTTAAAAAATAAGGCAGTACATGTGATTAATTTACAGTAATGCTATTTAGTTCTCTTTTGGGCATATTCAGACATGAATTATTCATTTCATCCTAAGAGCATGAATTGCATCATCCCTCTGAATCGTATTTAAGGTTTGGTTGTGTGTCTCTGCTCTGAAGTGAACCACACCCCATCAGACGAAGTCTGGGTTGCTGGGCTTTATGGGACAGCAGGCGGGCTGTTACACAACAGTGCGCTTCCAGGAGTGCGAAATGTGTGTGTTGGCAAAACACTGTCTCTGTGATGTGTAAGCAAAATAAGCAAAAGGAGTTGGAGTAGTAGTAGCGCTGTCAAAATGTACTACAGTGGATAATGTGGGTCAGCCTCTGCTGAGCCTCTGCTGTAGCACTGGGGATGTTGTGTGTGTTTGTGCATGTGGAAAAAGACAGCAAGAAAGGGAGTGAGGGGGTAGGGTGTGTCCACGCTGCTTCTATCTTACAGTATAACAGTTTTGGACGAGTACGGATTGTCAACATGCTAATGATTAAGGCAACTTAACCAGTGTGGTTCAGCATGCAGCAAATTGTGTGCTTGTGTGAGCTTGTACGTCTCACTCTGTGTGTGTGTGTGTGTGTGTGTGTGTGTGTGTGTGTGTGTGTGTGTGTGTGTGTGTGTGTGTGTGTGTGTGTGTGCGTGCAATCTTAAAAAAGAGATTTGTTGATGGAGCTAAAATAGACTGCAGCAGGAGGCAATCTGCTGGACACTGACCACAGTGTAACACATCTGCAACACTGAGGAGTGAGGGGGCATAGATCAAATGGAAAAAGGAACTAAGGACATGTAATAGGAGAGAGAGAAAGGCAAAAAAAGAGGGAGAGAAAAGAATAACACGTCCAGAAGACAAAGAAAGATGAGTAAGGGAAAGGCAATTAAGGGCATGAAAATAAAGGACAGAGGAGAACAAAAAGGAGGGGAGGAAAGAAGAAAGAAAGAAAATGAGAGGGAAAGACACACTGACCTGCTTTACAAAGCTAAATAAAGAAGAACATGGGAGATGCTTTCTGTCATGTGAGCAACCAGCCAGTCAGGAGATTGAATCAACCAATCAGATGTGAGATTTGAGTGAGCCGAGACTGATTTGGAAATCAGAGCGCACGCACGTCCGAATGCATTTACTACACATAAAGCTCACCAGTGGGCCACATTTTGTACATTTGAGACAAGAACCGGACTTGTCGTCATCCCCTGTTTCCAGCCGTTGTCCTAAGATATGCTGACCGGCTGCTGGCTTTTTAGCTTCATATTCATTTTATTATGTAATTCTTAGCAATACAGTATTACTAAGTAATAATATATACGTAGTACAACATGCGAAATAGTTTGAAGACGTTTAGATGTTATCTGTTCTTCATGTTCCACGGCAGTAAATGGGCCACAGGCTTGAAGTTACACACACGTGCAGTGGATCTTTATAGATATTAAGTTATTATAAGAATGACGCAAGAAACATAATATATGCAATCACTTGTTTGTCTAAGTTCTAATCTTCTATGAAATTACCACATCAGAGCATATTTAAACGACTTAAGGATGTAGAGAATTGCCTCAATATTATGTATGAAAATAAAGCAAATCCGGCATTTATAAGCATATAATGCTACGTAATCCTTTTTTGCTCTGTAAAATATTGTGTGTATTAACATGTGGGAGTGAGTAGGCTAAACCAGCAGTCATCCATACACGTTTAGCCTGGACAGAGGCTCAACTATCAGTTTAAACTGTAGTCACAGGACAAGACATTCCTTTCAAATTAAACTCAGAGAAGCGCTGTTTGGAAAGAACTATGTGTTGTTTATCATGTCGGCTGTTAACATGTCGCACAGCAATGCGACACAAACACTGTGCACATTGAAATATGTATTCATAATTACAGATTCCAACAGCTGTGAGTTGTCTTGATCTCCGAATTGCCGACCAAATGGGACAGAGAAGCTGCACCAATCACACAGTCAGCGCATCCATGAAGACACAGTCAAAGACAAGCGTACACGTCTGCACGGGTGGAGAAAAGGGATGGAGGGTGACACAGCGTTCAGGAGAGGGTGGATTAGAAGCCGGATCTCAAAATAATAATAATCATACACGTCTGAGCGAGAGATTGAGGGGCAGCCTGACACCACGTCAGCGTGTTGTTTTCATCTCCTGATTGCTGAACAGGTGTTCCTCACAGCTGCAACAACAGACACACACACTTCACTGCCAGGCCTCTCATGAGGCTTTAGGGTGGTCCACTGTTACATGATGGCCTATATATTCAGGCAACAACTCTCTCTGCATGAATATATAGCAGCCACACAGAAATGCGCACAAATGCACACACACACACACACAGATGCAGATCCGCTATAGACCTGGTATAATTAAGCAGCACATCTTACCATATGAATAAATAGAATGAATAAAAGAGTGAGGGTTAGTCTGAAAAGTGTCAATAAATGATTTTAGATGGACAGCAAGTGAATTCAGAGTTATAGCCTGGTGATTATTTCTGTTTAGAAGATATGAGAAATAGTGACAAGCGGCCTTCAAATTGCTCAACTTTTCCCTGCCAACAGTCCAAAACCCGAGCTAATTGATTCACATCGATGAGATAGAAAAGCATGCAGCGAATCCTCACGATTGGGAAGCTGCAACCAGTAAATGTTTCCAATTTTCACTTGATAAATGGCTTCAATTGAAACTAATCAGGGCTACATAACAATAGAAAGCAATGGTCATAATTAGCAAAACTAAAAGGAGTAATTTAGTGAATTATATTATGATAACTAATCACTATGAAATGTAACTTCAGAATAGTGGCATTGTATTACGTTTTATGTCTAGTGGTGTCACAGCCGGTGTTTTACAAGAAGATGATGAACAAAATTGAATGCATAACCATAGTGATCAATTAATAAACCATTTCTGCTGAAGGGCCACCCAGAATCTAAATTCTCCGACACTGTTGCACAGCTCCATGAGAAAAGATGAGGAGGTCCTCCTCACCTGGTAAAAGTTAAGAATCACCCTCCACAATCAATCTCTGACAATTATTGGCTTGTCTGGTAACTGCCAGTTAGTGCTTGGGGACATGCTAATATAATTGATCCTTCCTCCCAATCAATCACTCTCGAAGGCTAGATGGATTCACTTGACCAGCGGGTCCACGCACGCATGATACATCATCACGCCACTTGTGGGATGCTGAGGGATGCCTTTAGTGTCTACGGCTGATGTCACGCAAAGCCCACAATGGACTCGGGTAACCTGAGGATGCAGTGAGTGGCTGGTGGTTGTTTTGGCCTCAAATCCTTGCACGTGAAGTGCAAGGATTTGAGGCCACAAGGCTGAGTGTTTTGATCATGTGCTAATGAGGGTGCAGACTCTATTCATAACAGAAGCAGCAGCATCATCCTCATCCTCGTTGTGAGTATCCTTGGATGGCATCAAAAGGCATTTCCAGAGTCAGAGTGAACTTGGAAAAGAAACCCAACAGACTGTATAATATAACACAGAATATATATCTAAATCTGAGAGTGAGGCTTAGTCGTTGCATCTTGTGTTAAAGCAAACTGACAATTCACATAATGGATACCGTATATTTCGTTCATGCTGTTTGTTATTAAACGGTTCTCGTGCAAATGCAGTGGACCTACTTTGAGGTAATCATTCTCGGATCTCAGCTCCTCAATTTCCCGGACAAACTCCTCGTGCATGCCGTCCATAAACTCCTCGGTGAGGTCTGAGAAAGCCAGGGATGTGCTGGCAGGGACCCTGCTGTCAAACGAGGTGACCGAGCGCTCCTCGCCGGGGGAAATGCTCCCTTCCCCGGTCCCCACAGCCAGGGAGAGCCGGTCCTTGCAGTCCCTCTCCGCGGAGGAGCAGGTGGTCCTGGCGACAGCGGTGGCTTGGTGGGCTCTGTCCCTGGGCGGCTTGTCGCCGTCCGGCCCGCCGCCCCGGCTGCTCCGCGACTCGGCGTCGCTGCTCGCAGCGTCCGCGGAGAGCTTGTTTTCCTCAGAGGCGCAGTCCGACAGCTCGGAGCTACTGTCGGTGGGGGACAGCTTCCCGGTGGCGCAGCCGGAGTCTTTGGATGCGTCGTCTGATCCGATGCTGGCGTCCGACACCTTCCGCCGACCGCCGGTGCCCTTCGCCCCCTTGGCCGGTTTCGACGACGCGGAGCAGGAGTAGGATTTGCCCGCCGGTTTCCCACCGCTCTTCTCCGCCTTGCCGTCCCTTGCAGCCAGCCCCCCCACGGGGCTGCGCCGGGAAATGCGGCTGCCCAGGTGGATGGCACCGGGTTTGACGCTCAGGGTCGGGGTCCCAATCCCTCCGCGAATCTTGGTGAGCGACCAGCCGGGTACATCCTTCGGCCGAGCCGGGGACGGAGCCCGGTTCACCTTCTTCTTCTTCTGCTCGCCCGCAGGATGAGCGGCCACCATCGCGGGGAGCTCCGCGTGCTGCGTCTGCCCGCTGTCCGAGCCCTCCGTCCCGCCTCCGCTTTCCATCTTCTGCCGGAGATGGAGTCTCCGTTCCTTGGGCGAGGCGAAGACGAGGTGAGCCGGAGAGTTATGGACATCAACCTCCTTTGTTTTTGTCATTCATTCCGTGTAAATGCCGACGCGGGAGAGAAAAGCTGAAATGAAACCTCCCGTTGGGGCGAAACGAGAGTCAGAAGTTGGATAAACAACTGCAGAGCGACACAAAAGGAGGGGATCCTCGCTCCGACCACAACGAGGCTCCCGTCGTGCAACACGGAGGAGAAGCAGGAAGCGGAGTCCAACAACTGCAAGAAAAGCAACGCGAATAATCCCGTTTCGCACCGTGTGTGTGTGTGTGTGTGTGTGTCTGGGGGAGTGTGTTTGTATTCCGCTTTGTTCTGATAGATCCCGTCCTCTCTTCAGGATGTCGGTCTCGATGACATCAACCAGCCGGTTCTTGCTTGGAGGAGCTGCTGTGGGTGAGAACAGAGAGGTAGTGTGGAGGATATGGTCTTCTCTCTCTCTCTCTCTCTCTCTCTCTCTCTCTCTCTCTCTCTCTCTCTCCCTCTCTCTCTCTCTCGGTTCCTCCGCCCAGATAACGGACCGAGAGAGAGAGAGGTAGCTTACTTCTGCAGCTCTCTGTCGCCACCATTTCAGGATATTAGAAGACAGTGGGGAGCAGGCAAAATAAAGCGTTGTATGGATGCTCTGAGTGATTGCCGCATCCAGGATTATAATATATATATATACTCAAGTCATGCATTGTTATATTTTTGCCTGCTCCCTACTGTATGCTAATATCCTAAAATGGTATATAGTAAGTAAAGTGTCAGTGTGTGGAAGGTCATGAGGCTAATGGGGTGCAGCCCCTCTGCCCCACTGCAATCTTTTAGGGTTTATTTATTTAGCTTGCCGACATGATCAACATATACACAACAGACACAATAGCCAGGAGGGCAGACAACAACGTCTATAACCAAACTAACCAAATAATCAAAGAAAATGTGCTCCAAAACTATATGCAGAATTGTCAATCAATTAATAAATACAAACAAAAATATGTGCATAAAAAAACAAGCAATATCGTCTCTGCAGAATGATATAATCCATCACAAAAACATCAACGTTAAAATTTGATTCAGTAAAAGTTTCTCTCTCGCTTTATCTCTCTGATCAAATTATAATAATCCTGTATCTTTTGCTTTAAAGTTGAATCTGTTCTGCCAAATAATTCCCAATATGTGGGGCACCCCCAACCTGCCGATGGGTCAGTGCACTCTCTTAAATAACCAAAACCACACAACGAATATTCTATTGAATAAAACATCTGGTCAATTAGCACTAGTAAAAAATATAGAAATTTGTCAGTTAAAGATAATTGGCTATTATGTTCCATAAAATATCCAACTTCATCTTTAATACAAGAGGAGTCATTCCCATCATGACTAATTCACCTTCTTGTGGGATTCCATGTGCACATGGTAGCCCAGCACAGAGCGTCTCATGTTACCTGTCTCTCTCTCTCTGTTCGTGTGTGTGTGTGTGTGTGTGTGTGTGTGTGTGTGTGTGTGTGTGTGTGTGTGTGTGTGCGTGCGTGCGTGTGTGTGTGTGTGTGTGTGTGTGTGTGTGTGCGTGTGTGTGTGTGTCAGATATCAGCTAGAAAGAGAAGAAAGCCCAGGATTCCTCCGTGAACACATTTTCTGATGCACAGCCATCTGCCCTCTCGCTACGGCTCTAGGTTGATGATTCAGAGTGTCGGCAGCAATGCAGTGCTGGAGCCTTTCTACAGCCAGCATGCTAACATGCTGATGTCAAGCAAATTAGGCGTTTACCATGTTTCACCATCTTAATTCGGTATGTTAGCGTGATAACACTTTCTTATTATCAACAATCAGCGTGCATATGAGGATTATGCAAATTAAATGTACTTTGCAAGTATTTAGTAATAACTTTAGTAGCACTGGAGATCACAAATGATAGAGCCAAATTTCATGCCGTTCCAATATAGTCGTTAAGATATTCCTCTAACAGCAAAAAATGTAGACCATCAACTTTTTTATTATCACACAATACATGGTGGTGGTGTAAAGAATGACATCATTACATGTGTACCATACTATCCTAAAATGTCATGTAACTGCGTTCCTCTATACACCGTGTTTCTTGGCACACAGGGCAATTGGAAACTAAGTTCATAAAAAAGTGTTTCTCCAGTATTTTCCACGAGCGACAAAGACATTATGTCGATGACCTGTTTCATTATTAAAACTAAAAAGCATAGTGGGACGTCCTCCTCTACTTCCATCAGTTCCCCATCTCTAATAATAACTATATTCATGTTTTCTTGTCCCTGCATATGCTGTTTCCTCAGTAGTATGACTGCACGTATGGACACACTCTTCCACTCCGAACATTTTTAATTCCAATGTTAATGCAACCGCATCTCTCTTTTCCATTCTGATCTTGATCTTTTGTTTCTGTTGTGGCTGTTTGTTGAAGCATGACCGTCATCAGATTAAAGACTCATCACTGAACCGAGACAAGATGTCAATATAGTCTGCGGTGGCATGCAGAATCACACGGCGTGAATGATTTATGAGCCAAACACAGAATTAGAGCCGTTCGAATAGATTTCACTACTCAGGGATTCGCTGTAGAGTTGATAAGGCCTTGTTTGAAACTGGCAATGTTTTACATACACACAAAAAATGTGTGACAATAGTGAGAATAATGCATAAACTAATAATGGTGACATTATGCTCCACATTAAGCAGTGTATCTATAATTGTCAGGTTTCACTGTTCGTTTCCACTTGAGAGATTACATGGGTTTGTATGCAGGGAAGATAGGAGACTATTCGACATGATTGAAGACATTTAAATCCAGCTGTGTGAATTAAAAATGCATCAAAACCAACTTAAATAATACAATCACTTTTTTACTCAGCTGATTAATATCCTAGCTCTGCGTTCAATCCATGTTGAAGACTTTGTTATCATTTTACACTAAATTGTTCATTAAAGAAAGAAAATAAATTAAAAAAGAAGACATCTAATGTGTTGTTTTCAACAAATTCTTTATTCCTGTCTCATGTTCTTACTTATGCAGTATTTGTAAATCCTCTGGTAATGATCTTACATTTTTAGAAAGATGCAATTTTGACCTGGATGGGCAAATTCGAAATTATGCTGTGTTTAAATCATTCAACGCCAATGATCTTGCAGTGGCAGGCGCAGAACTACATCTGATAGACTGTGCGTTTTCATTCACACCACAAATACGGCCAATAAAAGACTCGTTGTGACACTTAGTGTCTTGAATTCCTGTCAAAAAAATCCTATTGTGCAGAAAAAGTGATGCATTTCAATTGTCTGGTTTGTTTTGCCAATCAGACAAAAATAAATAAATAAGTTGCTTTGTGTAGTAAGCATGCAAGCAGCTTAGCTGAATGGTGAAATAATCAAACTGACAGCAAAGACAGCAGAGAACCACGTCAAAGTAAATCCAAGCAAAAGATGTCACAGCGCTGTCTAAACAGTTCAATATTCAAAGTAAAAATACACAATTATTGCGAAGCAACCAATATGTTGTGACCACCATAAGCTCACCTCTTGATTCATGTGAAATTCTCACAACTATAGGCCTTTTTTTAAAGCACAGTTGTTACTAACCACATGACCAATGTAATGTGTCCCAGTCGGCCACAGCAAAGTGACATGTGAGCCAGCATACACAATACCAGGACTCTAAAAACTGCATCACAATGGAATTAAACTGCCATTACTTTGATTATTTGTTCATGTGCTTTTTTCCTTTCTGTGACATGCCAGAATATCATCAGTAAAAATGGCCTATTTTACTGAAATCTTCCTGCAGTGATATCGCACAAGCTTGAATCCATCTACGTGGGAGGTCATTGTTGTACCTGGTTATTTTGTTTCCCTTTTGGTGCAGTGTAATTTGATGGTCAAATTGCTCATTTATCAAGGATCCAGTATAACATGGAAATTGCAATTTGGAGTAGTAGAATGGATCTTTGAATCATTAATGAGTAGGCCATTCATCGTATAGGGAGGTGGTAAAAGGCGTTCATTAAATAATTAAGCAGAAACCCAAGTGCAATACCGATAGCCAGTCCCACACTGATAACCCTATACAAAACACACAAGGTACTGCACTAGTGTAGCAAATTCATAATTAGCTAAAATACTAGTATACAAACTACAGTGTTGCAGCCACGTTGATGCAGTTTGCTCCTTGCTGCTTGCTGTTTCCCAAATGAAAAGTGACATTAATGAGGCTCACCGTAATGTGCCCTGAAAACACATATAATAGTACCTTGAAGTTTTCATTTTACTAAACCATGTCAGCAGAATAGGGTCTGGCACAGTCTGTGGAGCTAGGGTTAGCTAGACATAAACCAGCGCCTCATTTTAGCATACCATTTTGGCGTATTTTGGAAAAAGGGTTAATTAGAAATATATCTATATATTTGTATTCATGTTGTGTTTTCACATGTTTATATTGAGTGCTATTTATTATTATTATTGTCTGTGTGCAATATCCCTCACACATTATTGGACGATTTGATGAATGATTTGTATAACTTGTATAATTGCTTGTATTCCTTTTTGGGGGGGGCAATTGTTTATTTAGGTTATTCAAGAAATATAACATGTAACTTGAACGGATTTTGCAGAGGGCTCCAAAAATGAGAGGGCCGGCTCTGCGTTTGATGGTGCAAATGTGTCATGGACAGTTGAACTGCTCTGGGCATCCCAGTGCAGTGGACACACAGCGTTCTCTGTCAGAAACCAGTCAGGCAACTGGCCAGCATAGCAGACCGACAGCCAATTAACCAGTCATCTTCCACTCAGTCTTATTTTTCTTTGACAGAATGTGTCTAAACATGGTTCCTCAGTTATTTGTTGGATTCTTTCTTGTGTATCAATTTTAATCAATCTAACTTTTTCCAGACTGATGAATTGATTTTGCTTCTTTTTCTTGTTCGCCTGATGTCGGTCATTGTAACAGTAAGAATGCGAGCGTGAACAACTTGATGAGCGCCTCACCCCACCCGGCTGTCAATTGGGCCTCGATGGCTGGAGGTGGGAGACCAAGCCGACCAACCGGCAAACATCCGTTAACAAGGACCATGTTTTACTCATTATCTCTGGAAAAAAAAACACCCTGATGGGTCTTTCATTGCCATCCAATGTTGGTATTAGTGTGCATAATTTTCTGTCTGCTTTGCTGAGACAATAATGGAGACTTGCTGTTCTCTCAAGTTATCTTCAGTCAAGTAATTGGAAAGCAGTGAGTGTGCTGCTGGTTATGAAGAGGAGCTGCATCAGCAGAGCCACTGCTACCATCTGTACGTGAGGAGACACAGACTTTGCATAGGGTGCTGCATGGATGAGTCCTCAAACTCCGAAATGAGTGAGCATTTTTGGCCTTTTTGGTTCCCCTAACTCAAAGTTTTGGGTTAACACAACCTCAATCAATTTTAACATTTGGTCTTACGCTATGAAATACATCCGTAAATATCCCTCTCGTTGAATAAAATAAATAAATAAATATATATAAAATTTAACTACAATAGAATATAATTTTCCATCTGTGCCACATTCATTATTACTGTGTATTTATTTCTAATCACACATTGTATTACTGTGCTATTGACTTGGACTAAACCTCTGTGTGTTTTCCCTTGAAGCTGAAACTAGTGATTCTGCAGCGGTGTTGTCAGCCTCAACTGTTTATTCTGAACCCTTCTGAAGGTGCGAGTGGAGAGTCTTGTCTGAGTCTCATGTGGTCCGCTTTATCTGCAACAACACATTTCTCCCCAGAGCTGCCTCTCTTCTGGGTACAGTAGATGGCCTATATAGAATGATATCAAATCACAGACCTCATGCTGACACTGCTGGGTCCCGCCTGGGGCTTCTAAAAAAAAAAGTGCACTAAATGTAAGTGATCCTATCACTATCACTATTAAGGGTCATACAAATGTGAGTATTATGAGCATCTTGGCTTTAAAAGGCCTCATTATTATCGAGATAGCCATGTTGCAGTTTTGCATTATGTGTTCCAGACCTCATCACAATTGATTTAAATATAATCCTGTATTCAGAGGAGGATCAAAGCCTCTGCCCCGTTGAAGTTACCTAGAGCAAGGCACTCTACCCTATATAAATTGAACACATGAAGACCAAGCTAATAAAAGACATGATTATCCGGGATCAAAGTTTTATTCCTATCTTCTATCTTCTACCGCCATCTAGTGGTAAGCAGAGACTCACACAGTGAACTGACGGTGAGGCGTAATAACAACACTTGGTTCATTTGTTTGGTAACGCACAGCCAACAGGACACAAACTATTCAAATGAATACTTTATTATTATGGTGCACAGGTCAATGTTGAAAGGCACAGAAATTCCAATGTTTAACCAGATGCTATTTATAAGAAGGATATTTTTGAAGCTTTCCAGCATGCCCTCTTTTTCATCTGATGTATTTAGAAAGCCTTTTTTGTTTCTGTTTTGATGTATTTTAAGAAGCCTTTTGTAGCACCATGGCTAGGGTAAAGATGAAAAATATCCACTTTTGGTTAATTATGACATTTTGTTGTATTTGTTTCCTTTTCTCAAACATCCCATTTACATCTCTCTTCAACTTACTCGCTATATTGTACTGCACATGTAGACAATGATAGTAGTTATGCCGAGTCTCTGTTTAGCTTGGTGGAATATTTATTTAAATATGCAGCATCATTCTGAACACATTCTGACTATTTCATGTCCAAGTGTATGTGCTTTTGTGAGCATCTGTAGGTACAGTGCATGCTTGTGTCTGTGTGTGTTTGGTCGTGTACAAGCATGACTGTGTGTGCGTGCGTGTGTGTGTGTGTGTGTGTGTGTTTGGTAGTGTACAATCAAGACTGTGTCCTACTGTCAGCATGAATAGAGACCTTTTTATTCTCTGCACTACTGTCCCCTGCCTCTTCCCTCCTCCTCTCATCCTATCCTCTGTTGTCTTTTTTCTTTCATTCTCATCACACCATCATGGTTGTTATATAATGATGGGAAAATAAATACACTGCTTGTCTGTTTGATGCTTCCCACAACATCAAATCATTAGTGCACTTTTCTGTGCGCAACCATGTCAGTTCAGTTTTATCAGCCAGGGAAACTGGCACTTTGTACGATTATTGTAATGCTTTCTCAACTTTTTGTGCTTTCTCGATGGTGTTCATATTGTTTTGTTCTCAGTTCAGTCAAGATGACCACCACTGATCTTAAATTACCCAGAAATGACCATGACTTGTGTGTCTGATCAACAAGTTTAGGACAACAAATTGGTGAGCTTTATGAAACAAATTAGACACAGAGTCATAACGGTTTTATATTTTAAAAAGTTAGGAACAAAAGAGCATTTATTAATACAGGAATCCGCAACATGACAAATCATTAACATTAATTTAGTAACTTGATAACACAAGAACATGACCAAAGAAAGACAGAGTGCATTAGAGAGATACAGTCAGCGTAGAACATTGTGCCTAATTCTCCATCATGCCTGTGCTATTATCTAAGCAGCCAGCCAGCTGTATCAAACATATCATTGACTGATAGGCTGCATTATTGATGAGAGAGATCATACACACTGGACAAGCTGATATCTCACAAACAGGGCTTGAAAACACCACTAGCTATCCAGAGGCCAAATGTGATGCTTTAAGAACTGTTTAGAGAAAGAAAGTATTTTCTTTGTCAAAGTTATCAACTGTGCACACTCAGGAAAGCTCATTTTGTTTCTCTGCAAAAGCACAAAACATAATCAGACATCATCTGTATTCGACACCCAGAAAGACCATATTAGGATATAATTTGACATGAAAAGCTTTTTACAAATCGTCTAACAATCTTTTTTTCCATCATCACTGTCATAGTCAACTGCTGGCAGGAAAAATCAGATCAACAAAAAAAGTGCAGATCAACAAATTCCAGTCATTCTTACCATGTCCAGTTAATCTTGTTTAGGAGATAAAGACTGTGAAACCATCAAGGTGTGGTGTTTAGTGGCCACCTCTGTACACAGTCCACCTTCTTCATGTTGATCTGCCCGCATATCCAGCATCACCATCAAAACAAAGTAGTTCAAAAATGCTTGTGAGATACAAGAATTAACTGCATTGGATGTGTGATCATAGGTCATGAATCCGGGTTTAATCTACGTATATAACATTTATTTTAACAAATCTTAATACATTTATATATTTAATTCGGTACTTATTAATAATGCAAAAAATAATAATACAAATAATAATAACGATAATGGAACCATACAAACAAAACAAATGGTGTAACTTGTTACAGTAAAGCTCAGGCGCTAAAACAAAAAACAATCCATAAAATTATACAAAACAACAAAACCAGACACTATATTGTGTACTACCGTATATCTTTTGGTATCGTCAGTTCTATTCTACCGCCCATTCGACATGTTGCTATTGGGCAGGCGTTTCGCACCCTACACCTGATTGGCTGCGGCCCATGCCTGTCATTTATCCGACCACGCCCCCAGTGGCCAGTGACTTCCGCTTCTGTGTCAATCCGATACTACACACTAAAATTCCTGCTCACGTCTCTGGACTTGTCAAAACATTCACTCTGCTCACACCGCCGAGGTAAGGTGACAGACATTTTACTCCGACGACGACAGTTTCCTGTTCAAAACCACCAGTTCAGCTTGTGTTGGTTCTCACAACGAAGGCGTTAACTATTGCTCATTAGCCACCTTTTCTTCTCTTCTTTCTTTTTCGTTTAGCCCGCTCGCTAATGTTAATGCTAGCTGTCAAAAAGGCTCCCTGGCGTCCTGTCAGAGTTGGAGCTGTCCGCTATAGTTCATGTTGTGAAGGACTAGCAGTTTCCCCGTGTGCGTATTTCATTACCTTGTTCTCGTTTGAAATGGTTGGCCCATGTTTGTTAAGTTTAGCGTTTGTCAAGCTAGAACAGTTACTGGAACAGTGTGTATGCTAATGTTAGCAGGCAAACGGTGGGGCTCATGGACGTTATTCAGTCGTCAGTGTGGATTAAAAAAAAAAGAATTTTAATCACAACAGCTGGACGGTTGAGTGATATATTATTACTAATATTATTAGTAGTAAGCAAACGGCTGTATTAAGTTGTCTGCCATGTAGCGGTGCGACTACCCAAAGTGAAAAGTAATCAGGGAGACGCATTGAAGCCCTCCCCAAAAAAACAGAGAAGGACCAGCGGGAATGAAGAAGAGAAACTCGTCAGATCTCCTGTCTGAGAGTGACTGTAAAGGGTGGCCATAGGTAATTTATCTCAGGTTAAAGTATGTTGCAGCTGCCTCTATCGTGTCTGATGCACACGGTGGGGATGTTCCCCTGCCTGTATGGCTTCACACCGCCTCCATCACCTCACAGGAAAGACTCAACGAAGCTCCGTCTTTTTTCCATGGTGTTCTCGAAGTCAATGACACCGCGGGCGGTTCATCTGCCCTCAGAGGAAGAGATTGTATTGCTGCAAACAACTGGTTTGTGCTGCTGCTGCTGATCCCAGGAAAGATTAGATGTGTTGTCTCAGAGAGGGATATCTGTTTCCACAGTACACAGAAACATACAGTTCTACACGAAACAACACGCAGCACTTCCACAACTACTGGGAGTCTCTTCAGAAAGATGGGTAGATAGGTAGATAGATAATTACTTTATTGATCCCCGAAGGGAAACTCAGGGTCCATATCGTGTTGTTTTAGTACAGTAACATTTTGACTACCACTGGGGAGCCTAGTATTGGTATCAGAAGCTGATACTTAGCTTTTGAGACCCTTTAATCGGTTGATATTAATAGGACACTGAATCTTTTGTCATAAATCAGTAAAATTTGTTGCCAGATGGTCAATACGGGAAGTGCTTTAATTTTATTCAACACTCGATATTGATGAAGGTTAAATGCAAACTGGTCTCTTTTTTATGCTCACGTTTATAAATAAAAACACAGTTTAGTTGTACCACAGCAAATTACTATCAAAGCGATTAAACTGATTGATTGGCTGTAATGTAACTTTGTAGGTTGATAATTTAAATCAAAGGCGTTTTAACTCATTTGTTTGTCATTATTTTACTTTTTTGTTGACAAAATTACACATTGGTTGATTGAAAAAAAAAAGAAAATCTGAAGCAGCAGACACCTTCTGAGTTTACTGCTTCATTACGACACCAGGCCATTCCCTGTGGAATTACAGCTGTTGTCATTTTGTTGTTTGTCTCGACTTCCTCCCGAAGGTGCCTTAATTTATCTCTCAGCTCGTTGCAATGGTGATGGGCTCCATTTGAAAGTGGAGTATCACATTGGCCCAACGGACTCCCTACCCCCTGCAGAACAGCAGAGTGACGTGGGATAGATAGATAGATTGTTGTGTTTGTTGATGTAGCGGTTTGCTGGTTAAGTGTTAATTCGGTGAACACCCTAAGAACCATTTGTGCAATATGTATTGTTTTAGTTCTGTGGTTAAAGTTAAAGGAACAGGAAAGAGATGTTGTAAGGTATGTCCTAAAAGCCAGATTTCAACATGGTTAAGAGTAGGGTTGCAAAATTCCAGGAATATTCAAAGTTGGAAACTTTCCACGGGAATTATCGGGAATAAATGGGAATTAATAGGAATTAACTGGAAATGTTGGGGTAATTTTACTGTATTTACCTTGTCATAAGCAGACATGCATGCGAACATTTATAATACAACTTTTAAAAATGACTTTTTTGACATTTCGAAAGCCGCGAATAATCGAGGTGATGGTGTACTTTTGTGTGGACATGCAAACATCCTACTCTCACTGCTGTAAAAAGTCTACTGTACACAAATAAAATTGGTATTAAAATGAACATGGCTTCAGTTCACCAAGTAATCAATATGCTAATGACAAACAGTGTTGGGAAAGGTCACTTTCTACATGAACTCGTTCAGTTCATAGTCCATAATTCAAAATTTTCAACTAAGTTCACAGCTCCAAAAAATGAACTAGTTCAGTTACCCTGCATTCAGGGTCCAGCTGAGCTAAGCGTGCGTACTATTCTTCTCAACTACATGTAAGTTCCCTGTTATATGCTTTTGCAAAAAACTTCGGCACATTTCTTTTTTTCAAAATTCCTGAGCCAAAATTCCTGTGGAAACTTTCTGGAAATTTACCAGAAAATTTCCGCCCCTTTACAACACTAGTTGAGAGGAATACTGCAGTGACTGCAGGACCAACACGCACAAAAGCAGATGTAACTCTAGTAGAAACTGCTTGAGCTAGTTTGGCAGCCAAGGTGTAGTTGTGGGATTTGAAGTCTGTGTGGTCTATAAGGAGGAACGAGATTTTAGAATTTCCAAAAGTGTTAAATAATATTCTGCCTCTACAAATTGCTGCTGTGTGAATCGTTAAATATAAAAAGGCTGCATTTTGTTTTTGTGCGTCTCACATCTGCTGTGTGTTGCCACGTGGGGATTAGACAAAGTTTGCACTAGCACTAGTCCAGGCAACTATCCAGGCAACAGAGAAACAATGCTGTCTCTACAATGTATGATGCGAGCCAATCTGCAGCCTGTCTGACAGACAGCCTTTATATTGTTTTGCTCCGCTTTGTTTTTGACTTATTGTCATAGGGAGTGCATGCTGGTCAGCTGGGACAAACGGGTGATAATAGGAGATATAGATTTTGATCTGTTATTAATTTCCTGACGGCATTTAATAAATATTTTGATTTGGGGGAGTGTACAGACTGCAAGAAGTGTGATTGGGCATCTCGGTATTATTTTTCCTTTCCATTTTTCCCTGTTCTGGTTTACTGATAGGGAAGACGACGTGAACAAACACTTCTCATTCATCAAGATGAAGAGAGGCTCTACAATGTTCTCTTTTTCACGAACACAAGACAACAACATATTATGTGACCTATCAAAGTTGCACTGCTGCTCAAACCGACTGAAAGAATGTGAGCACAACTTGTTATTGTAGGATACGCATGCCGTGAAATGAAAGTGTGTCTCGTGACTCTCGTCCCGATAACGTGAAACCCATTCTTTCAGAACTGCGAAAAAAATCGACAGGTTGAAACCCCAAATCTAATTGGAAATCCCACCCTGCATAGCTGTAAGGCCGAGCTCCTCCTTCTGGCACTGGTATCCAGTGGCAAGCGTGTGGCAGTGGTCAGCCAGGCGGCGAGTTCACCAGAACATTTCGACATTAAAGCAAAAAGCCGGCTTCTGCAGATTTGGCACAGTCGAGAACAATGTGGATCGCAAAAGTTGCTTTTGTGCGCATGTTTTTTCTTCTTTATGCACTCAGTTGGGAGTGCCAAAGTAATTAAGGGTGTACACTTGAAAGAAGTTTTGAGGCAAGATGTTGAGCTGGCTTTCTATCTTTAAACCTGTGTGAAAGTAAGACTCATCCTGGCAGGTTGGGCTTCCAAGCGGGTATCAGTGGAATATGCTGATGCACACTACATTGGATGTTTGCGTGTGTCTGTGTGTGACTGTGTGTGTGACTGCTCAGCATCCTACTTGGTGAACATGGCTGATATTAAGTCCAGTAAGACAAAAGTAATTGTCGCTAGATTTATTGTGAAACTACGTAGTCTAAGACTAGCTTTAGTCTCCATGGGAAACAAGGTACTGAGAGCTTGTTTTTTAGGCGATCACTGTGTGGAAGCTATTTTCTCTTATTAGCGTTCATTTGACTCAATCAGTTGTGTTTGTGTTGTTGAGTGGGCATATGCTAATGTGTCCTTCCGTGCTTCATCCATCCTCATTTAGGAAGCATCAAAAGAACACATTATACTGCAGGTTTTGTCTGGTTTCAAGGCAAAATGGCTCAAATCTTTGAAGTCTTTACTTTTGACATCCTTGTATATCTTTGCTCTTCAAGTTCTGGTTATGAACTGAACTGTTAACACCATGTCTGTTTGTGTTTGGGAGAAACAGTGTTTGTGTTTTACTCCCGGGGCTGATGTCTTCACCTCAGGCCAAATGACAATGATCAGTTTTTCTTTCTCTCACTGGTGGATATTTTCTGAGTGATGGTAAAAAGGTTTCTGTTCTCTTTAGTGTTTCACTCTTTGTCCCTCTGCATTAGAGGTGTGAATTTTCACTGTCCTCACGATTCAATGACGGTTCGCTTACGGTTCAATGCATCTGAATATTTTGCATCTTTGATATTTGTTTATTGCTGCTCATGGCTTTTTTCTCAATTAATACAAGCAGTCAGATAATATTGAAGATATTATTGAATTTTTATTTAGAAAGTAATTAAAAAATAAATCAGACTACAATAGTCTTTTCAGTACAAGTTTGTGACTCACCTCAGTACTTGGACTTTTAAAAACAAAAGAGGAATTTCTCTGCAGTGCATTACAAGTGGGCTGTAATCTAGAAAAATAAGCTTTTCATATAGCACAGAGCAGACGGGGCACTTCCTTAATACCGATGTCATTTTACACCGCACGAGTTGGCCTCGTGGATAGTGGACCTTTCCTTCCTCGTATCTGCTCCACTCTCACTTGGTTTAAGTCACTGCATCTTCCGACACAACGCCGCTGATGAGCTTCAGCCTCTGTTCAGAGCACAGGTTGCAGCCGGTAATAGCCTCGCTTAAGTTTTGTGGTCTTTTTACACTTTCTTATTTTCCAGTGCTCTCAGCTAGTTAGCTCCAGGGTATTGTAGTTGTATTTTTTGTTTTTGTATTGCTAAGTCCGTTTTAATATTACTAGCAGTGCAAGTCCTGCCTCTGCAGACCGGTATAGATGTTGACGTAAGCACCTACAAATGCTCCGGTCAGAGAGCATGTACTCTTGTATGTACTTAGTCTTGTGATTGAGGTGGAATAAATTAGATTTCATACTCGCAGTCGTGCTTTAATAAAAAATCGTTTGTGGGCTATTGACATTTGAACGCTCTCTTGGTTATGGTCTTGTGATGTTTACTTCTGGCAGCACTGAAGCATCCTACTGTAACTTAATATAGATGACACACAGTAGCAGATAATGCTTTTAAAGGAGCACTCATTTAAAACATCGGAGTCGGATATTTTCTTTCCTGCATCAGAGCCAGTGCTTGGCTTGTTGGTGAGATTGGAGACAACGCTCAGATTTAGCACCCACGGCCCACCTCTGTTGTTGCATATAAAACTCACCACGTCATAGATGTAACCTGATAGAATTTTGTCTAATTTAGTTTTTTAGTTTGTACACTAAAATGTTGGTGAGGCGAGAAACTAAGTGCAAGGATGTTCCCTTTTGATAACTACACAGTGTGTTGCAGACTTAATGGAAACCATAAAATTCATGGCAGTGTTTGTGTTGGATACCAGTCTTTCGGCCTTTAGCGGTTCTGCTATATTGGAACGGGATAGCGAGAAAAAGGGGATTAAATGCAGCAAAGGGCCCGCATCACTGCGATAAGGAGGACTTGATACATGCTTAATGCTTTCTGCCAGAGAGCTGCCGGGAAGCCTCGATCTGGCCCTTTTAGAAATCATCTAAAAATATTTTGAAAACTTATCAACCTCTGGATCTGAACTCTGCAAAATCAGGATACTAGGACTCACAATATAGCAATTAGCAAATAAAGCTTTGTTCGCTTGCTCATTATTCTCTTTTTGCTATTGTTTAGGCTGATGCAGACAAAGGTCAATAACAGTACAAGAGATCCATGGACAAACATTCATAATAGACCAACCAAATATTCATACCAATGTTTTTCTTGCAATATGCATGAACATTTCGGAGCATGAACTGCAGTTGATAAGCAGAATATACTGTGTGTGTGTGTGTGTGTGTGTGTGTGTGTGTGTGTGTGTGTGTGTGTGTGTGTGTGTGTGTGTGTGTATAAAGGTTCAGGGACTCCTGAAAAGAACAATCTGCTGTGAAAAAAGGAACAACTGTTCTGAGAAGCCACTTGTCTGGCCGGGCAGGATTCTGTTCAGATGAGACACAAGCTCATTACTGAACTCCACCGATCCTGCACTTGTTTCAGGCTACTTTCATTTATTTGTTTATCCTTCTACATTTTATAGGCTCCCAATTTACTAAAAAAACTGTGATTTTTGTTTTTGTGGTTGACATTAAAGTGTGTCGTGGTTTAGTTTCCTTACTCTCAACCTTTTGTTCCTTTCAGTGCATGCTTGTGTGTGTGTGTGTGTGTGTGTGTGTGTGTGTGTGTGTGTGTGTGTGTGTGCGTGTGCGCGCGCGTGTGAGTGTGTTAATTTAACTTGTGGTATGCGGTTCACAGTCTGCAGAGGTGTGTCACCTATTGGGGGGGGTGTGTGTGTCTTGCTTAGCACTGCGCTCTGTCTCGCATAGCAACAGCTCTTGTCTCTTAATTTCTTTCACCTTGTGTCTGTCTGTCCTCTCGTTTTTTTGTCTCTGTGGCTTTGGATGTTTTTCCGTCTTCCCTCCGAGGACGTTGCTAGGCTAGTGTCTGCACGCTGCACTTATGACTGCCACTTTGTAGATGTCGGTACATCTGTCTTTAAGGATTTCATTTTGCCAGTTGAAAATGATCCTAAACGCAACTCAAACAATAAATAGGATTAGGGGTTAGACTGAATGCTTAAAGGGCTACTGTCCGATGGTAAAAAATGAATGCGGGCAATATCATTCTTAGCATCTTTGTTTTCATTCTTGGCTTAAAAAAACATTTATAAGTACAGCTTTAGCGTGAAGGAATTTTGAATTGTGTGCTGACTCCTTGGTGCAGGTTTTGTCTCATAACTCGAAGCACTGTGCGACAAGATTACAGGTTAAATATTTCTTTAATGCGGTCAAAGCCATTGCAGCGAAAGAGATTCCCATTTGAAGAATTGGTGAATTGTATGAGTCGTGTGTGACAATCAACGCAGACCGCCGTACCAGGAAATGTTTAAGAAGAAAATTCTTGCAAGATCAGTAATTCATTGTATACATCCATTTCATTTGGATCAGCCAACCATGACGTTCAAAGTTAGACAGAATAAGTAACTGTGACATCTTCTGGTCAAAATGCATTTCTACAGGTAATACAGTTGATGTAATATACTCGTAATTTAGTCCATTGCATCAAAGCAATAATACAATTGAATACACCCGGGAGAGTGCAGCTGGGAAGATGTTCATGCTCCATATGGTAAATGTTAATGGACCTGTACTTGTATAGCGCTTTTCTAGTCTTCCGACCACTTAAACGCTTTGACACTACATGACATCACTCACCCATTCACACTGATGGGAGTAGCCACCATGCAAGATGCCACATCGGTATTATGAACCATTCATTCCACCGTAGGCGCAGCTACAGGTAGGGTTAAGTGTATTGCTCAAAGACACATCGACATGGGCCAGCGGCGCCAGAGATCGAACCACCAATTCTCTGATTGAAAGACAATCCTGCTCACCACTGAGCCACAGTCGCCCTATGTCCATATATGGGAAAATGCTGGTCCTGTAACTCATGCAAATCACATTTTCAGCCGTGTTTGCTTTATTCACAGACAGACAGAAGGCATAACTTGCTATTTTGTGCCAGATGACATGCTCTCAGATATATATTTTTTCTTACATTTAGTGACCTGTAGTCTGCCCAATCGTCGTCTGCCATTTTTGTTCTGTAGTGGCTGCAAAGTGACCTGAAAGATAATATACTTAGCACAAATTGAATAGCTCTGTTTGGCATGCCAAAGGTCTTAATTTGCTATGATACAGCAGTTAAAATGTTCTTCATAATAGTAGAATATCCCCACTATGTGGAGAATTAAACTTTGGGCACTTCCTGTTCATTTTACGTAGATTTTCATGATCTCTGCAGCATATGTGAAGAACACGAGTACGGAAGCACTGATGAAGTATGCGGGATAAGGGTTATCTCAGTTGGGCTTGGTCAAGTTTTCTCACACAGACTGTACTTAGAAGGAAGAGAACTGTCTTGGTATCTTCAGACTCGGGCGACACATTTATGACGCTTGACATCACTATAGTTTTAAATAATAATATTTACGGTTGGACATAAAATGAGCTGTTCGAACAATTGAACACCAGTTTGTCATCCATTCTGTCCACCTTATCTATTGTGAACACCAAGTCCTGTGTGCTTAAGGTGTTATCTGTCGCTGAGGAAAAGTAAGAACCCCTCCACTGTGTAGAAAAAGGCAGAGTGGGAGGAAAAGAAAGAGGGAACAAACACTGTTTCTCCCAGATTCAGCACTATACCTTCATGAATGAATACCTGTGAGAAAGAAAAAGTCTCTTTTGGGATTTAATTTCATGGCAGGTATGTACAGATTTTGTAACGGTGAGAAAATCAGAATTAGTACATGATCGTTCAGTGCTTCCATTGAAGGAGGCTATTTTAAGGAGAAAAGAAAGTGCAGATGACATTAAGTGATTGTTGTCTAATTTAGAAATGATGAGCCGTTGAATCGTTTTACCTTGTCTACATGGCGTGTCATACCTTATACTACAGTCAGGAAGAATCAAGAAGGATCCAAAAGACAGTAAACCGAGAGTCAAAGAGGCTCATTGACATTTCACTTAAGACATAAACTGTTCCTACGTCTCATCCTCCAGCTCCCCTTTGACGGGGGTCTCTGTCTTTCAAGAGTGGGAAATTAGTTGGGTATTAGTTTCTCTAAACTTACGAATGCAACATCAGCTTTGCGGCTGAAAACCATAGTTTTTTCTCCCAGTTATAGGAATATGAACACGTGTTGACACAGTTGTATGCTTTACGTCGGCAACGTCCGTGGCCGGAGGCACTATGTTTTTGTGTTGTCTGTCCGATAAAGACGCGTGAACGTATTATCTCAGGAATGCCTTAAGCAAACTTTTTTAAATTTGGCACATACCTTCAATGTCAATGTGACCCTTCATGCTTTACTGTGTGTTAGAAAAGAGATGAAAGTATTCCTGACGTCAGGCATGAAGGTCATAGTGGCGAGAGAAACAAATGGATAAGTCGTGTATTTATTTTGAGTCATTGTGAAGAATGTGGGCAGTGTCACCAAACAATGACTATGTGATAGAAGTTAAATATTAGCTTCTTTTGTACAGCAGAACAATGTGCTCTGCTGCCAGCACAGTGAAGCATGTCTTTCTAAAAAGCCTTTTAAAGCTGACTATCTGACTACCTTATAGGCTCATTATTCTGTTTAATCACTTCACCCTGTGGAATACGGTTCATATCGACATGACGGCGTTACGCACTGACATTCAACCGGATAAGAAAGTGTCATCTATGTATAGCGCTGTGTGACGTACAAGGCCAGTTCCATCTGAAAGCTAATTTAGTCAAATGTTGAAGGAGTAAATGCACATTGCTTGCGCAGCAACCAAGTTCTGGTCAACCAAAAAGAAAAGCCTAATATTTTACAACAACAAAACCAAAAAAGGCTGTGATCCAGATTTGATTCTTTTTTCTTCACTGTAATCAATTTGTTTTCCAAACAAATTACTCCAGCACAGAACTTCTGTAATTTTGTATTCATGTTGTTTCATTTTGTAATGAATCGTTTGTAACTAAATTATATCAATCGTTTACCTTTTTTATTTTTGGAATTTGAAAATGAAAGGTCCCTTGAGTTTAAAATGACAAAGAGCCAGACAAAATGCCACAAAGACCCAGAATGCCTGTTGCAGTGGTGTCCCCATTATGTAACTGCTGGACTAGAAAACTCTCTGTTTGCAGTCAGTGGGCCATGATGGACAAGACTGTCACTCAGCCAGACCAAGCAGCTTTTCAGCTGGTAGCCTAGATAGCGAAGGACCCTTTTGTGCCATCTGAAAACCTAAAATAACACTCAGATTATGACGAGCAGTTGTTGCTTTGGCTCTTAGTAACACAGCTTTCATGGAGAGAAAGAAAAGGGACTCTGGGTTTACAGAAACTCACTAATTGTGTGTTTGTCTTCATTTGTCTCTGCAGGTCACTGATTTACTTAAACAACCGGAAGCCAAGTTACATCACTTGTCCACAGGCCGCCGGCGACTCAAGATCTGCTCTGATCGACATCTCCTGGTGTTCTTCTCTGGTCAAAGCATCTGCCAGAAGTCGTCGCCATACCGAGTCTTGGACATTCCCTGGATTGACCGAACCTTGTGCTGCTTTCGTGTTGCCGCTCCAGAGGGACCTGGATTGACAGGTCTCCCTCCAGAGGAACTCTGAGGGATTGTCCACCGAAAGGAACATGTGCTAGAAGTTCATCCGTCCTAAACGACTGGTCGCCTTTGACTCTAGAAGATGAACAATGACGATGAGTTCTACGACGCCGTCACAGGTGTGTGTGTGTGTGCGTGTGTGTGCGTGTGCGTGTGCGTGTGCGTGTGCGTGCATGTTGGTCTTAATGTGCTGGTTTTTATTTAATGCAAATACTTCTCAGATGGTCTAAAAATCTTTCTTAAAGTTCTCAAAGAAGCACGGCTCCTAAATGCTGTTGTATTCCACAAGCCAAACATGTATTTATTATGTTAATTCAGATCTAATTTTGTCACCATCAGAGATTGTGACCCCTGTTTTTGCTGCAGGAAGCTGCTATTTCTAATTAGATGTTCTGTATTGGTCTCCATCTTAGAAGCATAATACCATCCAAAGGAACTTAACTTGCCTTCGTCTAATGATTGGTTCAATAATTCAGAGGTCTGTTGTCTTGTGGTCATGATCAGTAATGTCAACAACACACAACAGTGATGAATTACAGGGGAACATATTTAGTTTATTCTCTCTAGTAGAGGCAGATAATGGATGGCTTGGGGGGGGTTTGGTTGATAAAACCATCCCATGATCAGCACATAACACTCTTCATCTGATATCCCGTCTTGAGCAAGGCTGTTACATACATCCAGACTTGTATTTACCATTGATTGGTTTCCACTACTGTAGAGAGATTAGACAAGTAGTCATCCAAGTCGACACTTATGGCATGCCATGTATGCTAATGTTACAGTTGCCATGAATGGCTATCACGCATTAGCTGATTACGAAAAGAGATTTGCTGGAAACAAGTCTAGAGTTGCTTTGGCCTCGCGAGGAAGTTGAACGTGAGCGAACAGATGTTTGTGTGGCGTGTATTCTGGACTGGGGCCATTTCTCGATATCCCAGAATGCATTTTAACTCCAGCAAACAGGGAACAATGGCAGATAAGAAATCAAAGTTGATAGTTCATTCTCTGAATACTACTGTTGAGTCATAAAATGTAAATTTAGGATGTTTTCTGGCGAGAAGTTAGTTGTTTAAGTTTCAAGTCTATGGTCAGTTTGTCAAGAATCAGCCGACTTAAAGAGTTACCGACGGTTTGAAGTTCTGCTCGCAGGACCGATGAAGCCCGTCGGCACCGGGCCGTCAGACCTCTGCTGGCGGCCGAGAGAGGCCTGACCTCGGCAGGACTTTTTTAAATGATGCGCTGGCTCCGATTTCTCCGTAGAGGTTATGAGAATCTAACGAGCAATCTTTATTAGTTTATTATTTATTCACAGTAACGTTACATCAGTTTGACGGTGGGAAAGGTTAAGATTTATAACTTAAGATTTTAATTTAACTTTTGAGCCACAGGTCGTTTACTCAATACGAATACAGTAACGTGTACTCTTCCTGTTGTTTGTGTGCGAGCTATAACCAGCATGCAATTCAACTTTTTAATTTTATAAATGTACAATTATTAGTGTTACAAACTGTTTGTGTCACAAAGTGTTGTGATGTGGTGTTTAACCCTGTTAAAGAGCTTAAGTTGTGGGTTATCAATTGTTGTTATAAAGTTGAATACACAACTAAAGTATGCCGCTGCGCTTTCAACATTAATCTGTGAAAAAATAATGTGGCTTCCGGCACTTGTCAAGGTTGAGCACGGTTTGCTGACTACACTGCTGTGTAGTTGGCTGGTGGCGGAAAGAATACTGTTATATACTGTGAAACCGCCGTAATCTTACAAAATACCGTGATATGGATTTTGGGCCATACTGCACAGCCCGAGTTCAGTGTCATCGTCAGTATTGACTATGAGAGGCCTTCACTGGCCTTGCAGGGGTCTCACTCACCAAACTGCGGAGGGATGGACTTCAAACAGAGGAGTTTTTTTGGTTCCATAACCGAAGGCAACTTGTTGAATCCTGGGATGTGACTATGAGAAATAAGAGCATAGCGACAACGTGGATCGTTATGGCAGTGAAGATTTTACTGTGACAGAAACAAGGAGGTTCCCAGCCTCTGGTATCCATTTTAAAGCGTTAATAGTGTTCACGTTTTATGTAAGGGCGAAGCAGGGTGTTGCTCTCTGTCAGTAATTATGTGCGCCTTTGTTTTTGTACCTTTACTGCCGGTTGTGTACTGGGTGATATTGCTGACGCACAGCTATTGTGAGGTCTTATGCAGGTTGTTGCTTTCATGCAGATATAAATAAAAGATGTAAGTGTGTGTTTGTGTGAGACGGGCCTGTCTTTGTGCCATCATCATGATCATCTTACTGATCTGAGACAGATGCAGACCCGGGCAGATGTATTATTCATTCATACATGAGCACAGGGGTCAGCTGTGATCAGCACCAGGTGGCATCCAGCCTGGCCTTATTGTCTAGTTGTTCTTCCTCAATGGGCCTTTAATTTAAGACAATAGGCGTTAACTAGGATTGAATTAAAATGGCAATATTTTATATATATGTTTTTTATTCTATCTACATAGTTTGTTCATGACAGCATTTCATTTTGAAGTGTAGCTCATTTACACTTTCTGTTTCATGTTACCATTTAGGTTTTCCAAAGATTCTACCACATATGACAATGTGCATGTAGTAAAGGGCTGTTCAGTAATATTCTGTCCCTCTTCCTGTATTATGTATGCAAGTGTTAGAGGTCTTTGCGATACCTTTTTGGCTGACCTGATATGGTAAGAATACACCTAGAGTAGGTGTGTTTACTATATGATACTAAATACTTTGGTCTATTTTAAGCTGTTATTAAGGCCCCACCTTAAGGTCATCACAGCTCCACCCTGCAGAACATAACACTCATGCTTTGTTGATGTTCTAGATACAAAGTGGGTGGAGGTCAACAACAGCACATATTCTCATAATCAGTTTCTGCCTAATTAATCCCATACAGGTTTTCAATGTCAGGCCAAGTAATGCTGCTTTATTTACAACAACTAGTAAAAAGAAGACAGAAATACACATTTAAACACCACACTTATCCAGGTATTTACTGCATATTGAAACTTTGGAATCTTGATAATGTCATCATAATAATGAAAAAAGAGACATAGCATTATAATTTTTAAAGTGGCCCACTGTTGTGTCAGAGAAGAGGTTTGTCAGTGTAAACGGTTCCAGGTAAACATTACAATTTGCCAGTCAAACACAGGCAATAAGTTCTTGATGCAAAAATGGATGCAAATGGATGTAGTTCGCAACATAAGCAGTGACAGACAGTGATGTCATATTCACATTTGACCCCAAATCCAACTGCCAGCAAAATAGAAACGCCTGAAGTGACTCTATGTATTTTACTTTGATCACACTATCAAATAAGTGTTCTGCATAGCATGTTGAGGGATTTGTTGTAACCGTGACCTCTCTGTGACATTTTCTGTCCCACAGGCCTGGATTCTGACGAGTCCTATGAAGGCGTGTCGGAGGCCAGTTTCAAAGATGCCCTGGTGTTCGACAGCAGCAGTCAGAAGAACAACGGGTTGGTGCCACAGGAGAACGGCGTCAAGAAACACAGGTAGGGCTGCATTCCTGCACCGCATTCCTTTTGCAGTGTTTGTGGCTGTGTTTACATTTGGTCCAGAAAGTCTTGAAGCCTCCCACTGAAACCAGTACAGTGTGTTTGGGCAGGGTCATAACAGCCAACCCCAACCTAACCATATAATGTGTTCTCTTTTTCCATATATGGTGTGATTAGGAATACTATCATTAAGCCAGGGGCCAACTTTAAAGTCAGTCAATCATTGGAGAATATTTCTTTCTTTCTGTCTACTATTTTCTTGTCTGCTGAAGAAACTCTCAAGCTTATAAATCCTCCTCTTGATTCCTAACAGTTTGTAACATCAGGAGTTCTCTTATTGACAAAGATGCTTAGTTAATAATCTTTAAAAAAAAATTAAAAAAAAACCCAGCATTTTATTTTAACTGTCATTCTAAGAAAACGTCCTAATTTTAAGATTTCTTTGAGAATTTCACGATCAGCAACTCTTTGTACGAATACGACCCCGGGACCTTTATTCCCGGGAATAAAGTTCTAGGACTAAAGGATTTTTATTCCAAGGAATAAAATTCTAGGACGAAAGGATCTTTATTCTAAGGAATAAAGTTCCAGGAATGAAATAAATAAAAAAATTAATGTATTCCCCGAAATAAAGTTCTAGGAATAAATGTCCCGGGGCCGTATTCTTTGCATATGTGATGAAACCTAGGTTTCATCTCATAAACCTGGTGGGATTATTCTTCTGCTAGTCACCACTAAAGTTAGTATAAAAGAAACAAAAGTAAAACATAGTAGATATGAGCTTTTGCTGTCAGTGGGGAACTGACCTTGTTGTCTACAATTTAATTGCAGTGGAGACACACTGTGTGGAAATTAACCACTTTCTTGATTCACTCCTAACGGAGCAAAATCTAGAAGAAAGTGCCTTTTGCGTGTTCATGTAAACAAATCTGCCTGGGTCCGTACACAACCCTCAGAATATGATGACAGAGTTCAGTTAAATGTCTTACTTTAATTGTTTTACTTTGCCATTTCTGCTCCAGTCTACACTTGCATTTCAGGCCTGCTAACAGACCAGACAGACCACACGCTATAGCTACAACCTTGGTTTTATTCTCACCAGTCTGTTAGTTCAGATACTGTTGGTACTGATACACACAGGGTGAAGAAAGCCTCCTCCCTCTCTCATGCCTAAAGTATTTCTATGAGTTGGTTATTAGATGCCAAAGCTCAGCCTTCGAGCAAACCTGCGTGTCATTTCTTATTTTTTTTCATTTCAGGACGTCATTACCTGCGGCCATGTTTTCTAGAAGCACCGTCAGTATCTGGAGCATCCTGAAGAAATGCATTGGACTGGTAAGGGCCGACTCTGTCATGTTTTTAATTGGTTCAGTCTGTAAGATCACGCTAGTTCATTACACCAACGGTTTCTCTTTTCAATTGCAGAAATTTAAATGATTTGGCGTGTTATTCTGTTTTGTTAAAAAAAAAAAAAAATTAAAATACAGACTTTGTTTTTCTCACAGGAACTCTCAAAGATCACGATGCCCATCGCCTTCAACGAGCCTCTGAGCTTCCTGCAGAGAATCTCTGAATACATGGAACACACTTACCTCATCAACAGAGCCTGCTCCCTGCCCGACTCCATAGAGCGCATGCAGGTCAGACACACACACACACACACACACACACACACACACACACACCTTTTTATCAGCCCCAAAAATAAATCTTTGTTGAGAAACATTCAGCAATCTGTACTTTAAGTCCTTTCAATTGCAATTTTGACGCTGATATGCTCAGTTGCTAACAATTAGATGGTGGTGTGATTAATGAAATACATGGGTTACATATTATTAATTAGTAATGACCAAGGATTAAGATCATTAAATTTGACACTAGTTACTCACTTAATAGACTGATCCCCAGTGTATTTTATCAGTCAACCATCTGGCATCGAACCTGATGTTCACAAACACACTTATACTTGACTAAGCCCAGCTCTCAAGGATTAAAATGAGAACATGCAACACACACACGCACACATCTAGACATTGTCATGTCACACACTCACTAACATGATCCGTAAATTGTGTGTTTTCAGGCAGTAGCTGCTTTTGCTGTGTCAGCAGTTGCGTCTCAGTGGGACAGAACTGGGAAACCCTTCAACCCTCTGCTGGGAGAGACTTATGAGCTTACTAGGTACACACACACACACACACAAACACGCGCGCACACGGACAGGTCACCCAGTTTTTCGCTCTTTGTTCATCCTCCTCCTCTTCTTCAATGGCCTCTACAGAGAGGATCAGGGTTTCCGGCTGGTATCGGAGCAGGTATCCCATCATCCCCCAGTAAGTGCTTTCCATGCAGAGAGTCTGGTCGGGGACTTTGTCTTCTACGGCTCCATCTACCCCAAACTCAAGTTTTGGGGCAAGAGCGTTGAGGCTGAGCCTAAAGGGACCATCACACTAGAGCTACTCAAGTGAGTCCAAAAGAGAGTCTGTGTGTGTTCATATCACAGCTTTGTGATCTAAAATCAGTTCCTTGTCTTCTATTTTCTTGTTGTCCCTCTCCCTCTTTTATCACCTCTGTCATTCTTTCATGTCATTATCTTCTCTATTCTTTTCTGCCCTTCATCCCTCCTTGATTTTAACTCCCTTCTTCTTTTCGCCTCCCTCCAGGTACAACGAGGCGTACACATGGACGAACCCTTACTGCTGTGTCCACAACATCATCCTGGGCAAACTATGGATCGAGCAGTACGGCACAGTGGAGATAGTCAACCACAGGTAGACTATGCACGAGAGTCTTTTTTATGTTCATAACCATATTAATTTGTAGGCATAAGTGCAGTTTGTTGTTCACAAAACTGACACGGTAAACATATGGTGACCCAAACACAATGTTATAGAATTGGACACACATTCATATATAAAAAAGAAAATTCAGTTAGAACAATATACAGTAAAAGGTCACTTATTTTCATTAATTAATTTTATAATTGTTTTTCTCTTATTACTTTAGTTTATACCATGTCATAAATGTCATTTCAGAAGCTGGGACCAGCAAATATATTGCAATTTTAGTTTCATAAATGACCTAAACAATTAATCCTATCATATTTTAAAATTAATTTACTTTTCTGTGACTCTAATATACAATAAAGGTAATTCATAGGGGAGGGAAGCCTTTATTGGTGCTATTGGAGCAACTTCATCATCATCGAGCCTCACACACGCACACTCCATGGTCTTCACACGTGGTTGTCCAGAGTTTTGACTAAACCACAGTCAAGTTTAAATAAAACTCATTCAAAGTGCCGCTGTGCTATCTGTTACTCACAGAGCTGTTCAGCATTCCTGCCGGCTCCTTCGTTTACTCTGATTCTTCAGATTGCAGCTTGTTTCCTGGGTGTCTTACGGGTGTCTTCTTAGGTCAACACTCCTTTGGTCTCTTGTTGTTTGTCCCGGAAGCTCTGCAGGCCTTGCGTTATTCTTATTTTCCGCCACGGATTGCGTCATCGTCGCACTGTAGCGCGAGTTGAAGAAGCTGTGAAATCATAGTCTTGCACAGTGTGCTGGTGCTGAGCTTTACAGTTGCACTGATTAGATAAGTGCCTTATATGGACAACAGGGGACGCTTTCGTGACATTTTATTTTTAGTGCTTGATCAGACTGGCAACCTTTCATCACAACATCACACCACTATGTAGGGTTTAAATTTAAGTAGAACAATAATGCTCCGAATTGCAATTGGTAAAATTACTTTTTCTTTTAAGTCTTGATATTGATGTCAATTGTTTGCACATTACATTTATAAATGTATGTTTTGCTGCATACTCTCTATTAAAACAAATCAGCAAAAAACTTCCAATAATCCAGCATCTAGGAATTATTATTTAATTTTACTTAAACGTTTATTGTGAAACACAAAGCTTGGGAAGAAACGTTGATGGGTTCTTCTTCTCTCCTCTTTTCTCCCGCAGCACTGGAGACAAGTGTGTGTTGAACTTCAAGCCCTGTGGGATGTTTGGCAAAGAGTTACACAAAGTGGAGGGATACATCCAGGATAAGAGGTGAGCGTTCAGTGTGCTAATATGTCACCTATAGTATGTAGATTGTATTATTAATAGCATGTGAAGTTGACAAAGTTGTTCCACAAATCTGGTTCTTCCTCATCTCCTCTGTGCACCTCTTCCTCTCCATTCTTTTTCCCCATACTGTGTCTTCTTTTTCATCCACTTCTTGTCTCTCCTGCCTTTTATCTTCTCTCTCGTTTCCCCATCTTGCCCCTCCTCCCTCAATCATTCCTCTACTTACTCTCCTGTGCCCTCTCTATCTATTTCCAGTAAAAAGAAGCACTGTGTCATCTATGGGAAGTGGACCGAGTGCATGTGGAGTGTCGACCCTCAGGCCTACGAGGCCCACAAGAAGTCTGAGAGGAGAGGAGACAACAAGAAGCAGAAAAATGTGAGAACAAGTTAGAAAATCTGTGAACCGGAGTTTTTAATGCAAACAAAAAATATCATATTGCTTTTACTTCTTCCATATTCCTTCATTCATATTGAGACCACCGTATTCTGGTCTCATCCAGGTATACCAACAGGCTTGTGTCGGCTTCTCTTGTGGTCGTTAGGTTTTTTGATTAGTGCGTGTGCGTGTGCGTGCGTGTGTGTGTGTGTGTGTGTGTGTATGTGTGTGTGACGACACACGCTTCCTCTAGATAAAGTTTAAACAAAGTCACCTCAAATGCAATGCAAGATGGCATTTATTTTAACAGCAGTGACAAAAGTGTGTTATTTGCAGGAGGAGCAGGAGGGAGCAGAGAACGATGACGCAGACGACATGCCCGAAGTCCAGGAGACGGTTTCTGTTGTACCAGGAAGCACTCTGCTGTGGAGGATAGACTCCAGACCGGCACATTCTGCAGAGGTATGAAGATAAAAACACACACACACAATACCAGGCTAGAAAACCAGAGTGCAGTTAATGAGCTATTTTAAATCAACAGTTTTCTGGCAGAACGCTCATGATTTTTGTCAATGGGCTGAACGGGCCTGTAGTTTTTTTTCTCAAGACTTTTACAAACACCAAGCACTCAATATTCCTAATTCAATCTCTCCCCCAGATGTACAACTTCACCAACTTTGCAATGTCTCTCAATGAACTGGAGCCCGGCATGGCGGCCAAGGTGGCCCCCACAGACTGTCGCTTCAGGCCGGACATCAGAGCCATGGAGAATGGCAGCATGGGTAATTTGATTTGAAAGTCCCTTATCAGGGTTTAATGGAGTTCTGTTTGCCTTGTTTGGCGGAAACGCCCTGCAGCAACCTAGAAAAAAAAATAAAAGTATGATCAGAGGTTACATCTGACTGATGGTCCAGATTATTATCTTAGTAACTGGAGAAAAACAAAAACTAAACACTTTCTTGTGATGCTACATTACTGCGGCTGAAAAATGCCACTAAAAATATCATTCCTTGTATCTTTGTATCACATGAGAAGTCACTACACAGTAGTAAGACAATGCTGCCACCTGCTGGGTGTCTCTATCACTGCCTCTTGTTCACTCAGTGATCCATAAAAAAAGAAAGATGCAAACCACTATACTACCTTGAAATAATAAATATGTTCCACGCCAAAGTTTTACTATGATAAATGGTACAACCCGAAAACGTTGTGTGTGTTCTTCTGCAGATGAGGCCAGTAAGGAGAAGGAGAGACTGGAGGAGAAACAAAGAGCTGCCAGAAAGGAGAGAGGCAAGAGTGAGGAGGAGTGGTCTACCAGGTGGGAAACACACACATACTAACTCTCAGTGCTCCACAGCTTTCAATTAAACATACAGTTGGTACAAACTCCACATGGCAACAGTCACAACAAACTCTTTGTATGTTCGTAGTGAGTCAAACTAAAAAGATGTTCCTTCTGTCAACAGCTTTGTTAATGTGATGTGGAGATGATACTGTTTTTTCATTTCTCCTCCGCTTGCTTTTCGAAAAAAAAAATTATATTTAAACATTTGTTTTTGTTTTGTAATCCTTATCATGCAGGGTAGGTTAAGTATACATGCACATGAACAACAACACCGTGTTAGCAGTTACACTGCAAAACAAACCGGAATAGTGGTGTGAACAGAACAGATAGCCAAGATAGATAACGTTTTAAGAAACTGTCTCTTGTCTTCTTAGTATTATTGAATATTTAAGTTTAATCAACTTATGAGAATAGCACTGTCCTGAATTTTTCACTAAAACAATTTCAGTTTTGGCACTTAAAGTGCCAATAGACAATTTGTGAACTCCCCCTGCCCCCGGCAAATTTAGTGGCTTATTAAGAGAGAGAGAGGGAGAGGGATAGAGGGAGAGAGAGATTCACCGCTCGCCACTAATAATTTTCACGCAGCGCTAGCTAGGCCTTCTCTGCTGGCCTAAACAGAATCAAAAAGTTAAAGTAAATGTATATATTTTTCTAAAAAAAAAATCATAATTTTTTAATAATTAAAAGTTATATCTATTTCATAACGTAATTGTGTCACACAAATACACAATACGTTTATAATTATTTTTCAGTTTTACAATGTTTTCTCATGTTCCCAGCTCCTGTCTGTGCTCCTGCTGACTTGCTTTCTGTTTCTGTAGCCAGCTCGCTCCTTAACGCTCTTTGACCAATCACATCTCACCTCTGTCTTTCTCCATGTCTCTCTCAGCTGTTGAACTCTATAGCTGGCGTAATGACAATTTTCACGGCCCGCCACTGATACTCTGGTAGCTAGGGATAGCTACCGGGGGAATACAAACATGCGATGCGCTTCCTGTTTTGCATGCGCAAAGGTTGATGCGCGTCCTTTGTGCCAAAAATACTTTTTACATTGCACTGCACGTGATGCACTCAGCAGGTACATTCTGCAGTTGTTAATCTGTGTGTGTTTGTGTGTGTGCGTGTGTGCGCGTGTGTGCATGTCTCAGGTGGTTTCAGATGGGCACCAACCCGTATACCAACTCCCAAGGCTGGCTTTACACCGGTGGCTACTTCAATAGGAACTACCAAGACATGCCTGATATCTACTAAGAGCCCGCTAGCCTTCATCCGCCTCCTCCTCTATAACCTGCAATGAACTGCCTGTCATGAGATGGAGAAGAATGTTAAGAATCCATGTACCTATCTTCATCTCACAGCCTTCATCCCCATCATCATTGAACTGACCGACAGACCCAGCACAATGTGGAACGACTTACAAAGAATCCAAATGCCCGTCACTCCTCTAAAACAGTGGTTTGCTTGATGACAACTAAGTCTTCAGGTCTTTTTCTTTTTTTTTTTTTAAATCTTAACTTCAAGTCTCAATCCTAATCATGTGTGATTTCACAGCACATACTGACCAACACATGTTTCCCCATCTCTCTGCCCCGGCATCATGTAGAGCACAAGAACCATTTTATTTCAGAGCAGTCGCAGCGGCAGAGAGCTGCTGGTCCATGTGAAGCGACAATTACACACCTAACACTGGCCCACAAACCCTTGGGTCCCATCTGAATGTTAAATGTCTTTTACAATCAAACTCTCCCCCACCTGCCGAACCTCTGGACGTTTTCAAACCCTTACGTGTGTCATTAATGAGTGAGTGAATACAAGCTTGCAACAACATGAAGTAAAAACACAATAATCACATCAATGGATTTATGGACATGAATGGACCAACAGTCAAGAAGGGAAATCAGGGATGTGAATGCTCCTTTGACTGAAGATGAATCCTGAGGATGCTTTTTCTTTTCTTTCTTTTTTAAAGCTCAGAAAAAATATATAGGTGACATTATACTCTTTAAGGAACAAAACTATAAAAAAAATACTGGTTTAACCCGTCGAGGAAATCAATTACTGTCCATGTGTTGTCTCCCTAAAACATTTAGTATCCACTGTTAGCCTCCAATTCACCTCCTACTGAAAAAAAACAGATGTTTTCTCGACAGCGGAGTGGATTGTCCAGCTGAAGTGGGACCAGACCAGGAACCACATGATGATCTCCTACAAGGCCACCGATGAATGAATGGAGCGCAGGTTCAGTGGTGACTCTGTCACCTTGGCCTGTAGCCTCTGAGTGTCTGTAACAATAGTACAGGTGGAGGAAGAACAGACCCCAGAGAATTCCCTCTGCTAGTTTCTAAAAAAAAACGTGGAGCAGCTTGAGGACGGGCCCAGAGTTCATGACACACTGGCCTGAATGTTTACATGCAGCGTGGCTCACTATGTGGCAGCGCAGTCACAGCTGAGGTCGGCTGAGATTGAAAATCACACACACAATGCACATTTGTCCTCCTTTGGGTCGAACATCTTGGCCCTCGTGTTTAAGGACATGCGTTTAATCTCCCGCTCTATAGAAGAAGTTTGACATTTATTACAGAATATATAATTCACACATTCAACGGAACCACCACTGTTGAGCAGTGATGACATCGCCAATGACACCGAGTTAATTTAAGTAACGATATTATCGTGTGAATGAGTGTATTAATATTTACAGACACTTATTAAGCTATATTAACAACGAGAGAGGAAGGGAATTTTGCTGTGTGAGTGATGGGAATGGTCTATTGTCCCGTAAGCCGTCCATGTTCTTTTAAAAATTCTGATACTGATGGTAGTAAAAAAAAAAGATAGGTGTCACATGTCAACAGGAAGTCAATAGTTTAACAAAAAGAAAATGAAAAAGTACTCTAATGAATGTCGGCACAAAATCTTAAAGGAAAAGAGACGCTCCTCCTGAGAGAGACCGTCGACAGCGGCGTGCAAAACAGCTGCCGACTGGACGTCTGGTGTTTGTGCAGAAGCTCCTCACTGCGAGTTTTCCTCAAAAGTTCCTTTTTATTTGCTGCTTAGCACTCGTAGAAGCAGACGGCGAGGTCGTCTGAGGTCGCGGCTCGTTGTCAGGATGTTAATTCGTCAGAAACGTCTCATGAACCAGATCACTCCTCGACTCTTCACACTCCCTGCACACACATTTGCACTGGCAAGAATGTATTTTTTGACAAAGAACGGCTAGTTTGAAGCACCTTTGTTGGAAAGAAAATTGAATAATGGTTAATGATCTTCTAGGTTGCATTCCTTTTAATAGCAATGGAGAGGAAGTGCCCTTTGTGATCTTCAGAAAGCTTCTTCTTGAATGCGGTACGCTCCATTTTCACACCTATCAGTGCATTTAGGAGCTAGCATGTATTTCACAACACCAACTCTATGCAACCTTTGCACCTCAACATGAACATTACACTTCTGACCTGTTGCACAATAGCGTTAGAACAACAACTCGCCTTCAATAGTCAGATGTACCTCCAAATAATGACTTTCTTAGTTTATATTAATATATTCCAATCAATTGGACATTATTACAACTTTTTGGTTTTGTGTGTTTAAAAAAAAAAAAAACTTAAATCTGTCATTCCCTTGTTTTTTTGTGTATTTTGTATCATGTTTATTATTTATGATGTTTGAGGTTTTACGACATAGTTTAGTTGTACGTTTTCTTCTTTCGCTTATGTAGCTAAATCACACAGTGCTTAACTTACTAATCTCAATGAAAGATGGACTCTGAGCTGTTTTATGGAGGATGAGAGTGCGTGATCGGGGCTTGAAGTCAACTCTATTCACCAGTTTAACGCTTGTACGCGTTACTGCGGCCGCTACATCTGTCAGTCACGTGTGTAGGTGGAGTTGTCATTGAAAAAAGTAATTTAAAATCCATCGCTTAAACACTACTTGAGGTGAACGAACGCTTCAGTGGTAAAGGAACCTAGCCAGGAACAAACCTGTCTCTGCTGGCGAAATAGTGGCGAGTAAACGCTGGAGCGGCTACGACTAACTTCTGTAATTAAACTAGATCTCTGTTGCTTTGAGTGTTGGATCTTTCTATAAAATATGTCTTCTGTTGCGTTTGACCCTCTTTCTCCTGGACTGTATCATGGGGTTGTCAATGTTTTTATGTGTACAAGTGCTGCACAGAAGTAATCACGAGCAAAAAGGCATATTGTTTTGTGCAATTGATTTATTTTTTATAGTATTTAAGCAATTTTTGGTGAGAACATTGTACCAGCTGTTTTATTTTCAGGTGGGGGACTGTAAGGGGTCATGTCCAGTCTGTGGACCGTTTAAGATTCATGTACGAGGGGAAATGTCTACTAATAAAATCCTAATTTCAATTTATAACCGTGTCTCCTTTTTTCTATATATATATATAGATATAGATCTATAGATATAGATATTTAGATATATATATATATATATATATATATATATATATATATATATATATATATATATATATATATATATATATATAGATAGATAGATAGATAGATAGATAGATAGATAGATAGATAGATAGAGGGATATAGATATAGACGAGCGTTTGCACAACAGATTATCACATGATCAACCAGTTTTCACTCCAGATGTCTTCAGTGTGGCAGCTGTAATATATATATATATATATTTATACATATATATATATATATATACATATATATACATATACATATATATATATATATACATATACATATATATATATACATATACATATATATATATATACATATATATATATATATTAAGAAAAAAACCCATGAGTAGAATATTAATGATAAAATAGCCTTTTGAATTTAACTACAGGGCGAGGTTTAATTAAGATTAAGGGACAAAGGTTCAAAAGTATCAAATGCTCACGTTGTAAAGTCTTTAAAGTGTAATCTAACTGGACAACATAAATAAACAGTTTTAATTTGACTGAGTACAGAGAAGTTGACCAAAGAAAAGAATAATTAAGTATGCTGTTTAACATGTGACCCTCGCAAACGATCCAAAACTAAAATAAGAGCTGACAAAGCTTTTTTTTTCTTTCTTTATTAGTCTTTTCTTTATTTTCCTGATTGAAATGTATTGTAAGGTCATAATTTGTCATTCATCACATTACATGGCATGATGCACCAGGTCTACTACACCCATTTACAGGAGGAATACACGGAAACATACACAAGGTTTTACAATGGGGGAACAGGAAGTTGAGCTCATTGCACTTACAACAGTGAATGGAACACTTTGTAATCATTTTTAGGCTCTCCACCTTTTTCTGAATTTTGTTTTGACCCTGTTTTTTCATTCAGTTGGGTTATCATATGATATCTTTTTTTTCTTTTTTCTTCTTTTTACACATCTCCATTGTCCAATTCGCCATTTCACCCTCTTCATCTCAATCTCTCCAAAAATTACATGGAAGCCAGAATATTTCCCCCCATGTTTTCTCTTTTTTTTTTTTAATGTCATCTCATTTTACAAACACAACATGTATAGAAACTCTACACAGACCAATATGTTTTTATCTATTTTTTTTTTCATATCCGAATACAATAATATATTTTTTTAATGAGTCTTAAACAGTCCGCACAAGCCAGCCACATACGTACACAATTGTGTCAGTTATTATTCAAATCAACAAATGCTTGTTTTTTATGTCGGTTTTGCAGTTTTTATGCACACGTTGGGGCAGGGAGGTTTGGGCTTGCATACGCTCCAGCTTGTGTTGCTGTGTGTGGTGTGCAAAGGCCTCTCTCGTGCCTGTCTGCGTGAGTGTGTGTGTGTGTGTGTTTGTGTGGTGTGTGTGTGTGTGTGTGTTGTGGTGAGTTAGCATGTTTGAAATTTACATGTTGTAAAGAACATGTCCTTCATTTACATGTTGTTGTTTGTTCGAAGCAGACTCTGGTTCTCATCTGGTATTTACACTGGTGGGAGGTCAAAGGTCAAGGAGGTTCAAAAGGTCAAGGGATCGGGGAGGTGTCCAGGTCATGCACTTGTAATTTTTACAGATTCATTACAGGTGAAGGATGAATAAACGCTCCCTGATGGTTTTACAGTGGAAGATGGACTTTTTCTGTTTTTTTCAACATTCTTGCTCACTCTTTTTTTCAGTTTTTTTTTTTACAACCTCTCACCGATGAAACATTAATTTTTTTTATATATTTATAATATATTTTTGTGTATTTTATAATCTTTCTCCGGTCCTGCTGTATGCCGACTGACAGCAAGAGCAGCGCTGACAGTTTCTACACTATACTGTACAATCAGTTGATGCTACCTTTTTGGTTAAGAACACACAAACACACACAGTCCGGGTTTCCCAAAAGCATTACAAGCTGCATTCAAATACCGTCGACTTTTTTCAACTCTTTGTGGCGCTAAAGGTTTGCCGTTTCTCCTTTTCATGGCTCTTTAGTCTCTTTTTTAGGAGAAATACCACAAAGGGTCAAAAAAATAAATCAGAATCTGACTGTGCGACGTGTAAATGCGACCTTATTGCTGAGGCTCTTGATGTCGGATTGAAAGACACATCAAGAGTTCTGGAAATTTGACTTCTTTTAAACACAGATCTGGTGGAAGAAACCTCTCTTGGCTGCATGTCTGGAAAGCTGACCCTGTAATGTTCAGTTGCAAACTTATAAACATAAGAGTTCTGCTCCAAAACATGAATTCGACCTCCTTAGATTCAGAAAAACATTTTTCACTCATGAAATCTACTTTTTTCCGTTTGTGTTCTCAGAGAAGCTGTTCCCGAGCAAATCTCAATTTAAATCTGCGGACATTTTGATTTCGGAGCACGATTTCTTTTTTTTTTGTTGAATTGTCTACATTTGTGCTTCAAACACCTCTGAAAAACCAGGCTGCGGCTTGGTGACGTTGCCCACTGGTGATTGCTGTGGTCTGAGCTTGCACTCCTGGATATAGACAGACACCATGCAGAGTATAGACAGAGACCACGACTGGCTAGAGGGCAGTAAAAGGATGGCTTTCTTCAGTGACCAGTGTAGTAGTATAAAAGCCCTTGCTGCTATGCATATTTAAGTCACATTTAGTGGCGGTATTCACACAGGGGCAGAAACATCTTCGACACATTTTGACACAGATTTGGTTACTCAAGCCGTCAGTCGAACACTACTGAACCCCCTCTCGTCAACAGCGGCCACACATCCGTGTCGTAAAGTGTTAAAAAGAAAATCAGATTTATTGCACCTGCGTAAATGCGCCTATTATTTGTCTAATGTCTAGTGAACATCTCAGTTGCGATGCTGCATTTAGTGTGTGCTTTCCTGAGGCAAAAGTGATTGAGGAACATTTTATTGAACATTTTATTTCTTTACAAACTTCCAAAAACATACGACATACAATAGAGGAAGTTGGTAATAATTTGGGTAACTTTAAACGCTCATATTATTTGTTCGACTTTGACACAAATTTGTAGCTTCCACGGTGAAGTCGGTGGTCTGGTGGCAGTGTCTCAAGGCTCAGTGCTGCTTGTTGGGGGCACAGCCAGAAACACAACCAGAATAATCCGACTCCTGAATCTGATATCAACTGAAGTGATTTCCCAGCCACCAATCTGATTTGCTGTGATAACATTAAACACATATTTCTTTGTTTAGGCAGACTCCAAAAACAACACGGAGAGATTTTCAGATTTTTAAGAATCTGATTATTGTGGTTGTGCATTAATCCACTAACATTATTTCTCACTCTGTGTGTATAGATTTTAAACCTAAATATCTCTTTCTTTGCTCCCAGCCAGCTCTCTATCCCCTCTCAGTATGATAAAATAAATTCTGACATAGATAAATCATCTCATAAATGTTTCACAAAAAATATATATACTGACTTCTTTTACAGTTTCAGTGACTTGAATTAAAGTGTAGTTGTAGAGGAGTTGGGAGTTAAGGGATGTTTTTAAACTGCATGAAGCACATCTTTGTAATTCTGTAATTTCATAAATAAATTCTATATAATAACTTTTTTTGTTCACAAAAATCTCAAATAAATACAAATACACATAAATACGCAGATAACTTTTCCCCCGAAATGTACGTTCCACAGTGTATTTAGCTTTTAAATCTTAAGTGTGTTGTGGCAGTGCACCCTTTAACCATACACACACACACACACACACACACACACACACACACACACACACACACACACACACACACACACACACACACACACACACACACACACACACACACACACAGACACACACACAGACACACACACACGAACACACCCACACAATTTTTTTTTCGGAATGCCTTAAATATACTTCACTAGTAGCCTCCAGCAGTATTTTGAGTCAGTTAAAATATGACAGTAAAACAACATAAAGAGGAGCTTTTCTTCTCACCCCTGAGCAGACACAACCCATATTAGGGAATATATTCTTAATTTGTTATTCATTTTTTCTAAATATTTTCTATTCAAATAAATCTTTATTTTCTATATAAATCTCTGGACAACTTTTCTGTTTTGTTTTCTCTTTTAATTGCTATTTAAATCCATTCTATTTCCTTGTTATTTCTGGGAACTACCTCTTTTATCCCGGTGCTCTTATACCCAGCAAAGAGATTATTCTTTACTGTGAGGCATTTTTTGTGAAACTTTTTACTTTTGCTCATTCACATTTCTGATTCCTTTAATGCGTTTTCCTTTCAAACTGGCTTTTTTTTGAATGGAAAAGACTGATTTGACAAGTGTGTTTTCTTGTTAAGGTGAAGAGTTGTATTTTATGACAAATAAAGAAACTCTACTGATTGAAAACAGTGGCGCATCTGTGGCAGCAAAACCGGCGTGCCCTTACTCGTCCTTTCAGCTCTCGGCGTAATTTCCCAACCGTCATGAACGCCTCTTTAGAGAGAAACCCTTTTGGCAGAGATTCGCAATTGTGGAGGGGAAGGGAGACCGTGAAGCCGGTGCCAGGTTACACAAGTAATACAAAGACCCTCGTAGTTATTTCCTAACTTACCGGTGACCTATATTATACACACACACACATTCACAGAATCTCCTTATCTTGATCTATGAAGGATGCTAATGCATTCTTGACATTACTTATATCAAGAAGCTGATTATGAATCAGGTGTGATAAATAATGATTGTGTGACTTTTCCCATTTGTGTATTCACTTCCCTTCTCCTCCTCTTGTTTGTGTTGTTTGTTTTCTCCCAAATATGATTCATTGCATAGAAGGACTGGATATGAGAAGTCGTCTCTTCTGTCCACCATATTGGTTGTGGTTGAACTTGTGTTTGTCTCATTTTCTTTTCTTTTTCACATTGGATGATGGTTGTTAAATACACGCATACAGACCCCCACACACATACGTACAAACATTAGGAACAGAACAATATAGAGGTGACTTTGAGGTTTTCTGCGCCGGGCAGCATGCGAAGGTCCCCAGCGAGCGTTCACACAGACAATATACAGCAGAAGTTGGTTGGTTCGTTGGTTTTGCTGAAGGCCTCGCAATGTTTGGCCCGACAGAGTATGCTTTGGGTACCGAACCGCAGATCCCACAATGCACTGCAGGAGCAACAGCAGGGAGAACACTGACCTGAGAAGTTTCCAAGACAACTGACAGAGAGAGAGGTTTTCAGGGGTTGGGTTACAAGTCTGGACGCCACCACGATAGAAAATGAAGAGTTAAAAAAGGCGAGTGACTTTGTGACACAACCAAGTGTGTTATTTTTGGTTCCGCAGTCACGTGAGCGTTGACTCATTTTTTTTTTTTCCTTTCTTTTTGACACCATTCACGAGTGTGCTTTCACGTGTGCAGTGCACATTCGACAGAGTGAAGACACATACTGATACGTGCGTATCAATGAACATCGATCTCGGAGGGTCCAAAGGATCACATGGGAACCCAAACCCCCGCAGGTGACGACGACGAGTCCAGTTGGGCCGCGATGTGTGACCGGTCTGCGTTTCAGTGCCTCTCTGCTGCCCTGCAGTGCTTTCAGGTCAGACTCCAGTTAGCTATTACAAGCAGAACATCACGCTGGCCCCCTGGCTGGCTGACTGAAGACATGACGTCCTCCCTGTTGGGTGGAGGAGAAGATCTGGGCGGTACCAAACTCTTGTTTGTAGGTGAGCATCTGCTCTCAGATGTATTAGTCCAGCAGTAGTACAATGTTGGAGTACCTTTGGTGGTACTTTTAAGTCAGACTTAAGCGGTACATCAGTGAGAAAGACAGATGGAGGCAACGCGTTTCTATTCCACCAACTTTGAAAATGACACAATATTGTGCTTTCTACTTTCTTACCACTTACTCTATTGCTTTTATAAGTATTAATAATAAATACAAGTCAGAAAATTGACAAGGGGCTTGATGAAGGTAACAAAACATTACAAAGCATAAATTAATGAAAAATGTCACAAACAATTATCAAAAACAAAGTTGATTTAAAAAATATAAATAAATCTCACTGTGGCCAGTGTTCCGGTTATCACGACATAAAAAAGGGCGTAATGAAAATATGTGTTTACATGGTGTAATAAAAAATATGCCAGTTAAACTTCAAAATAAAACGCATTTAAGAATGATTAAGGCGATATTGGTAACCTGCAACATAAAAACCAGGCAGATAAGAAAACAAAATTAGAACAAATTAAAAGAGAACGCAATGATAACCGACAACAACATGGGAAATATCTGAGAGCCAAATGTTGTGGAGTAGTTGGAGAAACCCCATCACCACAAGCACTGCAGGTAAATGTTGTCTTAATGGCTTTGCAATGGCTGAAAAACGACCCGACTACACCACATATCGTTTTTTTTTCTTCCCTTAAAAACAAAACAAAAGGCTCCTCTCATTCCCGTGGCCCAATTCCTGTTTGTTCTCTCTTCTTTGTTATAGTTTACGTCGTCGAGCTAAGATGTGTTTGCCAGTGTCTTTATGGCCTCTGTTTAGTAATGATGAACAGTGTAAGGTCTTGGATATAAAGTTCCATGCATTCCAAATTCCTACTTTTTTTTCTTCTTAATTCACTATATACTTCTTTAAAGACATGGCAAGTTGAGGATTGTTGGGTGGGAATTGAAAGGAAGAAGAATCAGCATTCAAGAAACGCAGAGAGGTGAGGAAACGAGGGAGCGAAAGGTTCTAACAGTTCCAATCTGGAATGTAGATAGAAACAAATCGTGGAAAGAGACGCGAGCCGACACACTGGTTCCCTGTATGTCGGCTACGTCGCTAGCATTGTCGTATTCATTCAACGTGACATTTCCATTAACTTCATCACAACAGGTGACGTAAGAAGAGGTCTTTAGTACCAGAAAAACCTGCAGTACCACAGCAAGTAGTATTCCTTCCCCCCCACCACTAATTTCATACTTTGAGAAGAGATAGAGGAGAGAGGCTGGTTTGTTGCTGTTATTCCTCGCTTGAGCACAGGACTGCGAAATCAAGGATCCGAGCATGCCTCCATGCCTGTGGTGAAGGTACTATTTCCTGCAAAGCAGGAAGAAGCAGCGCTCCTATAAACGGTGAAGTCGTCAGCGTGTAGGAGTAGAATTGCTCCACCCATTTATTGATTTTTCCCAGTGACGCTGCCGTTTCAAATCCACATGTAGGGCTGAGGTGCTTCACTGGTTCCAGTGGTTCTACTGGTCTGCTACAGCCGAGTGGATCTCCTGTGTTGTAAGTAGAGCTCCCTCTACTGGCATGGAGGAAGAGCAGGAAAAAAAAAACACAAAATTCTTTGAATTTCACTGTCTTTTTTGGCAGCCGTTAGCTCTTTTATAGTGAAGGGGCAGAGCTGTGTTTAACTGCTACAGGTCGGTTCTCGGGCACCGCCGTCATCGGGTGGAGACTCATTCTTTGGCTGCACGCTGGATACAGGATAGTCCTTCTAGAGATGGAGGTTGGCGCGACATGATCTGTGAAATAAACAGAGGTAACTTAGTCAAACCTATTGAACCCAACCCTTAATATGGGTTCTGTATGTTTGATATGTTCAGAAATATATTAGTATATCCACTTGATGATTTTTCGGATATGAACACCATAGCAAAAATGGGGAGAGTTAGTACACGTTAGTCTAAACCAGTTATTCAATGCTGACAGTCGAATTCTGACTCGTTGTCCTATATTATTATTTCAAAGCTGCTTATGAGTCATATGTTGTCAAGACATTTAATTTGGGGTCCTTTTTTAGTGAAAAAGACGTACAGGGAGCCTCACTATTCAAATGACGGCTTCTTGTTGTATAGCGCTGTCATGCAGTGAAAATGAAGTTGGCCAGTAGATGGTGATCTTATATACATGAAGGCTCTTAGGCATCCAGCTCAAGAGCTTTTCGCTCAAGAGGTTTTTGCAGAATTAAAAAACTTGTGCTCTTTTTGTCCAAACTCTACACAACACACAAAAATACAAAATCTTTCAATAAGTTAACAGAACTTCATGAATTAATTTGCACAAACGCACAATCAATTATTCTTTTAACATGCCGACTGCACATTGATGTGCTATGAACACAAATCCAATGGTGAAACAAACAAATGTGTTTATTCTAAAAACAATTGACAGTACTTCAGCAAAAGCCTTGTTTTGTTGTTGTTTTGAAGAGTATTCACATGTTTTTATTGAGTACTTTCTGCGTGAATCATCTGTACTAGGTAGCAGAAGAACAAGACCAGAGATATTCCTTAAATCACCAACACAACAGCACCTGTCCAATAGGAAGAGCCCGTTATGCTGCTGCCTCAAAGAGGGAACTCACTTGTACAATCTGGCTCCTCAAATGTGTGGAAATAAATGACCTGAATTAGTTTTTGTTGACTAAACCTGTAAAACTTGCTGTTTGTGTGTGTGTGTGTGTGTGTCTGTGTGAGTGTGTGTGTGTGTAATTGTTGTAAAGGACATGTATGTGTGTAACTAACCTTTGTAAATAACCATGAAAACATATCTATGAATTCTTTGCCAAATAAGGCACTTTTATAGCAAGTTTGCAGCTTGTCTTTGCCTTCTCCATGAACCAAATGGGTATTCACTGCATCTTTTTGGAATCACTGTCTTCTGTTTTCCTCTCCCACTGTGCCTGACTCAGATGAACTGCTCCAAACATGCTGTATATTTGCAGGTGGCCAGCAGCAGACTTAATCTGTTCCAGTGAACACGGGGCCCCAAAGGCTTACACAACAAACAGGTAGTTGACTCACTGAAACCACAACATGGCTTAAAGGACACAAAGTTGTGTGCTTCTGGTCTGGTGTTGCTTCTCACGGTTTGGCCCTGCAGATTTAAGGGATGTACATTTATTGTTTTAAAGCTACGGCATGCAATGTATTTTAATCAGTATTCTAGTGTTGTGGCAACAGTTTGGGGAAGGCCTTGATTTGAGTTGATTTGAAGGAAGTTAACTGATTTTCACAGAGCCCTGACCTCAACAATGTCCAACACCTTCAGGCTGAACTGGAAGGTTGACTGTGAGCCGGGCCAAGATCAATGGTCGACTTCAATAATCGTCTCAATCCCTGCGGCCATGTTCCAAAACCTCATAGAAAGTCTTCTCGGAGGAGTGGAGGCTATCAACGTATTTACACCTGTGGCTTTGCAAGGAGATGTTGAACTATCACCATGGGGGTGTAATGTGTAATATGTGCAGATACTTCCTCACAGTGATGGGGGAAACAAGACGAGACATGCGGAGAGCAAGCCAAGGAGAAAGTGAGATTCCTGACGTAGAGAGCGAGGAAAGACGGCGCAGAAGTGAGAAAGCGGGAGCAAAAGAAGAGACAGAACAAAAAGCAGTGATTTTTTACAGCAGTGGTGGAGTGTGGGAGGGTAGAGAGTCACATGAGGAGGTTAGTCAGCCACACGCTGAGTCCTGGCTCAGTCCGTTATCTGTTGTGGGCCATATGCAACACCGCACCCTCTGAAATACAGAAACATCAGTGCCTGCTTATCCCCCCGCGATGCTTCAAACGCCTCAAAACCCACTGCACCAAGACAAAAGACTGTACTTTCAATTAAAATAAAGAAATAGCATGGAACAGATTTTCTTATTGCTGCTTCTATTTTCACTGTCCCAACTCACATAAAACACATCTACACTCGAGGCATTTTCATTAGTATTTATTTTGAAACGCATGTGAAGCTATTTTTTGCACCTTATACATCAAACTAAGATGCCTTGATCAGATCCTCTTTTAGTCCCCTTTCTAGCAGAAGAAGTTGGGGGAAAAAAGTATTTTTGTTTCAGGCTTCTTCTGATTGGAATATGTTACCTTTTAAATATATATATATATATATATATATATATATATATATATATATATATATATATATATATATATATATATATATATATATATATATAATACATACAATTAATATGTCTCAAGGGGTTTGTCCTGACATGACGCACTTCTAACAAATAACTCATTAGCAATATGTTTTGTATTTGCTAATGCAGGTTTACATTGAACGTGTTTGTAAGATATTCACGGTCAACACGTTTAAATTTAAATCTGCTCTTGGCAATTTTACATAATTAGCAATTGAAGATCACCAACACAGTAAGCTAACTAAAGTTGCCATCGAAACTATGACAATAGATTGGAACACAGTTCTGCGGCTGTCTTTTCAGGATAATTTGTTCTCACTGGTTTATATTTAGGCGGTGACGTCTCAAGGTGTTCAGACGTCTGTCGGTATCAAAGTGAAGATAAATAACCCCCCCAAGTATTCTATATTTTTAACATCGCAGTAAAAACTAAAAGGAAACAAATCAGGCGGCCTGAGAGACGTTTTAGTCGGTTCGGCTCAGTGTCTCACATTTAGAGGTGATTAAAGAAACCCAGGACACTTTAGTTTCATTTCTAAGTGTTTCACTTTGAACCTGCGGTTCATCAAGAGACCAAATGAGCTACACGTCTGATTCTCATCCTCTCTGTTTAATGTTTCATTGTCAATTTACTCTAATAGGATACAATCAGACAGCGGTTAGTTCATGAATCACGGGGCATGCTCTTGGAACAAGAATTACTTTTGCTGATTTATTTCTGGCCAGGCTGACTGTGGGCTTTAAAACTGACAGAACCCAGATGCCAGTGATTTTCCGGAGACTGCAACAATACAACCGATGCAAAAAACACAAAAGCAGCGACAAAACTGGCTGCAGGCTGAGCTGGAGGAGCACACAGCGCAGGCAACTCGTCTCATGACGAAAGTTGAGATAATTTAGACGGAGAATACAGATGTACTTTTGTGCTCAAAGTACAAGATGTGTCTCTGAAGGGTTAGATTAATGTGCCTCTGTTTTTTTAAATGTCTCCTGTGGAATTTTCTTGTCAACAAACTAAATATTACATTCAGCGCAATTTATGTATTAAACTAATGTGTCGAAAACATTTACTTTTCTTTGCGAAGCATCGTTTTAAAGTCTATTGAGAACAGTTTAAGCCATGTTTACTCGCTTGCAGTCTTCTTCTCTGCATTTGTTGGCCCATTGCAGCACATGTTATCACCTCGCTGTCATCTTTTGATCACTGGAACAGAGCGACACATTTGACAGGACTGTGTACTACATCATCTGGAGGTCAAAACTAACGTCAACCTTCTGACGAGTGAAGCCAACGCGGAAGTACCTTAAACTTGCATTCTTGATACTGGCTAGCAGGGGGCGACCCCTTTGGTTGCAAAAATATGTCTGATTGTGTGGAAGTGTATGAGAAAAACTTCAAGCTGAAGTTTTCAACTAACTCCAACGTAACCCACGAGTGTCATTTTGATATACTGGCCCCCTAGTGGAGGTATCAAGGAAGACGGCATGTGGAAAAATTAATGTGGGATATAAACCATGGTTATTGGAGCATTTTTAGTTTTTTTTTTTTACTGAATGGGAAAGTTGTATGTGTGGTTTTAAACAGATCTTGATTGGATAAGTTGGGCAAAGTGAAAAGTAACTTACTGTCCGGCCTGCCAGAGAGCAGCATGTTCTCTCTGCCAGTGAGAGCTCAGGCCTGAGACTTGAAGCATCCAGAGGATTCCAGTCCTTGTTGGCTGCAAGAGGAACCAGAACAATGTCAGTGTTTCAATGTTTTTCTTAATTGAAAACATTCACCCTCTGATACATAGTTGGACATTATTTGACTGCATCCACTATGTTCAAATGGGCCCACAGGGTCGGATGTTAATGTATTAGGTTATATGTATATATTTAGCATTATTTTTTTTGGAGACTATTTGCATAACTGTCCAATATGGGATGAACACACATGTATGACACTTTTCCATCAACAGTTTTCCATTTACTGTTACCTTTTCAACAAAAGACGCTTTACACAAAGCGTGAATGACGGTCACCACGAGGCACAATTAGTTTCGGTCTCTTTGCTCATTTCATTTAATCGTATAGTTAATGTAGTTTCCAGTTTCTGATTTGTCAACAGCGCTCATGTCGTAATAACAATGTGGAACATTAAAAATGAATTATTCTGAAAACTCTTGATACATTCTCACTTGAAGGGTAGTGATACAGAAGTGGCTTGAAAGTAAACAAACACGGATGCTTCATGTCAGTGAAAGCTCATTGTTCATGGTAATAAAACCCAAATTTAAAAGTGTTACCCTTTTAACTCTTAAATAACCAAGTACCATATGACACTTATGGGCTATTGAAGTAGATTCTGGGCTTAAATGTTTCTGTTGCAACCGATCGTGCGGTTCAACCACATCAGCAGCTGATCTTAACAATCAGCCCCGCTGGTCGGTGGTGAGGTCATTAGTGAAAACAGCCGGTGCATCAAAACCTGCAGAGGGTTGCCTGGCCAAAGTTCCCAGCAAAAACCTGTAGTTTAAGTTACAATTACCTACCAAGACATACAGTGTTTGCATGTTAAATGGAAATTAAAGTACTCACCAGTATGCTCATTTCTCTCTCTGTTACCCTCTCTCTCTCCTCTCTCTCTCTCTCTTTTAGTAAAACAAAAGCAGGGGGGAAGCTTCACAGGTTTTTCTGGTACAGGGCCTCGTGACTTGATCGTTTAACATTTACATAGTCCTGTAAATACATGGAGACATTCAGTCAGTTTAGTTGAGATTTATTTCTAAATTCATGCTAGAGAAAGACAGCCTGTTGAAACTCTTTGAAATAAAGCGGTGCTGCTGCTGGCAGTGTCAGTTGTTTCAGGTGGGACTCCCAATTTAAAGAAGACTTTCAACATTTAAGAATTGTCTTGATTAGCAAAAAGTGAAAGTCAAGCTGCTAATGGGTCACATTTCTCAAAGTACACCATTTAAATAACATGACACAGCATTGGCAATGCACAGGCCCAATAGTAAAATATTCAACACATTGCAAGCTCTGTCTAGTGCTGTCTTATTAATGTTTTATGGGATGAAAAAGAAAAACTGCTTTCGTGATTATGCAAAGTCCAGTCTCAAAGAAAGCCAAAGTCAAAGCGACCATTTCCAAGTCAGCATTTCCAGGTCCACAGCTCTGGTAGTGGTACTCTTGATTTTACGCCGCTACATCACAGCACCGTGTATTCAGGGTGACAACCAGCTGTGAAAACACGCATCCTTTCTGATGCAGACATGGTATGAATACGTTGTCATTGTCAATGTTACTTTTTCTCCCTGCACACGCAAGGAAGCCAGAGGACACAAACATAAGAAGCACAGACAGAGAGGAAAATACACAATCACTCAGACAAACACACACTGCCTCAGCAACACACTGCTTGTTGTGAGCAAACCACTTAAAGCGGCCCACTCTCTGCTGCCTACAAGAGTCAAAACACAGCACGCCGTAACAATCTGTCAACATCCCGGTCGACATTGAACTAGCAGCATCTCAGAGAATTATTTTTGTTTCTAATGTTCGGATGCACTTTTTTCACTGAAGAAACAATAAGCTTCCAGCTCTTTGTAAAATGATCATTGGCTAACTAGAATTCATGTGATGAGACATGTTGTAATTTACATTCATGTCCATCCAAAATGTCATTTTTGTGGTAAATTGTATAATAATTGTATAATCAGTAGGGCTGCAACTAACGATTATTTTAATAATCGATTAATCGGTCGATTATTTTTTCGATTAATCGGATAAAACAATTATTTCAAAGCATTAATTTGCAACCTTTTATTTCAAAAACAGAACTGGCAGTGCAAATTCACAATGCAAAACGTCTTAACAATAAAGAATTTATACAAAATAAAGAAATACAAATTAGAAAACTTAACAGGATTTGAACGTCATAACTTGTTCTCTACACACATGCACACTCACAGACACGCACTCACAGACGTACACACTAATGAACGACTAGCTAGGGAGCTAACAACAACGGTTAGCCTCGCTGTTAAGTTATTGTACACGCAACGCGACCATGCAGCGACATACGAGAGGATACAGGGCTGCAGAAGCTCCTGTCTGCTGCTCTCCGCTCCACTCAACTGTTTCGTTTAATACTCAAACATCTCCGCAACTTAATGAGCGGCGTAAGGATCGCGCGCCACAACCAATCGATGATGAAATTTGTTGCCAACTTTTTTAATAATCGATTTTTATCGATTCGTTGTTGCAGCACTAATAATTAACATGTGGATTCTTGAGTAATGGCCCAAAAATGGATTTGTGAGGTCACTGTGACCTTTTACCACCAAAATCTGATCAGTTCCCCTCAGAGTCCGTGTGGACATTTGTGCCAAATTTGAGGTAATTCCCTGCTGTTCCTGAGACGTCGCCTTCATGAGCATGGATCTTTAATCCAGAGAGTGCAACATAAAAGACCTGCGAGGAGTTCATAAATAACAAATGCAATCTTCAGCTGGGGTGAAAAAACAAGACAACATTGTTTGAGCGACGCTATTTTGAATGTGAGAACCTCGGCTACAACCTTTTCCATAAAATAAAAACCACAGGAGATAATAAATCATCTTCCAGTTTCCTCGTCTCTTTTCATTGCTGCAGAGAGCCGTCTGACTTTGCTTATGACTTATTAGGTTACACACGAAAGAAAATACAAACCTTAATCTTAACACCTCAGAATAAGGAGCTGAACTTCTTGCCGAAACCGGTGATAGCTGGAGGAAAGAGAAACATAAATACAGATTAAATAGGTTAAAGTTTGTTTGCATTCTTATTGATGAGGCTTTTACATTTTATTGGAAAGTACATTGTGGGATAGACACACATGTCTGCCGTCGTTTTGTGTCTCTTTATAGTCATGTTTTGTCTCTGGTAGCCATTTTGTGTGGGTCACTCTTTGTCTCCTTGTCGTCATGTTTTGTCTCTCGTGGGTCACTCTTTGTCTCCTTTTAGTCATGTTTTGGGTCTTGGTAGCCAAGACACCAAGACACTCTTTTTCTCCTTGTAGTCATGTTTTGTCTCTGTTGTCGTTTTGGGTGTCTCTATAGTCGTTTTGTATGTCCTTGTAGTCATTTCTTGTGTCTATAGTTATTGTGTCTCTTTGTCGTCTTGTTTTGTCTGTGTAGTTGTTTTGTATCTCTTTATAATCATCTTTCGTCTCTTGATAGCCATTTTGTGTCTCTTGTGGGTCACTTTCTGTCTCTTTGTCGTCACTTTTTGTGTTTGCATTCATTTTGTGTCTCTTTTTCCTCGGATTTGTTCGGTTTTACCTTCTCCCAGTTTTCCGGCCTGCTCAGCGGCAGCTCCAGGGAGCATCTTGGACAACATGCTGTCTCCCTCCATGCCAGGCTGACCTGCTGCTGCACTGCCAATTCCTCCTGTTCTAGGAGCTGCCTTGGAGCCTATATAGAAAAACAGAGAGACGGAGAGAGGACGACAGACAGAGGAGGAATGAGGAAAAGAAAAGATAGAGACATATCCAGAGGACAATTGATGTCAGTATCTGTGCAAGTCTAATGTTAGGTGGCATCTGACAGTGTGCATATTTCTTTATTTTTCTATGATGACGTCTGTGCTGAGTCTTTTCACAGCACTCAACACTTATGTGCTTGTATATCAAACAGTGTGGGCATTAGAAAAAAAGTCTCATCCTAGTGTTGCACAAACTGCCCCTGTCGACTGATTCAGCCCTGCTTCCTCATTAGGTCTGCTCTTAAATGGCTTCTTGGTCTTAAGAGGCCAGATTTTCTGCAGAGATGCTGTTGGAGCCTCCAGACTTTATTTAAGACCCACTCTTTGTTAGCTGATCATCTCAGTAATTGTATTTTGCTTTTTTGTTTCAAAAAATGATTGTAACAATTCATTGCCAATTATCTGTTTATGGTCACATGTGGGACGGGGATACAAAAAATTTCCCTCACACATCGCATACAATACTTTGACTACTTCCTGCATCAGCATTGAATTTTTGTTTTTAGAAATTGAATTACTTAATACCAAATAACTAACTGACCAAGTCATTAAGTAATCACTTCACACGCTCAGGCTGATCTGCTGTCATGAAGTGAAACCCCTCCACTGTGGTATTATCTGCAGATTAATCTCAGATTAGATGAGACAGCACACACAGTTACATAATAAAGACACAGTGGGCAGCAGCTGGCAAGACGTGAGAGTGCTGGGAGTCTCTGTGTGCGATGATTGTACTGTACCTATGCCTGTGAGCGGGGGCTGGGCGGCTTTTGTGGCCATGACCGGCGCTGCCTTTGCTCCGATAGCTGTTACTGGAGTTGCGTCCATCTTGGCCTGCAGAGACAGAGAAACAGAGAGTAAGATAAAACAGCATGAGTAACCGGTGCTCATCATTTGCTATATGTACCTCTTTTAGTGACACAGATGGTAATTTCAGACAGTGGGGGATAAATAGCTCTCGGATATTCACAAGACATAAGACATGAAGAAAAGAGAGGGGCAAGTAAGAGGTTGAGAGACTGACAGAAGGTGACAGAGAAAGATGGTCTCCTATTGTGTTGTGACATCTCCCTGAATGACGTTGATGAGTGTCAACAACCTCAACACAGTCTACTGTCAGTAATCTTTCTTTTCTTGGTCCGCTCAAAGTTTTATTATTGAAGAAAATGAAACGGATCACATTTGCTTTGTTTCTCGTCCAGGCAAAGCACATTTAAAAATGAGAATAAACCTTTTGGGAAACAAAAAGAAAAGATTTCATCATTGTAATTATAATTTTGTTATTGTTAAAAAAAAAAGGCCACGAGACAATTTCACTACACGCTTGAAACGAGAGTATCACCATTTGATGATAGTCTCTGATTGTCTGTTGTTATGAATCAATTAAATTAATACATTCATTAATTATCATTTTGGTTTAACGTATGCCTCTCATTTAAGATAATATTGGCATTATTCAGCTGCTTTTACTTTGCTATTTTCATACTAGGAAAAATAAATAAATTGTGTGAATTTGGTATAATATTCTAAATATGGCTTAGATGCTCCACATTTCCCTGCATCATTGTCCTACCTGATCTCTTCATCAGAGTGGACTGGTTTGGACATTTTGATATCTGCTGAGTCACTCTGAGCGGCTAGAAAGCGTTTGCTGTATTTCTTTCCAGCTCTGCCATCGACATTTAAGCACTAACGGAGAATAGCTCCAGGAAAGACGCAGACCAGACCTTTACTGGTATCCATTGCTACACCAGTTGGTACAATCTGCACTCTGGGAACATGGCCCTGCTTTTATGGTCTTACTTTGTGTCATTTGTTTTCTGTGAAGCTCTTTGAGCCACTCCTGTTCATGAACACTCCATAAATATACTTGACAGACGCTGAATCCAGTTTAGCAGCAGCAAAGACGAGGCGGTGCATTATTATGCTCCGTGCAGCGTTTCATTATTTACAGCCACTTCATAAAGGCTTTTAATTACACAATGGACCGAACATATGAGTGTTAGCGTATGAGTTTGCAGACTGAATAATAATCAAATGACACTTTACAGTTTATGGCTTCCTCTCGGAGCTACTCCACAGCAGAGCTTTCTGAATAATTTCCAAGACAAATTCCTGCATAATTCAATATCAGACCTTATGAATTATTTTACTACGCTTTCCTGCTAATAGTACAGAACGCGTTTCAGCCGTGAAAACCATTGTGAATAATTATGGATCATGGTGACAGTGACTTTACGGACTTCATTGGCATCTCGTTCATGTATTTTCCAGAGACCGAATGAATTCAGGAAGAGTCTTGAATCTCTGTGTTAAACGTCACAATCAGATTTTTAAACTCTAATAGCAAATACGTTTGCATGGATTTATGATTGTGGAGTAAATGCTGGGTGCAATCGAACATTGTGAGTTCCATTTCCTTCAGCGTCGAGCAGACCCTGTGATAATCACAGTGTTAGTTAAGGCCTGGCAACAGAGGCACAGCAGAGTTTAAATAAACCATCTGAACTGGGAGGAGATGGACTCTCTGGGAACAAGGAGGGACACGGGGGAATAAAGGGAAAAAAAAGGGCTGTGGGTAAAGACTCCCTGAAGGAAGAGGTGAAGGGAAGAGATGAGAGGGGGGTGACAAGGAGGAAGAGTAGGATGGGGCCTGGAGGCATGAATGAATATAAAAAGGATGAACGAGCTTGCAATTGGTTTTCAGAACAAGTTGAATTATTATTTGGAGGCTGGACACACAACATCCTCATCAAGATGTTTGTTACATGAAGATGACAAGACATTAAATGACAGGTTTGTAATTATCATGAAACATTTTCTTTGTGGCCCCAGAAAACAAATATAAGAAGCTTGTTATTTCAAGCTCACATCAATATTACATGTAAGGTTTTGTTGACAAAAGTCAACAAATGTAGCAATGTAAAATGTCCAAGGAATGTGCTTGTTTGTGTTTTGTCAGAAAGATAATTATTACTATAATCAATGGTACACTTAGTCCTGAAAGACAATGACTCAACACTAGTGGTACCCCTGATTTTACTATATATATAAATATATCCAGTACATACTTTATGCCATACTTCTTAAAATGTCAAATCAATCAGATACCATGCAGTGATGGAACAATATAACTTACTGTACATTTGATTTGAATATATTTTCAACAATGCCATTGAACTGCATTTTAACAATAATATAACTATTTCCTCATCATAAACAGATGGAAACAAACGTCTTGTCAACATGCTCATGTTCTATTTCTCTGCTAGTCTTCCCTTGTACTCACCATGGTGGCCGGCATGGTTCCTGCAGGACCCGTCTGCCTGGCCTGACCCATGGGTCCACCGGCTGGACCCATCTGTCCTGGCTTGACTTGGCCTTGTCCCATGCCCATACCCATGCCCTGTCCCTGGGCTAAGGGCTGCTGCTGAGGGCCGGTGGTCACTGCCACACCAGGCTGCCCAGACCTGGCCGCTGATGTCTGGGCTTGTTGTTGGAGCTGGGTCCTCTGTCCTGGAGCTCCGTCTGTCTGGGAACCTGGACCGCCCTGTCGCCCTGATCCCGTAGGTCCTCCGGCGGGGCCCTGACCCCGGGTAGAGCTGCCAGACCTGGAGGAGCCTGGGTGGAGAAAGTGGGTGAAATTTTCCTTTAAATTAAAGTGTTGTTCCACAATCGTCTCACCTGACGACAATGAGAAGGAGCGAAAAGATACAGATACTTAAAAACAAGATACAATATCTGCAATACACTGAACGCTGCAGACCTTTAAATGCAGAGAGTGATTGACAGTTTAAAGATATTGTGTGTGCCAAAAAGATTTGGTCTTCACATCATCAGTTCCTTTGTGTGAGCAGTTCCTAGAAAGAAAACCTGGACTGATAAGCTCTAGTGAGTGAGGTCTAATTTATCTAGTCGCATTATTTCTGCCTCTGAGAAACTTTTGCTATTGTAAAACTGGAACTGTAGTATATATTTTACGTTATGGCCTCCTCCTCCTCCTCCATCTTCTTCTTCTTCCTTCTTCTTCTTCTTCTTCTTCTTCTTCTTCTTCTTCTTCTTCTTCTTCTTCTTCTTCTTCTTCTTCTTCTTAGTATTATAATAAATGCCATTTGTATTACATTGTACACAATAGCAATTGACAGGTGAAAGAAAGAAAGAAATGTAAGAAATGTTGTGAGCAAAGAGCTGACCAGCAATGTAATGAGTACAGTGCTAAGAAAACAGCCACAATGTTGCCCCGGGAGACAGCACTTTCTTTCGTAAAGTTGCGCTTGATATAGTTAATTAAAGATTGTTGATCCCGAGGGAACTGTTGCTTATGAAAGTCAAACTCTAAACAACCAGGGATATTAAATATGTATCCCTTAGATATAAACAAGGCATTCACAGGGATCTCATCCAAGAATCACAGATTAGTATTGCTCCAGTAATAATTTGAGGTCTACGGCGGTTTAGGAAACTTAGCTTCGGTCTGTGAAATACATTTAAGCGATCCAGGGTGACTCAACAATGTGCGTAGATCACTGATCAATAAAATAAGAAAACCCCTTTTTTAAAAGCTTTGGGATGGCCCCTGCGTGGTAAAATCCTGCCTTATCTGAAAGAACACCCAATCACATCAACATGTCTCTGATATGATATGTGGAGTACCTCAAGGCTCTGTTTTAATGCCCCTTTGCTTTTCTTGCTTTGTATCTAATTTCTTGGGCAAATTATACTCAGTAATTTAATCATTTTCCACTGCTCTCCTGCCACCCTGGGACTCATCTCTCTCCCCTGACTGTCGGTGCTTCATTCCAGATGTTTACGATCTGGATCTTATCTTTGTCTTTCTCTCTCTTTGTTTGTTTCCTTTGTGGTATGTGTGGGAATGGTGTGCCGTTTGTGCGTTTGTGTAGGCTTTGCCCTTTTTAGGTTTACATGAGAAGTTATTCTAGTTATTATTTTTGTCCTGCTTGTCCATTTTATAATTTTATAACACATATTTTGTCTATTCTTTTGCATGTCCGTCCGTCCTGACAGAGAGCTTCGTGTCTAGAACATAACCTACAAATTGCAAAACTCTTGATGGTTAAGGCTAAGTATTGACCTTGGATGATTAAGGTTAGAAAAGGTCACTCAAAAGCAGTCTCACGAGTCTTTTTACATGTTTTTGCAACTTGAAGGTAACTATTTAGACACATACCTGGGAGAGGAATCGCTCCACTGCAGCTCTTTCTGAGGTCTCTTACTTTTTTTCTTTTGGGTGTGTGTTTCTATCCGAACCAAGTGTTGAAGGACAGAGGGTGTTGCATGCTGTACACATTTAGATGTGTGTACATAATATTGACTTGACTTAAATGTGAACTGTAAATATCTGTTACTTCACAGATATAAAATTAGTATTTAATGAAGACAATTTGGCACCACTGCTCATTCTGGAGAGCTGCCAGACCGCCTCCACTGGCCAGAATATGAATGAGGTTAAATATTGTTTTCGTCATGGAATTGAATTAGCAAATAACTTTTGAATGATCTCCTTTTTTACTACATCTTAAACATAGTCCACATATGGCTTTTCAAATGGCAATATAATGTATAACATGTATTATACCATTATGTTTAAATAGTTAAGAGATCATTTAAAATCATTTAAAGAACGTATACATCAGTTAACGTTCAGTTCGCCTTTTTTTCTTTTTCTATCAAATATTTTGAGATAGAATGGCAATAAAGGGTTATTAATATTGGTTTATTTTTACTCTGAAAGTGCAAATGTAACGGTATCACACATACAGTGGAAAAACATTTCACATGAGGGGTAAAGGTGCCCTATATTTACCAGGTGGTTGGCCGTGCATGTCCCCTGGCGGCTGGGACTTGCTCCGGGAGGAACGGTGCGGGTCCCCCTGTCTGGAGGAGCGCTGTCCGTGGTGGTGCCCAGATGGTTCTCGGGAGTAGTCCGAAGCGTGGTACGCTCCGGACCTGGACTCACCACGCCTTCCTGTAGATGAAGATCGTGCTGATGGGTCTTGACGCATTGATGGGTCTTTGGGGTGCGCCTTGGATGACCTCGAGGACCTCTGCTCATCTGAATGACGGGATGCGGATGAGTGGCGGCCAGAGCTGCCTTGCTGCCTGTGGTCACGGGATGTAGAGTGTCGCCCTCCATGGCCGTACTCATCCTGGGGCCACAGGTCCTCCTCAGGAGGCTCGTCATAATCGTGGTAGGTATGTTTTACACCGTGCCGGCTCCTCCCAGTTGAGTGGCTGCTTCCGTAGTGTCGCGAACTGGAGCGTGGCTTCTCAAACCAGTCCGTTTCTTCTTGGCCCAGATGGTAGGCTTTGGAAACCGAGAGCAGATCACAGTCAATCTCCATGTCGTTTGGAGACAGCGGCATGCAGGCTGAGAGAAGGAAGGAGACAGGAAGAAGACCAACCACATGCAAAAGAAAAGAATAGGAGGGAGAAGGCACAAAAAGAAAGGCAGAAAATAAAAATAAAAGTTTTACATCCATGCAGTTTACACTTCACCTTCACACATTACAAGACAGTATAAACAGGATAAAACAAACACTGCAAAACAGTCCGTTATGGCAGCTGTTTTTGTGCAAAAATGTTTTAGCTTCGATTTCAAAGCTCATGACACGAAAAATTACTTCATGCTGCACAGACATAACAACAGCAAAACAAATTATTGATGGTATGAGAAGGCCTGTGGGCAAATTGTTTCAGTGAGACAATAATGCTGTCTCTCTGAAAGATAAGGTTTTACTCTGAAGAATTTACTGTGATGGACTTTTTTGCAGTGTAAACAAAGAATCTATGAATCAAAACACACAAACAACAACAATACCGATGAACAGAACTAAAAATAAAACCCTGTAAAGAAAAACAATGCATCTGTGTCGTGCAAGAAGACCTTTCAATTGAATCAGAGTGTAGCGAACGGAGAAAACGACCACGCCGAAGAACCATGCGAGTATTGGACAGACAGACGACTGGACGAACAGGCGGAAGGACGGACAGGCAGGCAGACAGACAGACATCAGTCCACTGATAAGAGAGCTCCAAGTGACTCTCAGGAAGAAGAAAACATCAGCATGCAACGGCTATCTCTGTCTTTCTTTTTCTTTGCTAAGTCTAGCCTCAGGGTGGGTGGGGGACGTTTAGATAAACGGTGGGGGCAGTAGTAGGTAGTGAGACTGTGTGGGCGTTCAGCTCCCACAATTACCTTCGCTGTCTGACACAGCGCAATGATAATCGTCTATAATGTATGTATCATCCGATTTGTAGACATGAGTCCTGGGAAGGTCTTGTATGTGGTCTTGTACATCTGGCAGCGAGTGGCTGGAACCGTACTGGCCATAATAGTAATGATATCTACTGCTGCGACTGTCGTGTGGGTCGGGGCCTAAGCTCGATGATCGCCCCGAACCCATGAACCTCCTCAGGGGACTAAGAGGGCTCTCCTCTTCAGAGTACTGCCGGGTTGGGTTGCGCCCCCGGCTGTAGCCAGATCGGTAGGAGCGGTCGTCCCTCTCATAGGATCGGCTGCGATACCCAGAGTAGTCTCTGGCTGAGATCTTGTCCATGCCGTAGCCAGTGGAACGGGAGCGGCCGGTGGAGTTGTAGTAAATCCGATCGTCCTCCTCCACCGTTGAACCATAGTATCGACTACCATGAGTGGTGCCTCTGCCGCCCTCGTAGGTATTGCTCTTGAAGCCGTAATCCTCAATCAGCTGGCGCCCTCGAATGTGAGCGGGAGGGTAAACCCCACCTGTCGCTGAGGAATAGGAGGCCAGGTCTGCCTCTACATCCCGAGCCTCCTCAATGGGGGAAAACTTGGAGATCTTTTGCTCCATACTCCCCAGTTTCCTGTGCTTGCTGCGCTTGGTGGACATGACTGCAGGAGCAAGAAGGCTTCTGGCGGAAGACAAAGGTTTCTGTACCCCAGAGCGGTTGCTGCCATGTTTGTAGTCGTAGTCATAGTGATAGGAGGATCCCCCACCCATGCTAGAGCTCACGCTGCTGCTGCTGCCCCCTAGAGGTCCGTGCCTGTAGCTGCTCTTACCCCTGCCGTGGTGGTCGTACAGCTCTTCCTGCATCGCTGCTTCCTCTTCAGGTGCCCTGCCGTACGAGGAGCTGCCAGTTCCCCCACGCGTAGTGCTGCCAATGGTGCTGATGTGGCCGTGGATGTCGCCCGGGTAACGCCCACTGCCGCCATGATGCATCATGTCCCCTGTCGTCGTGCCCAGCCCGTCTTTTGCCGTGAGCTCACTTACATCGTCAATCATCATGTAGTTTCTTGGAATGTTTTGCTCTAAGCCAGGAGCCCCGTACATCCCATCTGCAGTGCTGTATGTGGAGGGACTGTCTACAGAGTGCCCATAGACATTGGAGACTGTAGAAGTGTACTGTCCATATGAGCTGGCTGTGGTGGTGGTGTAGCCATAAGTATTGGCAGTGGTTGTTGTGTACTGGCCATATGAATTAGCTGCAGATGAAGTATACTGGCCATAAGTGCTGGGTGGCATGGTAGAGTACCCACCGTAGCTGCTGGATACTGGTGCTGACCCGTATGGCCCATAGGAGTTGGCCATGGTTGTCGATCCAGTGTACTGACCATAAGAGGGGGCTGCACTGGAATAGTCCTGGGCAGTGGTGGTGACCACAACTGTGGGGTTGCTGATCGTCTCGTAGTTGGTGGGCATCTTGTGCTCCAGCTCGGCCAGCGAAGTCTGTCTTGGTCTTCCCGGGTGGACGGTCAAGATATCAGCTTGGGGCTGCACCGGGTATGGGGTGGTCTGGCTGGGGTAGGAGGACACAGCGCTGGGATAGGGTGAGCTGTGGGTGGGGTATGGGGGCTGACCAGGCGGACCAGGGCCAAAACCTGTATGCCCCGGTTGGGGCTGAGGTGCAGCTGGTAACCCCATGTCTGTCTGGGGGTATGGGGGTTGAGTTTGGGGATAGGTGTGGGAGGGGTAAGAGGTTTGAGACTGGTAAGAAGGTCCAGGTGGTGGGACATGGCTCTGGAGTGGCGTGGGCTGTGGCAGTGCCTGGGACTGAGACACTGTGGGATAGGGAGGCTGGTTGAATGTAGACTGGTACGGCACACTAGATTGCTGCATTGGTGCTGCCGGTTGGCTCTGGGGGTACTGACAGGAAAGGAAGGATGAGGTGGGTGGGTACTGGGCTGCTGTGTTTAGGTCGCTGGTGAACTGACTCATAGGGGCGGTGCTTGGCCTCGCTGACAGTAACCCGTTGGTCTCATGTGAGGCAGCTGCAGCTGCGAAACGTAGATTATTCAACTCACTGTCAGACATGTAGTCCCTTGTGTCCCCCATACACCTCAGGTAGGCAATATCCCTCCTCTCCCTCTCCTTGACCAGTGTCTCTTTCCTTTGGTGGATCCCCAGTTCTAGGTATCTCAGTTTAGCATCAATTTCTTTTTCTTCCTCCTCCAGTTCAGCTTGCTGCTTTCTCAGCTTGGTCGACTCTTGCTCCACGGCCTTCAGCTCGTGGGTGAGGTCTTTGAGGAGGCTGGCTTTGGCAGCCAGACCAGACCTGGAGGTGGGCTTGTGGCTGGGCACGGAGGGCAGGTAGACCTGTTGGAGGGCAGGTGCCATCATGGGCAGGTGAACTGATGTGGTAGTCTCATCTGGAGGAGGGCTGGGCAGGGTTCTCTTGACCTTGCGGAGCAGTGAGCTTTGCTGTAGAGCTGCCAGCTGGAGAGAGAGAGAGAGAGAGAGAGAGAGAGAGGGAGAGAGAGAGAGAGAGAGAGAGAGAGAGAGAGAGAGAGAGAGAGAGAGAGAGAGAGAGAGAGAGAGAGAGAGAGAAGAAGGGAGGTAGGGAGGGCGGGAGGATGGGAGAGCAGGAGAATATGGAGAGACAAATGCAAAGCATGCAAAGAAAGGAATAGGAGGGATAAAATCGAAGAACAGAGGAGTGTGGAAAACAATCAACATGATAGGATGGAGAAACAGTTAAATGTTGAGGGATGGGATATTTGTAACCAAATGTAAATGTAAGATGGACAGGGACATGGGAGGGCAGATGAAGAAAGGAAACCGAATTAAGGAGAGTGAAGGAGAGAAAAAGTGGAGAAGAAGAATGAGGAACACAGAGAGGGAAGAGAGGTAAAAAAAAATAAAAAATTAAAGCGTGATGTAGGGAATAGGAAAGGTGAAAGAGAGAATTAAATGAGAAAGGAGAAAGGGTAGATGTTAGAGGAGAGATGGTAGAAGTAGATCCATGGAGAGGCATCACAGTGGGAGGAGAAAGTTGAAGGAGGCGAAAGGACAGATGTTGTGCACAACAACAAGACCAGGAGGAAGCAGAGGGAGGAAAAACTCAAAACAGATAAAAAAATAAGGTCAGGGAACATAAGAAACAAGGAGAGGACGCAACAACAAGGATATACAGGGAAGACAAAAGAGACACATATAGACACAGAGACAGAGACAACAAGGAACAAGAGTGCAGTTTGTATTAGAGGACATACAAAAACATAAATATTGATGCCAATGGTGGAGCAGTTTTCAGCAATTCAATCGAATCTATTGCATACAACTTAAATCATTTGGAAACATTTTGTTGAGTTGTTGCTAAAAGGATTGTGTGATTTAATAAGGTTAGTGGGTAAAGGACAGCTTATCTTTTAAGGACGTGATCACTGCAGACCATCACAGAGATGGGCTGGAAAGGTGTTTGTCCTCCTCAAACTGAGTGTCACTATGCGACATTTGTTTTTGTATAAAAGATTCGCTAAACACATTTTGAAAATGACTTGTCTTGTAGCTGACAAGGAATACATTATTTCAGTTATAGATTGGGAGGTTGACAGCTTAAAAATGCTTTTGAGTCGGTATGGACCTAAATCCAGGAGGGATGTTACCATATGTTGAATTTATGCTGCTCTGAAAACAAAATGTGGTTCTTCTCATCCTAAGCCAGATATTGATAATAATGCAGCCTTAGTTAGTTTATGACATTTTCAATATGTTGAATGATTATCTTGTCTTTCCAAATGACTTATGTATTGCTTCAGATAGCCACATGCTCCAAACTTAAACTTAAAAACTGTAGCCCAAGCCTACTATGTGTTCCACAGCAAACTCAACACAACTCAAAACAGAAAAAAGACAATGATTTTAGTGCATTTTATAATTTTAACTGTATACTTAGCTGTATACTTGGCTGGCTGCACAATATGAAACTACTAAAATACAAATTATAGTTCAAACCAGCCAAACATTTGTGTCTTGTTCAGATGAGTCAATGTTGTCCTGTACTTGGTTAATCTTTTAAATATGTATTATCCCTGTATCTTCTCCTTCTCATCAAACATGTTTACATTTTAAATTGTTAAATAGATCTGTCCATCTGTGGCAAAAAACAAACAAACTGTGGGGATTTATCAATCATATATTCTTTTGAAAACATACTCTCATCAACTCAGAAGATTGGGGGATAAAATACTTTTGCAGTGTGAAACATCTATACTTAACAGAGCGGTTATTCATAACAATTTTCACATCATAACCGATTTGACTCAACATTGATGATGCGACTATTGCTAAGAAAAAAAAGTAACAGCCATTTCACAGGAACAACCCAAAACAGTGTTCTTTGTTTAGTTTATCTTGCCGTATGCTGTAAGCACTTGGTAGTGATTTAACAACACAAGTATTAAGGATGTGTAAATGGATTACTCCTGAGAGATTGGAGGATGCGTTTTAATTTGGTGACTCAAATCAAAGTTACATTTTGAAGTGAAGTGAAGGCTTATATACAATTTGGTAACAAAACCTATCTTTGGAAATAAACACTTATATTTTGATTCAGCTTCAGATCAACTTCTATATTTTATACTACAGTATGATACAATGGTATTTAGCCTTTCCATCATGTAACATTAAGACTTTGTTACAGCACCGACTAGAAAGACTGGATGAGTCAATAATACTTTTTAAACATTTTCCTAAAACATATCATAAAGCAGTAAATCATTGCATGTGGTTTGAACGTAGGAGGATATTGAACTAGTTTTTAATGTACAGAATTATGACGGGTTTGTCCCTTGATTTATAATCTAAGGTAAATATTTCCAAGAGGCCCAAATTACAGTTGGACAGATTCATTACACATGCAAGCGAATACCAGAGAGATTGCCAGATTGTACCATCACAGATCTCTACCGAAAGTAAACTTAAGAGAAAGAAACATTCATCAGCTACTTATTTTAGTATCAAATTGGGTTAGTTTGTGGAGAAGTTGAACATTTTCCTTCCACCAAGGTTTCTATAACAAAGGCCCACATGATCTCAAGAAAGCTCGACAGCAGATTCCACTTTGAATCTCACTTTCATGGCAGCTATTGTTTTTTAAAAGTGGGTGCTACTTGTTATAAATTGGGGAAGGAGTAGACTGAATGCATTATGTATGCAAAGAACATGGAAAACAAAACAATAGAAACATCTGAAAACTCACAACAAAAGGAATTAGTCATCATACCATTCCCATAAAACATTCATAGCACTCACCAAATAAAAACAGGGCAAAGTAGAATGAAAGGAATGATTTCAATCAAAGTGGCAGTCAGTATTGATGCCTTTGGCAAGTTTTGACTTCACTGAGCCCACATTCAAGTGAATCAAACTATTGACTAAAGCAAAAATAATGAATGTGTGCTCTCCATGCCCATGGTTTTGAAATATGATCAAATAAACAGTTTTTCGTTTCTGTTGATGATGTTTCTATATTGTCAAATTCATGATTTTTTTGTCACATGGTTTACTGCAGGAAGCCCTGCACATCTGACGTCTCTTGGATTATGGCATTGTGTAGCAATACTAGCAGTAGCATGAAGAAATGGAAGGAAAGCAAAACATCCAATCTGTCTGGGGAGATGCATCAATTCCATCTTCACTACAAGCGCCATACAGCCAAAATGTGTTCATTATCAGTGGCAGTTGTGTAGATTTTATTTTTGCCATTACGTGATGTGAAGCTCTGTAACCACTGAAGTATTATGAAAGCTGCAATACAAATCAAGTTTTTTTACAACACGTTAACTGACTGTAGGTCTCAAGACAGGCTTTTCAACTAAACAATTATTTTGCGTGAAGTTTGCCCACTGATTCTGTTTTACAAGGAACAACCTTATACAACAACATGCTATACCTACTCTTTCTTTCAGTTAATATAACATCTCCTCTATTTAGCTGTCTTCTCTAGGCCCTGCATTTTAATTGGTTAATTCTCTTTAATTTGACATCTCTCTTTCTTTGTGTGCTAATGCGTGTGTCAGCATGGTCTGATTGACTTTACCTGGCTCTGGAGAACTTGTTGTTGGTAGAGGGACAGCCTGGCCTTTGTGTGCTCGTCTGAGGTGGGGCTCAGGGGCTTGGGGTCTGACATGGACCTCTGGGTGCTCTTAATTGGTCGGGGCACAGAAGGGTGTCTCTGTGGAGACTCTGCTGTGTAGGACTTCTGCTGAGGTGTGACATGGGCTTTGTTCAGCCTCTCATTGGACAGAGAATTCTCCAGCAGGCGGTGAGGGGACACCGGGGAGACAGGAGAGTAGAGGACTTGTGGGGATTTGGGGGTCGTTTGCTGCTGCCGGATGATGCTGGAGATGGACTCGTTGTGAAGGTGGTTGTGAGGCTGGTAGTTGATGTCGAGCGGGTCGGGACGGCGGCGCTCAAACTTGGCTGCGTTTGCTGCAATGTGCTGCTGCTGGCGCTGCTGGGTCAGGAGGTCAACAGAACCGGATTGTTGCGTACCAGTACTGGTAGAGGAAGAATATGGACTGACCGTGGTTGGTACACTGAGCTGGGGAGCTACAACACCCTGCGACTGGGCTTCTGGGTCAGTCTGGCATGCTAGCGACTGTCCTTTTTGAGTCCGCTCAGGTCCGGAGATGTAGTGCACAATCTCTACTTTATTCGGGTCTGGTACTGTCACATGGATTACTGGGGAAGCTCTTCCTAAGTGCTCTACTTCTGTCTGGCAAGACATTTCCCTGATGGTTTGGATGGCAATACTGGAGGATACCATCTTGGGAGTTTCGGTCTTGGTGTCAGAGGCCGTAGTGGATGTGGCGGCAGTGCTGCTGCCGGTGGCATTGGACTCAGAGTGCCGAGAGAAACGGGAGCGTCTTCGTCGGACCGGCTGCTCGTTCTCAGCCTTCTCCTCGTCGTCATCTGTCTGGACTGAGCAGTCAACACTACGACCACGCCTTCTGGTGCGATGACGCATCATGTACCTGTTGACGAGGGAAAGTGATGGAAAACAAAAAGGAAAGACACAGTGATGCGATGTACTATCCCAAGTGTAAAACAGACAAAGCAAAATGTTATGTACATAATGTATTATAAAGTGCTTACATGGAAAAACAACAAATCTATGTCTGAACATTTAACACTTATTGATGTCATATCACCTTTTTGTGTTGCACAAAGTTTTATGCCTTTGAAACTCAAAAAGGTGACATTTCTAATCTGTATGAGCTAGATGAAAATTGTATCAATTATTTATAAAGCTTTCTTCTTAGCTTGTGGAAACCCAGCTCCAATGGAGGAAAAGCTTGTCTTTTCGTGAATCTACTCACTCACTCACTCACTCACTCACTCACTCACTCACTCACTCACTCACTCACACACACACACTCAGCTCTACCTCTCCTCTCCGTCTTCATCGTCTGTCTGCACAGAGCTGTCCACATTCCTACGCGGGGAGCCGTAAAACATCACGCCGTCTCCATCCAGGCTGTCCCGGCTCAGTCTGGTCATGGAACTGTGTTTCCTCATGTTGCTCCTGGTTTCCATGTGCTCCTGCTGGCTCCTTAGACACATCTCTGACGAGGAGTTGGGAAGAGAGCGGGAGCCAATCTGCGAGTCAATGTAAGGGGGCAGAGGCTGTCCGTTCACATCAAGCTGAAGAAAAATTGAATATTTTAAGGTTGTTAGTTGTCACCAATCATTTTTTCAATTGAGAACGAAAAGGCTTTGCATATTGCAGTTCATATTACAATCATAGAGGTCCACAAAAGACACACATGCAAAGATTATGAGTTGCAGCTCCAAAAGCCAATGAACCTTTCCATTGGTTATGATTCAGGAAAGATAGTGTAGAAAGTGTCACTTAGGAAAGTCCGAGCCAAGAGTCAGGCATGTGTAGGCAGGCGTCAGACTGGCCAGAAATGGAATATTAGTGAGAGCTTCTTAAACCCTGCTACTTCTGTACGTTCACACTCTCCATGCCCTAAAATACCACCGCTGTCTCAGAGCAGATGCATTCAACATGTGTTGTCACATCATTGATATGCACCTGGCAGTGTTCCTCTCCCCCTCACCTGTACGCTCTGAGCTGCAGCCGTTTTCTGTCTCTTCTGCTCTACAAGCTGCTGCTGGAGCTGATGCTGGAGAGACTGGATCTGGTCTAACTGTGACTTCTGCTGCGCCAACTGTTCCCTCTGGAGAACAAGTTGCTTCTCGCGTTCGTTCTGCTGCTGCTGTAGGACCTACAACAATGTTGGTGGAAAGGGGGATTGAAAGAAGCAGACGTTGGCAAAAATAGTGAGAGAGAGAGAGAGATTGAGAGAGAGAGAGAGAGAGAGAGAGAGAGAGCGAGAGAGAGAGAGAGAGAGAGAGAGGACAAGACAAGAAAAGTATGGAGAAGCGTAGCATGAGCGAGAGATGGGGGTGGACAGATTGAAAATAAATCAAAGGGAAAAGTGAAATCAAAGGGAAAAAAATGATGTAAAAGAGACAGAATGAAAAATAATTAAAGAAAGACAGAGACAGTAAAGACAGTAGAGGACAAAGTTGTTGAGTTTTGGCAGATCTGGTTGTAAAAATGATGATCAAAGACTCCAGACACAGTATGTGACATGGAATTATTTGTGTGCTGATGCATTAGTTGTAAAAATGGTTCCAAGTTAGTCAAACTTCTACACATGGCAAAAACAAGAATGGAAGCGCAACATAAATGATGTGCAGCATGTACTGGTCATATTAATGCTCATAAGAAAATATGTAATGCATTTTCTTTGTTGCATAAATGACAAGCTAGTGCAAATAAGCAGTTAGGGCTTCTGCTTTTACTGTGGGTTATGAGATGCATATTACACATTCCATCTCTAGTTCATTCTCATTGAGTAAGGCTTCCAAACCTGTTTAACTGAGTTAACTTGAAAGATTTTCAACTGCTTGTTCTATCAAAAAAGAAGAAAATCGTCATGTTAGCCCTCTGTTAAAACATCTTAACAAGGCTATTAGGAGCTTAAAAGTGGTATATTCAAATGCGTACTTGCTATTGATTATCAGATGAAGACAACATCCATTTTTAGTATAAATCAGACCAACAAATGGCACGAAAAGCCAAATTTGAGCATCATCAGTTTCTATCCCAAATACATACATACAGGCATGTTCATGCACACTTCTTAAAGAGAACGTATCCAGTTAGGTGAACTCCACAGCATGCAAATTAAAAACTATAGTTGTAAAGCTGACTGAATGCAAACATTTCTTTGAACAAAATAATCTCATCCATCATTACATTCTAAGTGCATTGTTTTTCTAACTATAACATAATTTTATCATCATTTTCTTAAGAGATATTTAATGGTCTCGCTGTCACAGTTTGTTACTTAACAATATACTTTGTGGATGAAATGCATGCATATACTATACTGTATATATGTTATTTTATTAGTTATTTCTGGAAATGGTGTATTGTATCTTGCAAGTCAATTTAGTTGTTGCACATCGAAGATGCACATTTGAATGAACAAAACAATTTAACAATAAAAAAATGCAATAAGATGCACCACAAATAACACCACCACAACACCAACAAAACACAAACCAATATCCATAACAAAACCAACAATCACAAAACATCAAACAAGACATCAAACTCTCCCTTCTGCCTCCTGTTTCTCCCTCTACCTGTTCCTTGATGTTCTGCAGCTCATGTAACTCTCTCTGCACAAGCATCTGCTCCTTATCCCTGTGCAGCTTCAGCTCTATCCTTTCTCGTTCCAGCTCCTCCTGCAGGCGCAGTTGCCGGAGTTTCTCCAGCTCAACGCGCTCCCTCTCCATCTGCAGAAGCTGCTCCTGCTGCCGATGGAGCCTCTCTGCCTCGGTTTCACCCTCCTTGTGTATGGCACCTGGTGGGGGGAAGGGAGGAAGACCCCCTGAAATGGGTAAGCCACTAGTGGGGACAGAAGGGCCGACTGGTGGTTGGGTGTAGCCATGAGTTTGTAAAGGAGTTGAGTATGGGTAGGCATGAGCTGCTGCAGGAGGCTGTTGTGGCTGCTGAGCAGATGTCACTTGTTGCTGTTGTTGTTGTTGTTGTTGTTGTTGACTGTTCAGGTGGGCCTGGGACAGGTTTATTGGCTGCTGCTGTGGCTCCATTGGTATGACAACTGTTCCTTGTACCTCCGCTGATGAGGATGGACTTTTACCAAGGTATACTGGTTCATCCTGGACTGTAGAACTAGTACTTGTAATGGAAACAGACACTGGGGCACCAGTCACTGCACCAGCTGAAGTTGCAGTAGTTGACGTTGTTTGGAGAAGGCCTGGTGCTGGGTAACGGACTGGAGCTTGTCCAGTTAAGGGTATTCTTGGGCTCATTGGTATTCTGCTAAGACTGGATAGGGGCACAGGTGTCATATTGGCAGAAGGGTATGGCCTGTACACCCCTCTTGGTATTGGGCGAAGAACAGAGGCAGGCTGTGTTGTAATGGGAACTGTAGAAGCAATGGGAGTCTGAATGGTGGAGTAGATCATCCCATCAGCGGACCTAATAGCAGCAGGGTACATTGCTCTGAGACTGGCCTGCCTGGCATTGATAAGGTTGGTTAGCGCTTGACTGTGGGAGATTGGCTTCCCATCTAGTCCAAAAAGGAGGTTTTGTCTCATGCCGAGACCTGCAAGTCTTGAAGCCCCAGGTCCAGTTCCTCTCCCCAAATTACCAAATTGCATCAAGTCTGGGTTGCTTGCATATCGATCTATGGAATTGAGAGCTGCACACATCCGGCTAATCTCCCGGGCAGTTGTAGCACTGTACTGAGCCAAGTTAGCTTCTTGGAAGCCAGCAAGGTCGCGAGCAGAGTAGCCATAGTCTGAACTTATGTTGGACAAGGAATTATATCTCCTTATAGGCAGGGTTTGGGCTGTGACGTCTCCTCCATGTCGTAAATCTGTATAGGAGCCATACTGCATCCCAATAAATCCTCCGTAACCCTGTTTCATTTCGGTTAGATCAATGGCTAGTTCTCCTGTGTCTTGGATGTGTGGTTCTAGTTTTGAATGGTAGGACTGTAGCTCAGCTTCAGCTAGGTTTGTATCAGACATTGAAGGCTGGAGCCTACCAGGGAAAGGTAATGTGTAGGCCTTACGGTCATCCATTGAATATTCATGATACCCTTCAGGAAGTCTTTCTTGGTCAGACTCATAGGTTAGAGGTGGGGCAGATGGAGGCCTTATGCCCTCTTTCTCACCACCGATACAGCTTCCACCAAATGGAAGTTGGTAAACAACATCACAACAAGCTGGTTGGTTTTCAGGTTTAATTTGGCCTCCTGTCAGGTCCATAGCATCCTGTCCTACTTCTACCTTAACTAGCTGAGTCATTGCCCTGGCCTGCTCTGGCGCTCCGTCCATCTGTACTACCATGCTGTGTGGTGATTTACTTCCCAATATCAAACCAGGAGGACTGGGCTTCCCTTTCAGCTCAATGGGACCAGTGCCATACAGCTCAGGGTTAATGACTGGTGATACAGCACTGACCACAGCTGAGGCAGCACTAGTCTGACTGACTAGCAGGTCTTTTTTCAGTAAAGGTAAGATCTGGCCATGAAGGCTGTACCTGGCCAAAGCAGATGCCTGTTGTTGATGATGTTGCATCTGATGGTGCTGCTGCAACTGGTGTTCAAGGAGTTGTTGTTGCTTCTGCAGCTTCTCTTGTTGTATTTGTAGCTCTCTCTGTTGAATACTGAGGTCTTCTAGTTTGGCATCAATTTTTGGTATTGCTGGGTCAGCTGAAGATGGTGGTTTGTTTTGAGAAAGACACACAGCAGAACCCATGCCCTGACCTAAATCCACTTGGTTTTGATGGGGATCACCATAAATTGTTGGCTGTCTGGGCTGGGTCATGAACATGGAAGCAGCCACTGTGACACTCACAGTGGTTGGTGTGATGATCTCCTGGGTGTTCAGGTTCATAATCAATGGCTGTACAATTGTTGAATGTCTGCTACCCTCTGATCCACCATGGTATTTCCTGCTTTCAGTAGCCAAGGAAGTGAGATCCATACCCTGGTCAGTCATGATAATAGGAGTTTGATGGTTTAACGTTCTGAGGTCCACAACACTTCCGCCTTGAATCATATGGCCCTGCTCTACTCTAGAAGTACCTGGAACTGTAGATATTCGACATAGGGAGATGTTGTCCATAGACATGGAGCCCCTGGTATAAGTACAGGCTGTGGTGACCATACTTGTTCCCACATTTACTTTCTCCACTCTTTGTGTTTGGTAGAAGCTACGTGTAGGAGAATGTTGGTAAGGTGGCGTGTCTGGAGGGCTGCCACATGGAGAGTAATTCTCAAATGTTGATTGGCGGCTAAATCGGGTAGGTGATGACAGAGGAGAAGTGGCAGTGTTAACTGTCATTGGCCTTGCTGGGCTTCGAGGTGGGGAATACGGGACATCCTGGGAAGACTGCTGACGATAAAGCCGTGGAGAAACTGTTCGATGCGATGTTTGCGTTCCCTGCGCTGTCACTGGAGATGTAGGTCCAGAGGTAGCTGTCTCTGACATCCGCAATGCTGAACTGAAAGTTTGTGTGGAGAACTCAGCCGTACTCCTTCTGGAAGGTGAACGGGTAGGACTCTGTGGTGGTGGTGGTGACGGAGAAAGAGGAGGGCTGGTGCTCCTGTAATAAGTAGTATACTTTGGAGAGCGTGGCTCAATAATTCTCTCAGTGGACGATGTTGAACTGTCTCGCACATCTCTGGTTTCTCCTACCCTCCTGGTGATCACTTCTCTTTGACTGTAGGCTTGGGTAATCTCTGCAATCTTGCTGCATACACTTGAGACTGTAGTTGAGGATGTGGCAGGGCTTGACGTGTGCCGGCCATATATACCAGACTGAGTAGTAGTCATTGTGTGGCTTGAACTAGTCTGAGAAATAGTTACTGCATCTCTGGCATACACTCCATAAGCTGCGATAGTGGTGGCAGCCACTGTGGGAGTGATTCCGTTCTTTCCCGCTTGGCTTTTGATCTTGTCTTTGTGTCCATCTTTTGCAGAGAAGTGCTGTGTTACTCTGACATCAGGAATCCGTCCCCCAGTCTCAGCAAAGGAGACAGGAGCTGAGATCTGAGTGGGGCTTGTCCCGGGAGTGAGTAGAGCATTGCTCTGCTCTAGTAGCTTAGCAAAGGCGGAGCCTGTGTCTAGGAGCTGTTTGTCTGAGTAGGAGCTCTCAACCTCTACTTGCTCATCAGTGGCCTGCTGCATCTTGGTGATGTTCTGAGATGTTTGTCGGATCTCCTCGTAAATATCTGTTTCGGTTTCTGCTGCCTCATTATCATATCCTGCTTGATCTTGTTCATATTCATCTTCTTCATCATAACTTTGTCCATTAACATCCTCCTTGTAGTACTGCCCATGTCTTCCATGTTGTTGCTGTTGCTGTTGTTGTTTCTGGAGCATCTCTGCCTTCCTCATCATCTCCTCATAAACCTCCTCAGCACTCTTCAGTGGTTTGGAAGTTGAAGATGACGCTGTTGTTGTTGTTGTAGTTGATGATTTCTCTATTGGCGAGTAGAGAGACATAAAAGTAGGCAGGTTGTATTCACTGCCTGACTTGTAAAGTTTGGACTCGTATCCCTCAGCCTCTGAGTCCAGACTCTGAGGGGAATATTCGGAAGCAGAAGAACGATGGAGCTCTTCCATTTCTGCAGCTTGTCTCAGCTCTTCTGTTGGAGAAGCATCTTCAATGGGTGAGAGATTGCTAGGTGGTGTCTTGGACCTCTCTCTGCGCCGCTGAGCCCTCAGCTCCTCCTTATCCCTCTTGGTCTTTCGTGCTGTGCTCCTTATTCTGTGTTGTTCCACCTCTCTCATCTTCTCTTGCTCTCTCAAAAGTTCTTCTTCCTCTCTCAGCTCATCCTCTTCTGAAGAATCTTCAATGGTGGGAAGGAGAGGGCCATGGGAGCGGTGGCGTGCTTTCCTCTGTTGCTTAGCCTCTTCCAGCTTTTGCCTCCTGCTGGGGCTACTGTCACTATCCTCCTCCATTGATGAGATGGAAGTAGGTGACTGGCCTGAGCCATATGAGGATGAAGTGGCTGGCAGAGTGGATGAGTAGTCACCTCGAGAACGTTCTTCGGGGGATCCTGTCAGGCTCTCCATCTCTAGCTCTGGTTCCCGATCAAGGTTTAAGTCATTTTCATTTCCCAACTCCATGTCTCGGCTAAAGCTACTGGTGTTATTGAGCTCAATGGTTTTGAAGCGCCTCAAGCCTCCTTGTGATGCCATGACATCTTCCTCACCCTCCTCCAATGAGCCTTTATAAACATCGGTAGAGCTCTTAGTTTCCTCCTCAAAACTGCTGGAGTGGTGCTGAAGACGTCTTTTTTCTTTCCCTGAGTCAGAGATCATGTGTTTGTGGTGGTTTTTCTTAGGTTTCTGGTAGCCATATCCTTCGTCTTCCTCATCTTCTTCCTCCATATCTTCCTCTTCCTCATTATCTTCATCAGCGCTCATCTCCAAGATTTGTCTCCTCATGAACTCCTCATCTGTCATCTCTGTGGGCTCAGCCTCTTTTTCCTTCTTTTTCTTCTCTTTCTTCTCCTCCTTCCCTTCCTTCCGTTTACCCTCCCAGTCCCCTCCATCTTCTTCTTCCTCAATTATATCTTCTAGTTCCTCATCAGAGTCGTATGAATCTGGTGGGATTGATAAGGAGCGTGGGCGCTGCTTTCCTCTGTCATCCAGGTCTCTGTCTCGGTGCTTCCTCCCCCTTCTGTCGCCCTTGTCTTCAGAAAGACTCTTCTCCAGCAAAGGCCTCATGGAGCTTTCCAGCTTGGTGATTTCAGAAGGGCTTGGTGGGGAACCTCGCCCACTGATCCCCCTCTCACTCAGTTTCATCTCCTCTTCTTGGATTAGACCTGTAATTTCACTGTGAGAGCTGGAGATGCCATCAGAGGAGTAGCCGGTGTCACTGAGGCTTTGAGGGCTGCGTGACAAATCGTGGGTGCTGTTGTTTTTTGTATCCTAAAGAGAGAAAGAAAAAAAAAGAATTAGAGTTGGGGATACTACGATTTTTAATTCAAGTAATCATTTTTGGCAAAGTGTGAGAATGTTTTGATCATTGATAAGCACATTGCTAGATAAGATATGAGAGAATATGTTGTTATTTCATTTAACCATGGATGCAGAATTATACAAGTAAACTATTTGTACTGAAAAGTTAAATGTAATTAATGTACAGATGGCAAAGATTTGACCTTCCTAATTACCATACTAAATTTCCCAACAATGCAGTTGTAATTCAAATAAGTCATTCATACAGTATTATGCAACAATAAAACCCATTGAACACATTCAGACTATGGTCTGATTTTATTAAGAAGTGAATCTCCAATAGTATAATAAATGATAGCATTAAGACAAATCACATAATTGTTCAGTTATCATTAAGGGGCTTATAGTTAATAGGTTTGCAAAATATTTTGAGCCATTAATGGAAAGAGTTTATTCAAAATGTATATTTTAGAAGTGAGAACATTTCAGTTTTGTGATGATGAGCGATTGTGAAGTAAACAAAAATTAATTCATCAGTGGCTCTGCCATAATCTCAAAGGGACTAACCTGGTGAATGAAAATCAGATGGCGGACAGAATACAAAGTAGATAAAAAAAACAACAACTATGGAAATGTTTTCTATAAAATCCTTTAAGATGGTTACAATACTTCAGAGGAGACTTCAATTTAAGTTCTCTGCACTTTAAATTCCTAGCAGCTGACGAAGGTCTGCTCTGCCTTGAAAATGCCCACAGCAGCCAATCTTTATAAATATTTCTGCAGGAGCAATAGCTAAGTAAGAAAAGGTATTATTTAACTCCCTCTGTGTTTCTCTTTCATTCTCATGACCCCTTCCAGCGTCAGCCTTCTGTGAGGAGGGAATCAATGACATGCTTTCCAAACAGCCGTGGACATCCAACACCATCAGAGAAAGTAATTGGTTCAACTTACAATTTTAATTTAATCAAATCTTAAGTAGGATGATAACATAACAGTATTTGGTTTTGTGTTTTGCACAGGTTATGTATAATAAAGGGTGACGGTGTTTTGTTGTATGGTCGCCAAACTGTATATGTTTTTAACATAGAGACATTTTGTTCAAAAAGTGCAAGAAAAAAGAGAATCTTTAACCAAGTTCAAGAGTCCACTCTTATTGAAAATGGAAGCCATAATTTCTACAGAGAAATACAAAAACAGGGGAGCAAATATGTTCTTTTGTCAGAGAAGAACTTAGACATGGCAATAAAATGGACTAGGCAAACACAATACATCTGGAAATGTGTTTCTTAAAATAGGGATGCAATTAAACTCCAAAGCATCCTTTTCCATTGATAACACATGAAAGCTCTCCATGCCACTACAAACTTTGAGGCATCCCACTTGTCACCGTTAAATATTAATGGTATCTTTTAATTAAAAAAAACTGAGTAAATGGAACCGTAAATAAAGGAAACAAACAAAGTCATGTGGGCAGATTGTATTGCAACTGTGTTTAGCCTTGCATTTCAACTTAAGAAGACAACAACTTTAGTTTTGAGTATGCTATGGATCCATGACCAGTTAAACAATTGTAATAATGTTATATCAGCATGCAGCTTCTCAGAAATATGCAGGTAAAGATCTAAAATATTCACTAGAAAATAATGAGAGATTGGTGTTAAAAACATACAAAAAGGCTGGTACTTTCTTAATTACTGCATTTTTTGTTAAAACGAAGTCCAGCAAGAACTATTATAAAGAGTTATCATGACAAGTTTGGCTTGGTGGTGCATTTACTCACTGTGTTGGGGGAAACAGCGTTATTTGTCCCACTTAATGCCAAACTAATGTAATCTCACAGATTTGTTTAACGTGACCTTTATGATGACAGGTGCTCATCTGTGAGCACAAGTCATTTCAAATATGTCATATGAACTATATTCACAGTAGCACAAATGACCTCAAGATGCCACCTTCATTAAATTACTTACATCTGGATTCTAAACACAGCAGTCAAAACCTTGAAGACAACGTTGGCGGAAATCTAATGTGGCAACAGGCAGCTGGTCGTTGGCAGGATCCATGGTGTAAACACTTAATATACATTTCCCAGGTGTCAGACAACAAACACTCCTGAAGTCCACTGGTCACATGGTTCATTTATCACATGCATCACTTTTGTCTAAATCCTGGGTCTGACTCTGCTGAGGACAGCAATGTCTGTCAAGTGGACTGTTATACTGAAATCAACCAAGAGTTTAGTCTGGTGGTGTGTCTTGTTTTGAAGTGCTAGGTCTGTATTTTTTTTAGAGACCTGCAGTTCCTCTCCCCTCCTGCTTAGCCTTAGCCTAGTTTTAGACCTCTGAACTTTAGACCAGATCTCTGATTTCAGCAATTCTAACTGGTCATCGATGGCTGTTTCCACTGGTTGGAGAAACAACTGACCAGTCAGAGTTGAGTGGAATTAAAAATGGGGAATGTCGTAGGAAGCCACTTCGCTACATTAATGAAAAATAGCAACAGAAATATGGCAAGAAGCATGGATGAGAGTAACGGCTGTTCAAGTTGCTGTAAGTCGACTTAACAACTATGACTATAACTATTAAATCAACACATTAAGCTACTCCTAGCAACTGGAAGCTCGGCGTCTGTGTCAACTACAAATGGCATCAGTGTAACAGAGAAGTTACAACACTCACACTGCTTAGTTGTGGCAAAGCAAAACACAATGTCAGGCTGAATGAAAGTGAAACAATCAAGCTGACCCAGCCTCTGTCTCACCAGCTTCAGCTAAGCATCTTGTGCTGTACTAAATGTGAAAATGCTGAAACAGCCATGCATCACGTAACTTAGCCTGCATACATGCTCTTAGAGGTTACAAAGGTCACGCAACAAAAGCCATTTTTGGTACATAGGCCTGTATGTTGCACTATGGTTCCCGCAGAATGATTATTCATTTGGTTCACTTTTATCAAGCCGTATTACCATTTTGACTGTTGTATTAACTTTTGGTCCTTTCCCATAGCTTAACATACAGAGTAGTATACCGGACTAAAGCAATGTTACAAAGAGAAATCAGACTCACATCATAGTGCCTGGACTTCTTGATTTCCTTGATGGGTGTGATCTGCTCTCCTTTCCTCTGGGAGGATTTGGTGTCTTTAGCAGTTTGGTTCTCAGGCTCGGTTTTGGGTTTCTCCTCTGTGGGTTTTGGCTGTTTCTGGATCTCTGCGGTCGATACTGGTGCCGTAGCCGGTGCCGTGGTCTTGGAGTCGAGTTGTTGTTTGGCAGCATTGGGTGCAAACTGTCCACTACCACCAGGTCCCGTCTGCGCTTTCTGCGTCTGGGGCTGGGCCGGCCTGGGTCCCTGCTGATTGGTGGGTTTGTGGAGAGGGCTTTGCTGACTGGCTGGCGCCTGGTGACGGGGCGATCCCATTGGCTGGTGCTTGGGAGACGGATGAGGAGCAGGAAGTGGAGGCTCGTCGAGGCCGCCTCCGGACATTAGCCGCTGGGTCTGGCAGTTGAGACATAACCACTCCTTCTTCTGAAACACAGAGAAGACCAAACCCAGACACAGTTAGTGACAACAAGCTTGTTTTTCATATCATATTATGTCTGTAATATGTCAAATAAAAGCATATTTAAAGACATCTAGCTCATCGGTGGCGCTTTGAAAATTTGCAAAGCATCAACACTATGGGTTCAATCGCAAAATTGTGTATGTTGCATAAAAAAAGGTACGTGAGTTTGAATAACGCTTTGCTGTCTTGAACGAACCGTGAGAAAATCAACAGGTTGCCACTCAACAGCAAAAAGAAAAGACTGAAACACTCCCAGGTGGGTGTGTAAATGTGAGTGTGTGTGCGACTTAAATGCCATTTAACCCCCTGTCTTTCATCAACTACTTCTCTACTAAAATGAAGTGTTGTCATTCTACTTCTCATGTAAGATTGACGGATTAATACACTGATTAATATTCCGGTATATGCCGATACCACTTAAACAGTAGACTGCAGAGACACACACACACACACACACACACACACACGCACACACACAAACTCTATTGACACTTTGGAAATCGTTTTTCCAGACCGAGCTGTCACAACGGCAGCAGGCTAAGTTAAGCTGACGTACGTTTCTAAAAGTCCCACTGACAGTTACACCCTATTTCCATCGCATCGGATCCACTGTGAAGCTGCCTGATGAAAAATTTGACTGCGATGCTCGCCCACACACACACACACACACACACACACACACACACACACACACACACACACATACACACACACACACACACACGTACTGAACATAACCAATATTTTGCTTTACGCTAACTTGTCTCTGTTTCCTGGTGTGAACTCATTGTTCAATCGGTCTTTGTAGAAAAAGGTTACATTAAGACTTTGGCTGGTGATCTCTGTGAAGGACAGAAGCCTCAGGAATGACTTCACCAACACTGTGACAGGAAAACAGTTTCAATGAACTTTTCTTTAAAAACCCAAAACACATATATTCATCTATTTTGTTGATCTGATATGTAATATGTATCATTATTTGTGCAGTATCTCTCCCGTGCACACCTTTTGTGTACCTTCCCTCTCTATTCAGTCGATCCAGGAGAGAAACTGAAGTTGGACCAAAGATCGGCCATATCACTCATGCAATAAATAACTGACAGATGCAGCCCTCCCCACTGAGCACTTATCTCCCATCTCTGTTCTTTTCCTCCCACTCATCAAATCCTCTCTCCACAAAACTCTCTCTAACTCCCTCCTCTCCACACTTGATCGTTTCTATGTACCCCTCTGCATCTCTCTCTTTCTCTGAATCCCTTTGAGACTTTAGTTATTAAGTGTCATGCAGGAGTACTTATGGCCACCATTACATACCACCAAGGCAGTAATAGTTTATTGAAACATCTGCATGTAAAACTATATGAACTTGGTTTTACACCTTTCTCTATCGCGGCCTCATTCCAAGACTGCACAGCGTTTTAATGACAGAAAGATGTTCTCTCATTGCCTTTTCCATTCATCTTTTAAAGTTAAAGCTGCGGTTCAAAATAGACGGGAGGAAGAGGGGAATTTGAATGAGGAAGGACACAAGTGATACAAATCAATAATGCAGGTGTTTCTTTCTCAATTATTTGACTGTGATTAAATGAATACAAAGCTAAAAGCTTCTCCCCAGAAACATGTTTCATTTTACTTCAACACACTAGTCTATTTTCTGCTTCTTTCTTAAAAGCCACTGCTAAAACCACACATTCCTTTGAACGTTTTATTCCAAATGTGTACCAGCATCAAAAAATGTAAACAGCCGCTTTGAAAATACTGATCAAAGGGTCAAACCATTTGTGCGATATTATCTGCAGACTAGACTTCATTTGATTGTTCTTGGCGTTGTGAGCACGATATAAAAAAGTAATTCACATTTAAAAAGCTGGAAGCAATGAATGTCTGGCATGTTTCCTTTTCTGCAATTATCCAAAAAGCTGTCAATTAGTTTTTTGTCAATTAATAAATGAATCGACTTAATGTTTCAACACGTTAAGATGCTACTGTAAGATGTGGACCCGTTGTGTATAACTCTGTGCAGCTACAGTACTTCCAAAGAAGCAGCACGTTGTATGAGCACATTGTGTGCATGCGTGTGTGTTTGTGTGTACTGTGCCGTATTCAATCACATAGCCAATGGCACAATGAGTCCTTCCCTGATGATGCATCACCCTTTGCAACTACTCCTTTATTAACTATCCCATGTACAGTCGTAGCCTCTGAGACTGTTGAATCATTTTAGACCCTCAAGTGAACTCATTCCTCTTTTTCCAGCCAGTACATCACATGTGTGTGTCTGTTGTCCATCAGAATCGCTGCTCCACTTAACCTACATAGCACAAACATTCTGGCCTTTTCTTCTCCTGTCAATAACGTTCACTAAAATACTCCATTAGTTCTTGAGCCGCATTCAGACTCACTCTCTTTCTTTCTCTCTTTCTGTCATAACGTGGGCCTTTCACACTCTTTTTTTTTGTCTATTGTATTTTGACTCTCTCTCTTTGTTTTGTTTGCTATTTTTCAACACCGTCTCTTTTTTATGAAAGCAATGTTTTTTTTTAAAAGCCCAAGTCATCCATATGCCAATTATAATCTGATTAGACTCCATGGCAACTGCACCAAGCCATAGTCCTCCATTTAAAATACGGACGAGAACACTTCTCTTTTGCCTAGGCTTCGCTGCTTCTCTCAGTTTCACTTTCTTTCTCGTGTGACTCTTTTTCATCCTTTTATATGTGTGTTTCACACATTTGCACCTGCAGTTTCTTTCTTTTCTCTATTCACTACATGATCATTGAACCTATATCTTTCCCTTTCCTCTCAGCTCTTAGCCTCCTCCTCTTCTCTCTCGCTGTCACCCTCCGTCTCCTTTTTCTTTTCCTCCAACAGAGCTATTTTTACCCAGAATGCCATTGTTCTGCTCGATCGCACACTTCCCTAGCACTGGCTGCCACTTTAGGCTGCACTCTACTGCACCACAAATACACAAGTGTGCATGTGCATGCACACACACACACACACACACACACACACATGCACACACACACACATGCACACACACACATACAGTCACATGATTCACGTCGGTGTAAAATGGAGGAGGCCTGTGTAGCTAAAGGCTTACCAGAAGGAGAGAAAGATGACAAGCAGAAGGAGGAAGAGAACAAGGGGAGTGGAGGAGCCCACTAGGCGGAGGAGAGGAGAAATGGGGAAGAGAGTGACACCAATGCTAGCGTGTGAGTGGGTGCACATACACACACACACACACACACACACACACACACACACACACACACACACACACACACACACACACAGTAATTCAGCTTAGCCTTCAGCAATGTGGCTCCCTGCTGAGTCTCATGTAAGTGGTTTGATTTGGGAGCAGAGAAGAGACGGACGAAGAGCCATGAAGAGGTGTGATGACAGATGATGATGATGAAGAAAAAGCTAATGATGATGGTTTCTTACAAGTATCATAACATTTTTTACCTATGTTTTCGGGAGAAATATAATTGCTGCCTGGAGTTGAGGGCTGTGTGTGTGTGTGTGTGTGTGTGTGTGTGTGTGTGTGTGTGTGTGTGTGTGTGTGTGTGTGTGTGTGCGTGCCTGTGTGTTTGTGCATGTGTGTCTGTGTGACAGACTAAAAGTTAAAAAGATATCTTCAAACAGGACACAATATTTAGGTCATTGAGTGTGCTTCAATGAGAGAAGACTAAGTGTTTTCATGAATTATGAATTATTTCCTCTGCAGGTATCATTTATTATCTCCATCTTCCCATGGTTGCTTCTTGGCGTCTTGACTAAAAGCTAATTATTTTGACATCAACTGTCTTGAACCCAAACGATAGCGAGGGAGTTTTAGGGGCAGGTTTCAGCGCTCAGTGCACAGGTTGCATCAGTCACCGTACGGGAGGAAACTCACTTTTTCATGACAACGAAGAGCAGATTCCAGAGGAACTCACCCACATAAATTATTTTTCCTCCTGCCATTGTCTCCAGCTTCAGATTTGTTGTGTCCTCTCTATTTTTGTCCATTGAGATACATTTTAAAATGTCTGGTCGCGTTGGCTTTCTACTCTTTTCTGCTTTCCACCCCCAATTATCATCTCTCCACCCGTCAGACTCATCTGTGAGCCTGTGAAGGGCCTAGACCCTCAGGTTGGGAACCACTGGACTCACCTGCAGTTTATAAAGTGAATGAAATAAGGCAGCAGCACAATGCTACTGACACATTGGTATTAGCGATCTCATAATACAATGACATTGTGTCAGTCACAGGGGCCTTTTGTTCTGAAAATACTTGTGATACCTTAAGTAAAGCATTGTTAACAATGATGTATTGTTACTTTCACTAAGTAGAAGATCCCCTTAACATCTGTTGATTTGATTTGAATTAAATGTTGGAAAAGGGAGCCATTTTGAGTCTCAAATACTGTAACATTAAATATTGGCCTGTGCACAGAGACATAATGCAACAACACACTTGCATGTATAAATCACACACTCAAAGCAGACACATACTAGACATGTCCTGTGGGAGAAACAGCCAGGATCTTAATGTAAGAAGCACAAGTGACATTGGTGAAATTAAAGGCACTAATTCTGTTGATACGCGCGCACACACACACACACACACACACACACACACACACACACACACACACACACACACACACTGGTTGTATTTAAGCTGGATGGTATAATATCTTTTGCACTAAGAAGCTGGAAAGGCAGAAGAATGAGGAAGAGAGATGGAGGAGGAGAAAGAGGAGGAGGAAGAGGAGGAGGAGGAGGAGGAGAGTTGAGGCATTAAAGAGAGAAAGTGAGAAACTTAAAGTAAAAGGAGTAGAAGAATCTAGATCAGAGCAACAACAGCAGTGGAGGAAGTGGAAGAAAAAATGAAGCTTGTAGACTAAAGGAAAGGAGAAAATTATATGAAAAGATAGAAAGAAAAAAATAGAGAAATAAATTAGATTAGAAGGGAGGAATATAGCGGAGGAGGAGGCGAGATGCTAGGGGATGAAAGATAGGAAGAGATGAATTGTAGGAGTGCAAAACCACTTAAGGAGAGAATAAGTAAGATCTAAATTAGAGGTGAGAAGAAGAAGAAGAAGAAGAAGAAGAAGAAGAAGAAGAAGAAGAAGAAGAAGAAGAAGAAGAAGAAGAAGAAAGGATGCCGGAAAAGAGAAAGGAGAGAGGGAGCATGGAGCCTCTTTAATGGCGTAACAGTGCAGTGAGAGGCGAGAGGAGTGGGCACGGGGCCGGCTATGTGTGTGTTTGTGTTGATGCGTATACACATTATGTTTTATTGCCCACATTTTACCTATTTTCTGTATGAGGTTGATCTGCCCACTTCTTTCCTCTGCTGACGCTCAGTGTAGGAGGCTCTCATTTGCATACAGTATGGTGGGAATTCACAGCTGCCGTGATGATGAATTCTGACGTTGGCCCGAACTCCGACTGTGAGCGTTATAATCTGATTAAACCTTCAAAGGGACACTTAGAGTCTGCATCATGTACCCAAAATAGCTGGACCACAGAGACGCAGATAGTCTGGGTATGAAGCCAATTAGCTTGCGATGGTAACGAACAGGCTGAACGATGGATCAGATGTCCACAAGAAAGACTGATTGAAGACTATCTGACACACTGAAACAGTGACTTATGGTCAGTCTTCTCATGTAAGATTCTTTCCAACAACTCAAAATTGACTGTAAGTAATCGTATCTTGCGTACTAAATGTGTAGAAATGCAAAAAAAAAAAATGTTTTGGGAGAGTCCTCATGAGAAATAAAGACAGTGGTGTTTTACATTTGTAAAAAGCCAACATACTGTATGTTGATATTTACCTGGAAAAGACTTTTAGCGGCTGTTTGAGTTATGACTCGGCAGCCAGGAGCAGATGTGTTCAAAAAGCGTGAGACTCATACACAGGAAATTATTTTTGTGTCAAATTTTAACAGTTCAACAATGGTTTATTTGAAATGTAACCGTTAGGGATGTGTGTCGTTAGGCTTTCATGCGTACTGTTGTCGATATTTGTGGGTGTGGTTCCTCATCAATACGTTAAAATTCTTGAATACAAATAGTCTTACTTGAGCAGCAATGCAAGAAGTTCAAAAATCTTTGAAATACATTCTCAGATAAACAATTGGCGAAGTGATTTGCTATTATTTGTGCACCTATTCTCAATAGAGAACCTTCTTGACAAATAATCCCAAACTGCATTTCTGCAGATTGATGTTCTGCTTGCTCGCCACATGTTTTGAGAAATTGCAGACATTACCTCCCTTACCTGTAATGGTGTTATTGCGTGTCTTATGCTGTACTGTGTGTGTGTCTGTGTGTGTGTGTCAGAGTGAAGCACCAATCAGCCCTTGACAAAGACAGTGGCAAGCCACATCTTCTTAAATAAAAAATAGATAAAAATAATGTAACCGTAAAAAGAAGAATACACACTTAACTAATTGCACCAAAGCTCCACTGCAGTTGTTAGAGGTTAAGTGCCTGGCTCATTGCAGTTTCAGCATTAGCTTTGGAGGAGCGTTTCACTGAGACAGACCTCGGGATTTGAACCGACGACCTGACTGTGAGGAGCCGGCTTTGAGGAGGAAGCCCCTGAGGTTGAGAGACGGAACCAGACCAACAGGCACGGCGCAGTTTGTTCAGAGTTTGACCCACAAATTGGTTTTGAGAGCTAATTTTAACAGGCTGCGACTGACTGACGCATGGAGACACGTACACACACACGCACACAAATCAAGAACAGAGAGCAACAACACAATCTTTGGAGTTTATACGAGCGCAAGATTTTGTGTCATCATGTGTGTGTGTGTGTGTGTGTGTGTGTGTGTGTGTGTGTGTATGGGCTTCAGGCATCAGAGGATTTTGACTCCTGCAGTAATAGGATGGCAGCTAGCCAGTAGCAAAACAGAACAGAAGTACTCTGGCTACTACAGCGCTGGTCAACAGGGAACATGACGTCCACTGACTTCAACCACCGCTTTGTCATTACAACAATTAAACAACTTCAATCTGATTTATTGACTTGAATATAATGTTTTTCTTGCACTTCTTCAACCCACACTTAAACATGAATCAAATTACTATGTTTGATGTGAAAGGACTCACTGGAAATTCGCAGCAACCAACAAAGGGGCGAATTGACAAATAATGGATTGCTGCCCCTAATGGCACTATAAATCATTTGCCAAATGTTATCTGCCCCATCTCAAGGTCTGATTCACGCAAGATATTGTGGTGATTATATTATGGAGCGATCACGCCCCTAAATTTTGCAGCTGATTGCAATTATCCATGTGGCGAAGTCTAAATGCGTTGTCGGTTGTGAGGAGTGAGAGCCGAAGGCAGAGGTGCTACTTCCATCCAAACCTCCCAAAGGAAATCAAGAGCGAGGAAAGCAGACACTGTGAGCACAGGATGTTAGATGAGAAGGAGAAGGACGGCATTATTTGTTTATTTGCTGATATAAAAACCTTTCTTTTTCAAGCGTCTTTAATTTTTCCTTATTTTTCCAATGTAGTTTAAAAGCTGTCATGTCGGGGAGCTTTATTCATTTATTTTTCATGACATGTCTTTGCAGCCTGTCTCACAGAAATAAATGAGTTTGAGTGAACCGCCCTTACAAATGTTCTTCAGTCACCGCTAACTGGCTATCAGCACTGATCTTTGTGAATGGGGCAGTTTGAGGCTCATTTGCATAGAAAGGGGACACTATTTCCCCAAATGTATGATTATTACCTCATTTAAATATGTGCAAATAGCACGGGAGCGCCAATGCGCTTTTTGCTTGGCAGCGTGGTTGTGGGTGCATATGCTTTAAAAAAATGACAGTTTCTTTTGGTCATATCTGCAAAAACTCCGCAATCCTTTCCTTGTGTGACAGGTCAGGATAAAATTCATATGTTCGTGAAAATAAACCTGGTAATGTAGCTTTTACAATATTTCCAAAACTGCATTTCTACACATCTTAAGGATATTTTCCTTCTTTTCATCCACAGAGCCTCCTCAAAAAGGATCTCTCGGGGACAAAAGAGTTTACTGAGCTGAAGTTCTTACCTCGCTGTGTGTACCCAAAATTGAACCTCATCCTCAATGACGAGGGGGCTGCTGGGTATTAATAGGATTTAATTGATCTGGCCTTGGTTTTAGTATGAGAGAGACTGCAGCCTTTGAAGTGCTGAAGTGTGTACTTTGAAGTGCAGAAGGCAGTCCTCACTTGGACAGGAGCATTATGGGCAGGGGAGATTGCTGGCTCATCCCTCAGGGTGAAGAAAGAAACATGATCAGACAGATGCTAGAGAGGAAGTTGGAGGAAAAAAATCTTGAGAAAAGTTTAGCCATAAGCTTAGAGCAAAGAGAGAAGAGGAGAGAGAGAGAGAGAGTCTTCCCTTTGAGAGGAGTGAGTGAGATGGAAGGGGAGGGATCCGGGAGGAGGCTGAGAAATTGAAAATAAGCAGAGGTGGGGGAGGACGTGAGAGAAGATGGAGCGGAAAAACATGGAACACCGAGAGAGAGTGATTACAGAGAACTAAATGAGAGGGTGTTGAGGGTGAAATGAGAGCGAGAGGATAATAAGAAGCTCTCTCCGCTCTGGTTTCCTCCTGTTTATTCCAGCACCATATAAATGAATCATTACAGGCACAACACAAACTTTACTTAACAATACCGTATTTTATAGATTTACATTTTTTTTACTTATACACCGAATGAATAGAATAAATAAAATACCTGACGAAGCAAGATCTCACTTTGCTTACTAGTAAAGTGGTGAAGAAAGGGAATTGTAGTTTGGTAATTCAACATCAGTGTCCGGCACCAATATTTGCAATTTTGTAAACCGGGGCCTTTAACCTCTATAAAAAATTATGATTAAACTACCCAAAATACAAAAAGAAGGCTCAAAGCGGAACAATGAAAAATGCAAAGAAGAGAAAAAGTGAGGAATGTCTGAGGACGTATGAGGAGATGGGTAAAATGGAGGACAGAACAGAAAGTGGGAGAAGGAGGGAGAAAAGCACAAGGGCGGGGGTAAAGAGGATGAGGATATTAGTGAATTAGAAGCAGAGAAGAGAGGAGGAACGGGTGTGGGGAGGGGCGAGAGAGAGAAAAGAGAGGAGAGAAAAGAGAGGAGAGAAAAGAGAGGAGAGAAAAGAGAGGAGAGAAAAGAGAGGAGAGAAAAGAGAGGAGAGAAAAGAGGCGGATTCCAAAAATGTACAGTGAATTAGTTCTGCTTCATGAAACTGGCAGTTCTGGCTGAGAAATGCTTCGGGGCAAGGAGTGTGTGTGTGTGTGTGTGTGTGTGTGTGTGTGTGTGTGTGTGTGTGTGCGTGCACGTGTGTGTGTGTGTGTGTGTGTGTGCTGTCATGTTTGTCTCCATATAATTTGCGTGTATGTCAAGTATGTCCGTGTGGCTGGATGTAATGGCGTGTGTTTGTGTGCAAAGAGCATCGCTGCCTCCCCACAAAAGAGTTGATGCCACGTTGACATTTAGACAAAAACACAAGCGCCATCTTTTAAAAGAGAAACTGTAAAGAGTGAAGCTCGAAGAGAGCCGAGGCCAAAACAAAAGGGACCAACAAAAATAAAACATGAAGTGTACCTGCACATCATTACATGACATTTAATCTCCAACTAATCCCTTAAAGCTACTCAAGCAAAGATTTTTAATGGGAATTTTTTTGAATTATTTTATAAGCGTAATATTGGCCCTAATCAGACGCTGTGGCTAATTGTTTGTGTTGGACTGTGATTCAGAAGCAATGAATTGAAGCATGAAGAACTAAGTTTCTCCTAATCAGCAGTTAACTACCAAAAGGAAAATGTTTCATCACCATCAACAACAGTAAGAGGAGAACATAAATGTGTGTGTAAAAACCATACAATACTTCATAATTCTGACCCTTTGCTTTGTCATTATCAGCATTTACTTGTACTTTTACTTTTAATACTTAAGTACATTTAATATTAGAAAAATACTTTTGATACAGTACATTTCAGATACTTTAAGATTTCAGAAGATTTCATTTCAGATACTTTAAGGTGACTTTCACTTTTACTGGAGTCATTTTCCAATAAGATATCTTCACTTTTGCTCAAGTATGTTTGTTTTTAATATGCACCACTGCTCTAAATTACAGCGGATGACGGATGGATGTTTTCATTCTGTGAGAATGAAAATGAGACTGATCCAAACTCTAAACTCAAATTATGAAAAAATGTGGACACTTTTGTAGAGTTCCACACACACACACACACACACACACACACACACACACACACACACACACACACACACACACACAGATACAAACACGCGCAAAGGAAGAGTGTGTAAAGGTCATCAGCGTTGCCTGTCCTTCACTGTCTAACTTACTTGTGTGCGTGTGCATGTCTGTGTGTGCGTCTGCATGTGTGTGCGTTTTGACCCTGACTAACAGCGAGCTGAGTCAGCTTCTAAAATTGCACACAATGTGCAGCCAAACAATATCTGGGTCAGTCTGCACTCTACCATTTATGGCATCCAGCGTCTGGCTCAAGGGCACTTCAACAGCAACTGCTTCATCTGTGTTGCTGTGAGTCCTTCTGCTGGTTTTAGGGTCTAGCTCGGCGAGATCCGGGAGGATGGGGTGACCCGCTACCGCGGGGCAGCATGTGTCTCCCCCCACATCAAGAACACACACTTCCATCACCTGCATTCACACACACTCCAAAAACAAAAGATACAGAACATATTCAGGCAGCTGCAAACACACAAGGTGCACCCGGTGCATGTGCACATACACAGAAACACCCTCGCCAAGCAGGGATTTCACCCTACCGTCCAATCAGATCTCTCTGGAGGAGCATGCTCACGCTGCGCTGTGGCACCTGCTCTGAGAGACGGGGCTCCAGAAGAATCACACTGCTGCAGCTGTTTGTCTATTTTCTTCCCCTTTTATTTTATTTCCCTTGTTCAGTGTCTCTTGGAGTGTTTCCTGTGAGTCTTCCCTCTTCCTATCGCTATGAACACTTCCTATGCACCTTCTCTTTTTATTCCAGTTTCTCCTTCTCTCTCGCACACAAAATGTCTCTCCTCCCGTTTTAGCCTCCCTCACCTTTTAGTGCGCTACTGTAACATTGAGGAGCGTTAGTTCAACTGTGAGTTTGAGTTCAATTTGCTTTGATAATTTGATACATAAGGAAAAAATACTATCGCTAAAGTGTTTGTGTTAATGTATGCACGTGTTCAATTTGATATGTGATTAGATATTTGCAAAGAGTATCACCTCTTTTACCCTGTGCATTTGCTTCTCTGTCCATGTATGTGTTTACACTTGTCACAGATCGGCAGTAGCTGCAGGGACAACACGATCACGACACAGTGATCATTTGTCATCTCTGGGCAGTAATGACACTCTGCCCGTCTGCCACTGCAGCTCAGATTGGCATTGATTAGATGTCAGTGTCAATGCTCCGCCCTCATCATTTTATCATTTTACACAGAGCACGACAGAGAGTCCGAACCAGAAAGTGCTGTCCCGCTGCAGCGAGGGCAACCAACACGAGGAGAGAAATCAATGAGGCAACGACAAAGACTTTTCCCTCGAAATCTCTTCAATGGATTATTCCAGTTTATCACACACTTTCCTGACGATCAACCAGATAATTAAGCCATTAGAATATATAAACCCAGCAAACTCCTCCGATTGTGTTCAGTCGTGTTTGTGTTGGATTTAGTCCATTTGTGTTTGTGCTTTGAGCCAAAGAACTGAAATGAAGAGGAAACGCCCGATCACCAATAGCCCTTAATTCACACACTTGCCTAGGAAGATCCCTGACAGTGTAATTCATACAGAGAAATGAGGAAGGGACGCATGAAAGAACAGGAGTGTAGATCAGCACACTGATGAGAAACACACATGTAGACGTACGATGCTGCTTATTATCCGTGTTGGTCGAAACTTGGGAAAATTGTTCAACAGTTTCATCTGTAGTTTCAAGAGTGAGATTGGACCAGGATGTGTTTGTCCTCGCTCAGAACGAATACTGTCTGTTGGTAGTAGCTTCAATAAACTATTATAAACTAGCTGCTTGGTAAACCCAACGGGAAACCTTTGGAAAGGCTGTCGAGATATTCATAATTAACTAAGAGAGCCATCTGAGGACAAAAAGTCTCAGAGGTAATTCAGAGGCTTAACGGGAAAATGATACAAAAATTGGACAGTCATTTTTCATTATCGAAACATTAGTAAATGACAAGATTTAGCCGAGCCAGCGAATACATAGGGAAGTCACCCTGACGACCCTGCAGTCTGTTTACATGTAGAATATAATAATTCATGAGTGACAGCCCAGCTGTAAGATTCAGTGAGGAGCCAAAGGTGAGATGAAGTAAACACAGCAGACTGAGAGGGGACAGAGGGAAGGATGGGAGAGATGGAGGGAGGGGGGTAATTAAATGAAATTAAAAAGTGGAGAAGCGGAGTGATGCTTGAGGCTTAATTTATACTCCACTTGTTTTGAAATGCAGGAAAACTGGATGAAGGAAGATGGAAGGTGATGGAGGCACAACAACCCATATATACTTATTTATATTTACGTTCACCAAGTCACAAACACAACCTCATACTGGACAGATCAAAGGACTGGTGTGGGAAATGAGCTTCAGCCATTTATACAGGTGGACACAGGTGGACACACCACATCCAGGCACCGCTTCAGCAACTGACAATGTTTGTCTGGTCCTGTCCTAAACTTAATCTAAAAAGTCTATTCTTAACCCGAAAACCAATTATTAATGGAGCAATATTTTCACAGCAGCTATATTGTCAGATCTCAAGTATGTTTTTTTACTGTTATATAGTAGCGACGCCACCACGCAACACACACACACACACACACACACACACACACACACACACACACACACACACACACACACACACACACTGCATTGCACTACTGTGGAGAGACTATATTGGTATTTCTCCCTGGGGACAACCTGTGTACACACACACACACACACACACACACACACACACACACACACACACACACACACACACACACACACACACACACACACACACACACACACACACACACAACTTTGTGATTCTGTTTAGGCCAGCAGAGAAGGCTTAGCTGGTCCTGACGACCTGCCACGGCATCCAGAGAATGATTGGACTGTAGTTTTATTCATCAAAGTGCTCAAGGGGGTGTTTTCTAATTGTGTATTGCTTGTGTTTACAAGATATTGTGTGTGTGTGTGTGTGTGTGTGTGTGTGTGTGTGTGTGTGTGTGTGTACACAGGTTGTCCCCAATTTACCCTCTACCTTGTAGACGACACCTGCTCTTCTCTCTATTTGTCATACAAGTCTCTCCATCATTCTGCTCGTCACATGCATTTTATCAAATGTGTTACACTATAATGAATTGATTGACTTCTTGTGAAAAAAATCCATTTATACGTATATACCTTTTGCCCTTTAAAATTAAATATTTATGTGTAAGATCCAGCAGATTAAAGTTACTTTGCCACAGGGAAGAATTGGTTTAAAATGGTGGTTAATATGCAACTATTATACATTTAATATGGTGAACGCAGCCATACAGTCATCAGTCTCCTCCCGCTAATTATGTGAACCTTCAAATAGAAAATGTGGGTTTTTCTAACATTTAAAAAGGTCGAGTTGAGACAGTTATAACATCCATTACAGTTCAGAAAAAAAAGACATCCACTGGCTACCGACACTATTAGCATAACAAAGTGGAGGAAAGCGCAGTATCTATTTGTGAAGATGGTAATTTGAGCCGTGGACGCTGAGAGAAGTGAAGCTAAATATAGTGATTCATTTTAAATATGAGGCTACAGCAGGAGTTTGACAGCTGCACAGGAGCTCCCTGCTGAGACATAGTTTTCACTCTTACCATCTTTTTTTCAATTTTTTTTTAATCTCTTTCTCTGTTTTCTGTTCCCTCTCCCTCTTGATCTCATCCTTCTTATTTCCCCATCTCTGTCATCTCTCATTTCACAGAGAAACTGAGTTTGGAACCAACTAGCAGACTGTGAGTCAATAAACTGCTTGGCTGTGTTTTTTTCCGTTATTTATTTATTTATTCTGCAGTTGGGCAGCCGTTAGCGAATGTATCATTTGATTTGGCTGTAGACAGACAGAGACAGAGGGAGAAAGAGAGAAGGGTGGGGGGCAATAGATAGAAAGACAGACAGACAGACAGACAGACAGACAGACAGACAGACAGACAGACAGACAGACAGACAGACAGACAGACAGACAGATAGATCCACATCCTTGTAAGCTAAGATATAAAATGAATCAAAATGCAAATGTCCACATGGTCAATGTAGATTGTTTAATAGAGTGTATCAGGTCAATGACTAACTCTGGCTTTATATATATATATATATATATATATATATATATATATATATATATATATATATATATATATATATATATATATATATATATATATAATATATATATATATATATATATATATATATATATATATATATATATATATATATAGCTTGTATATAGACAATACTGGAGGAAGGTATTTGCTTGTGATAATATTATGAAATATCTAGTAATGTATTGTTGATGACCAATTCCTTCATATAGTAATCACACATCTTTAAATTGATCCATTAGGTTAAGTAAAGGCTACCAGATGTTCATTCAAGCTGCAGCAGTCAGCACCATGGACAGAGGCAACATCCAAGTGAAACTACAACTCACCAGCAGTGAGACAGAGAGGACAGCTGTGTTTCTTATTTACTGTTGTCTGCACACTGGACATTACTACATAGAGTCATGTGCTGCTAGTTAGTCTGTCCGCAATGTAAAAGAGGAGTGTATTAGTATGGCAAAATGACAAAGAAAAACTGATGCAGAAGGAGAGAGAAAGAGAGGGAAGTGAGGAAGAAATAGAGTGGAACAGAGAATGAGAGAGAGGGGGAGAGGGAGAGAGAGAGAGAGAGAGAGAGAGAGAGAGAGAGAGAGAGAGAGAGAGAGAGAGAGAGAGAGAGAGAAATACCATAGAGAGGGAGAGAGCAGCAGGAGAATACAAACCACTGAGCTGCTGGTTACAGCTGGATTTTTCTAGTTATACACACACACAAACATACACGCACGCGCGCACACACACACACACACACACACACACACACACACACACACACACACACACACGCACATTATAGAAGTCCAGAGCTGAGAAGCACCAATCAGAAGAATCCATTCTACTGCTCGGGTTTGCTCACAGTCTCCATGTCTGTGGTGTAATTCAGCCAACAGGATGTTACATCGGGCGCACTGGTTTAACAAACGAGAACCCTGCCAAGTGGATATGCAAATGTCCACTTAAATTAGATATAAGATAGAATAAGATACATCATGTTCATTATCCTTAATGAAATGCACGGTGCGTGCCAATGTGAAAACAATGTGTACACAAATGGGAAATTCATTTTTAAATTGATTTGATTATTGAATCTTGAACCCTGAACTAAAATGCTGGACACACACTGACATGCACACATACATGCATAATATTCATTGATACAATGCATATCATACATCCTAAATGTGTTGATACATACTTTGAAACATGTACACATGTATTGTAAAAAAAAATATAATATACAATTCTGTCTTTTGTGTAATCTCAGTCCCTGATGTTTCCTTTCTCTACTCTCCCTCCCCCCTGCCCTGCATCATGGAACAGTCCAATCCTAACCTTTTTGCTTATTCCATCTCACTCTCCTTCAGCCATCCATCAATTTCTCTCTCTTTCTACCTCTATATGTTTCTTGCTCACTCTCTCGTAGTGCTTGTGAGGACCAGTACTGCTCAAAATTGTCACCATGAATGTGTGTGTGTGCTCGCTTTCAAACCATCATGAGACATTGCATGCATACAGAGGGATACACACACACACACATACACAAACACACACACTCACACACACAAACATACACACTTGTGTCTTTCCGCACTGCCATTAGTCATCATGTCTCCCACTGAACACAGCAGATAAACAACATGTAAGTGACAGAACTAATTCAACACCCACGCCTGACTTACACAAGGACATAGTACATGTGTGTGTGTGTGTGTGTGTGTGTGTGTGTGTGTGTGTGTGTGTGTGTGTGTGTGTGCGTGCGTGTGTGTGTGTGTTTTCTGAATGGTGCATAAAATGTAATGGATGGAGATCAAAACAAGACGGTGATATCTGCGCTCTGAAGTCGTCTCTTTTTGCCTCCAGCTTGGACTATAAATAATACATAAATAGCCTGTTCTCCATTTCAACACTGTTATCTATCATTTTAGATGATGTTCTGGTGATGACACACTATGTCATTGTCTTCAAACTAAATATAGTAATTTATCATTTGCAAAGCTACTTGTGATTATATGTAAGAGATCGTTGAGGTGTCTAATGGACAAAATGGAGGCAAGCTTTTTTCTTTGCACCGTAGTTTGCCACAACAAGCAAACATAAAATGGGGATGTACTGTAAAAATGGGTCTCAGATTTGTCAACATTAACTATAAAGACCTATTAAATTAACTTGTCTTGATGCCTTTTTTTACCTGCTTCTCTTTAGAACAATGAATAGTGTTATATGTGAAAAGTGTTATCACCAACAGTTCATTTGATCACACATAACACATATAGTACTGTCTGTCACCTTCACAAGGTTTATAGTCAAATGATGATTTATATTTATTACATTAAAATAGTAATCACTTTGACAAATACAAGGACTAGTGTGACTATTGTGACCTTTGCTCCACCGCTGCAGGCAAACAGAATAGTAATATTCTGAATAACAGTGATATGAATCAATACTGGATATAGTACAAGCTTTTCTGTTATGCTGAACATGTGCTGGGGCAGTAAATGTTCATCTCCAATACGATGACGGTTCCCTGACCGAAGCTGCTGAATGTGTTTTTATTGTTACTGTTATATCTAGTGGCAGATCGGACAAACCCTTGCAGTGCTGTGTGGGAGGGTGTTACTCACACCAGCGTGCCGGTCTGCAGAAGCCTGAATGAAATCTGGCTCACAGGGCCTTTAAATGTTCTCAGTTCAGGGCTTTTACTGATTCATACTAATGGGTATCATATTTGAAGACTTTTATTTTAAAGAGCTCCCAGTTTTATGATCCATTTTTCTTTTAGTTTACTGTCAATACAATGAATACAAACTCAGTGTGTACATCTTGTCTTGATCAAATTATTATAATGTACGTTCCATTAGTTGGACAGCAACACCGTACACACCACTGAAGACCAATGTTGTCCTGATTTGATAAATAACACAACCACCTCTACTTTGCAGTTTTTATTATTGCTATTACGCTACTTGAAACGTATATAATATATTATACTATAAAATACTTCCTGCATTGATGTTTCAGGAGTTCCAGTGGCTCACAGGACATTATCCCTCTCCTTCTTCATTATAATGTGAAATATCTAATCAAGTGTTTATTTGTATCTAGTTTGCTCAAATCACTTATAGATATGTAATGTAATCGAGGCTTTAACCATAATGAACAATTGTATATGTACAACTTCACTAATCTCTGTCATTTAGGGAATTATATATTTTATGCGAACATAAAATAATCAACGTTTTGAGTGCAAAAGCATCCATGTCAGTGCGCATGATCCCATGTATCCTAATGCCAGTAAAGCAACATAAAATAGAGGCAGAGAGTGGGTGGAGGAGAACAGCTGGAAGGAAGGCGGGACGAACGGTGGAGGTAATGGAGCACAAACACATCAGGCTTCGGTCTCGAGGGCAGGACAGCCAGCAGAGAAGAAACACCCCCACAAACACCAACAGAATGGCGCAGCCTGCCTGGGAATCATCCATTCAGCAAGCGGCACATGAGGACTGTAGGAAAACACAGTGAATGCATCTGACTGGGTATACCCTCTAATTTCTCTCTCTCTCTCTCTCTCTCTCTCTCTCTCTCTCTCTCTCTCTCTCTCTCTCTCTCTCTCTCTCTCTCTCTCTCCCCGTCTCTCCCATATGAGCAGTCTCTCTCTCGCTCGCCACCTCTGACCACTTCCTTCTCGCCGGTTAATTCTCTTGCTCGCTCTGTCAGACTCCCTCTCTGTTTCATGGCTGAGTCATCATCTAAGTCATTCCTGTGGTTTCTCTCTTCTCTCGATCTTTCACTTCCAATCTCTCGTCTCTCGTCTCTCTTCATGGCTGTCTGGTGCTTTCTCCTCTTTGCTCGCCGTCCTTTCTTCTCCACACTCCCTCTTACTCTCCTGTCAGTCGTTCTGTCTGTCTTGCTTTCTGTCTTTCTCTCGAAAACGTTTTCATGAAAGCACAAAAAAAGGTGTGTAATATGTCGGTAATGTGTTGGTTAACAGAACAGCAGCGTCTCGTGTGTGTGTGTGTGTGTTTTGGCGTCTGTGTGTGTGTCACATCTTGGTAGCTGTCAGTGTCAGCGACAGGCAGCCACGCAGACAGGATATGACAACTGATTGGCAGACGGACCACCAACATTCGTCATGGCAACCACAGAGGACATCGCCGGGCTGTCAGGGATAGTTTACACAGCATATTGGAGTTATGAAGGTCTTGACCTTTTGTGTAGTATTATGTGTACATTTGCACATGAGCCTGCAGCGGACTTACTGATGAATAATTAAAAAGCAGATATTATGTGTCTTTGAACAAGATATAGAACGACTAGCAGCTAGTGACCCTGTGCCTGGCAAAAACATTCATGTATTCATAGCTACGATGTGCCACGTTATGATTACGATTTCCGCTTGCACAAAGATAGGAACCAGTCCCCTCAAAGTAACCAGTGAAGGACACATTTGACCATTCAACCAGTGGTGACATTTTCCGGTCTCTTTTTTGGGTTTCTGGTGATATTTCTATGCTGTCACCTTTCTTAGTTTCTGCCCATGGCCTCACTCTTTAAAGTGTCTCTGAACTTGTTCCTAATGTGTGCAACACAACCTGATTCCAAATCTAAAACTTGAGTTATCCAGGTCAGTGTAACTTATTTAAAAGGGCATGAATTTCTTATGATGTCAGCAGGTGGTCGCAAATTCAAGCCAAAAAAAATAGCTGCAGGATTTTCTCCAAAGTCTTCAGCTTTAACGGACAAAAAAAGGAGGAACATGAGCTTCTTAAACATGTATCCGGTAATGCTGCGCGCCTTGAAAGGTTTGCATTAGTGTGCATGCTCACCTGGATTTTCATTTGTTTACATGTACAGCTACTTTATCGAACAGCAATTCAACCATTTGACTCAACATTGACCGACCTAAATGCGGGACTTCTGTTGGACGTCAGTGGTCTTGCCGGCTTCATAACCTGTACAGACACTTAGAGGGTAAAGGGTATTCTTTCTCTTTGAATTATCTCTTTTATTAAATACAGCTAACTACAAAGTCTGTATGGGTTATTTTCAGCATTTCTTGTCATCTTGCATGAAGCTTTGCATTTAACTTCCAGCACTTAAGATACACACATTTAAAGTTCAAACTTCACTTCCTGTTGATGTTTCTGATTCAGTTCTTACACATGAAATGGATCGGGGAATAATTGGGTTCAAAGCAACGTGTGAATCACTCATCTGCTCTGCTACCCTCCTGAGACACAAACAAGTGAATGGAAAAAGGCGTGAATCAATGTTCTCTCTGCTTGTCACGACCCTGAAACACACGCATCCACTTCCATCGGTGTAGGAGTATAAATGAACAAATGAGATTGGTGGAACCATGAAAGACAGCAAAAAAAGGACAGATGAGATTGAATAAATCAACCTTTTCACTCAATTATCAACGTGAGTCATGACGTGTGTGTGTGTGTGTGTGTGTGTGTGTGTGTGTGTGTGTGTGTGTGTAGTGTGTTTCCTTTCAAGAGCATATTCTCCTTGTATGATGTTAAGTGTTGTGTGTGTCATTGTGGCATTTTTCTTTGACACAGAGAAACGCACACGCAGAATTCAGCCCATGAGTCACTCATTTTTCATCTTTTTTTTAAAATGGTGTGTAAGAGAGAGATAACATGTAAAAGAAAGGGGGATCAACGTGTTTGTCTTTGATGTGAAAACATCAGAAACCCCTGAGAGAAGCAGAAAGAAAGGGACGTAAAAATAGAGATTTCGTTTACTTCAGTCCCTATACCCACGCATAACCATAAGTCTCAAAGTTACAACAGCTGCCAAGTTTCCTGCAGTCAGAGCTCAGTATGTTGCTCCATAGAATTGATGCTGTGTTGAGAGATCCTGGGAAATCCTGGTGTGAAAAGGACAAAACAACAGGAGAATGTCTTTCACCAAAAACAAAAATGAGGTAACAAAGCTGTGTTATCTCATCGATTCTAGTTTGGAATAGTTTTTTTTCTCTTTAACTGGCAAATGTAGGTCTACGTTTAATCTAGTCAACTATCTTCTATTTCAAGTTCAATTTAAGAGTAGAAACAGTCTCATACAATGTGTCAGATGCTCTTTAGTTGAGATTTCTCCTTTTTTCACACCAACCTTTAATTTGTTAACTAATCTTTTAGTCATCTGTTCGTCTAAACTCGAAGAAATCCAAATGCTTTCTGCTCGCACACCTATTTCTATCAAAAACTCCACGTACAGTCATAAACACGTACATTATCTAATTTCACATGGCAAATGCCCCTACTCTAACTATAAAGTCAACCATTACAGCTCCAGATCCGGTTTGAAGTCAGCGTATTTTTCAAAGAGAAAAGTACACCCTGGCTCTGCAGCAACCTCTAAGGACAACAAGCTCTGTTTCACTTTAAGGCACTGTTACTCCAGTCAGCCATGATGACTCAAGAAGATCAAGCCTCTACTCTACATATGGCTCAAAGAGAATCCATCATTATGGCTCAGCAGCAGACTCAGTTTCAATAATAGCATGTTTTTTTATTTTGTCTCATCTGTGCCTTCAGGCTTCTTCTTGGTAAAACAGGGCTCATCTTGTTATCCATCACTGGCAATTGGCAAAGCATTTACTGAGCTCCAGAATCCAAACACTACTCTGGTTTTCCATTACAGCTCTTCTTCAGTGGTTTGGATGTGTGCAGACCTTTATTTTTGACTTATCAGCTGCATACAGCAGATCTCCCGCTTCATTTTGTAGTAAATCTTCTTTACCCTGCCATGGCGGCTGTAGGCCTCCAGGTTTCAGACTGCAGCGTCCGCCATTTAGTTCCTCTGATAGTCATTTTTCCATGTCAGCGGTAATGCAGTTACATACAATTATGCAGGTGCATAACCCTGGGTGAGGATGGTCCTGATTCTATTCTGACAATATGGCACCAGACGCAAAGGATTGGGATTAACAGTTCCAGATTTCAGTTGCGAGTCTTATTTTCAAACGAATGCTATAAAAACTGTCGTGATTTTTCATGCTTTCATGTAAATTTCTTCCTTGAAGGAACCAATTGGGTTCAATTCAATCCATCAATTAGTCAACTCGTCATACATTCAACAACAAATGCATCAAATTGAACAGATAAAATGAATTTTGGACAGACTTGGATACAAATCTAATCGATTTCAAACCAAATAGACTTAAAAGGAGAGAGATAATCTCACACACACACACACACACACACACACACACACACACACACACACACACACACACACACACACACACACACTCCCTGTATTCATGCTTCACACCTCAACACATACAGGCATTAAAAAAAGAGTCCAGCAGCCTCAGCTTCATGTTCCTCCGCTCTTCACCCCAATGAGGGAACTCCCCTTTCCTCCGCAGTATCGTCCCTTTACCTTTGGGTTTTTAAACTGTTCAGAATCACACATCGTGCTTCTGTGGGAGTCTCTTTCTGTGTGTGAGAGGTGCTGTTAATCAGCTGAATAGCCTAGGGAAGGGAACAGCTCTCTTCGCTGACCCACTTAAAGACAACATGGTGGAGAGAGTATAAAGTAGGACAGGACGAAACTTAAAAGGTACTGCACACAGGAACTCACAGGCTAACACACGGACAGCACACGCCGTATCTTCTCGACTCCTTTGATAATCTGCTATTTTTGCACCAAGGACGAACAATTTGATTCATCTCACTCCAGACACTACCAGCTAACACCACTACCATTGACATGCAGGGTGGACAGTACCCGATCATAGAAACAACCAGTCTCACACACATGCACGGGGAATCAAGCATACATCAGACCAGAATAAAGGATTTTGTTTCTTCTTTTCTTGACTTGGGAGGCGAATGCAGAGATCCCATCACGAAACTGCTCAGATAGAGTGACAAACAGTTTCAACTTTCTCTAAATATAGGGCTGTAGCTCAGCAAGACAACACACAGTTGAAGCCAGCACAATTACTGCTGATGATGTAGGATTATTTCCAGAGAAAACAATCTGTCTCAAACTATTTCTGGAAGATGTGCTCACCTGCAGTCCTGCAACATTTAGCAGGACACATTTTTGGAACAGTATGTTTCCTTGCAAACCTCCCCAGCCTCTCCTCTGTGGTTATAAAGAGCGAACAAACTCACTGCCCTCCTTCTCATCCTCTTCTACTGCCACTCACTGTGTATCTGAACTTGACAGGAACATGCAAAAGGAACTTGCACAAAGGAAGCCACTATAGCACGTCTTAGATAATGCTCTTTGTCTTTAAATCAAATATATTTGTGTGTCGTTGCGTTTGATGTCGGTTTGCAATGCTTTCAGTTCACGCTTTAAATCTTTCATCAGTTGATACTTTTTAAATAAGTAAAACTTAAGTGGGTAGACATTTACTCAAACAGTTCTGTTTGTAGGGAACTGGATGTCTGCGAAATCATTTAGCCCACAGATCTCTATATAGTGTTTGATCTGTGCATTTGTATTTGGGTGCAGCCTTCATCTTGTTTGATAAAGCAGTTTTTTAAGCAATAATCTACTTTGCTGTCACAAAAAGGTAGTTGCCGTAGCAATATATTACAATACACATTGGTGATACATTAAATGAAGAAACAAAGTGTCTCAGTAAGCATTTACATGTATTCCTGGTCAGAAAACAAACCAAAAGAAGAAAAGTGCTAGAGGGGGAGCTGTAACTCATCCAAACAACGAGAGGAGGCAAAGGGAAGGATGAGAAGGAGAAAGAGGAGAGCAAGCAGGGACAGATTGAGGGGTGGAGGCAGACTGAAAAGGAAGAACACAAGGGTGAACAAGCATAGGAGAAGAAAGGAAAAGATAGTGTGGGATGAGGGAGGGAGAATGACATGTAGAGGGAAAGGCAGGATAAGAGGAGAGGAACAGCGAGGTGGACAGACTGAGGAGGACAGAAAGCTGTGGAGAGATTCTGGAGTAGAAAATAATTGAAGAGATGAAAGGCAGAGGGACACAATGAGAGGAGGAGTGGGCATGAGAAAGAGGAGTAAATGGAGGTGAAGACAGAGAACAGGGGGGAGAGGACGAGTGATCTGAGGGTGTTTATGTGACGAGGAAAACACCACAAAACATCTCCACCATCAAATCATCAATAAAGACTAAAGTGTGTGTATGTTAGTGTGTGCGTGTGCGTGTGCGTGTGCGTGTGTGTGTGTGTGTGACTCCAGTCAACATCAGACTGGGGGCGCTTTATTTATGCCACAAAGGAGGTGACACATGCAGTATATTTTAGGCACAAGAAAATAACAATAACCACTGGATTTTGGAGTTTGCGTCACAAGAAATTAATTACAGGTGGGTCTTCATAAGTCTTTGGTCTCATCCGACTAACAGAAACATCTCAAAATGACAGTTGCAGTCCCCGCCTGACTAAACTAAGTGAGAACCCAGCGCCCTGTCTCAGGGTACGTCATCTGCAGGTATTTAAAGACTCGACTGTGAGAAGGCAAGTAAGCACGCGATGCCGGATGCAGACGTCAGCACAGCACTGAGTGTAAGAGTTTGAAGATACATACATACAGTTTGAGATATGTCGGCACAGATGTTTTAAGTCGATATACTACCTCCAAAATATTCAACAGAAATGTTTAAGATACATTCAGATGTTTCACACTGAATCGGTTCATCTCTCTCATGGAGCCGAGTACTTTAGTGTTGTGTCAACTGTCAGTTAAAAACCTGATGGAGCGGATTTGGGTCAGA